>NC_138502.1:609472-919472 GCF_964252035.2 Podarcis erhardii | reverse complement strand
TGGAATACTCTGTAGAGTTCTGGTTGCCTCACCTCAAAAAGGATACTGTTGAGTTGGAAAAGCGTTCAGAAAAGGGCAACCAAGATGATCGAGGGGATGAAGCGACTCCCTTGTTACAGCATTTGGGGCTTTTCAGTTTAAAGAAAAGGAGAGTAAAGAGGGGAAACGGGTAGAGGCGGAGGAAGAATTAGGGGGAAGTTTTTTCTCTCATAATTCAGGAACATGTGGATGTCCAATGAAGCTGAGCATTGGGAGCAGTGTTCGTAATTCTGATGTACAAGCTAGGGACCAGATGGCACCTTGAATCTAGGTTACGGTCACCACAAAGGAATGTCTGTTCACCAGGGGGTTGGACTAGATGACCCTCGGGGTCAACTTCCAGCGCTTAATTTCTACGATTCTATGATCTCAGCTGCATTGCTTGACTGTAGCTCGCTCTTACAACAATTCACTTGTCCCAGGATGCAAGAGGGAGAAACACACACAATGGAAAATGGAAATGCTATTTACCAGCAGCTTTTAAACTGTGGCCACCAACCTGGTGCCCAGAAATCTCAACGTAGACGCAACTGAACTCACACCAAGTAGCAAAATGCATCTGGTGCCTGAGGAATTTCAAAAACTTGATTGGGAGATTCAGGGCAGGTTGAAAGTCCTTCATGCAACACAGGCTTAAACTGTGGAACTCGCTCCCACTTGGATGGCTTTAAAAGCAGATTAGAGGAATTCCTGGAGGACGAGGAGGAGGAGGAGACTATCAACGGCTCCTAGCCACAGTGGCTTGGCTCAGCCTCCATGTTTGGAGGCAGCAATGATTCCAAATGGGCCACTGGACTGATCCATCAGCCAGACTTTTACAGAACCTCCAGGTCCCAAGGCAGTCTATCTCAATTCCTAGATTCTTAGGGGCATTTGGCCACTGGGAGACCAAAGTGCTGGACTAGATGATGGGCTCCCTTTGGCCTGATCCAGCAAGGCTTGCCTCGCGTCCTCATTGTAAGAGGTGACTTGCTTGAGCCAGCAGGCAGCCCTTACGCCCTCCCAGACTCACCCTTTGCCCTTTGAAGAGGAAGACATAAATTAGGGCAAGAGCGCCTGAGAGGACCAGCAGCAGTGGCAAGGTGCAGTCGTCGCTGGCTAGCCAGCCCCCACCAAATCCGAGGGAGCAGGCTTCCTCCTGCGGTTCTCCCTGATCCGGGCCTAGTTCGCTGACCCTCTGCCTCCTCGAGTGGGCAGGGGTCACCAAGATCCAGGCTAGAAAGAACAAGGAGGAACGCCACAGCCCCATGATTCTTGCAGGGATATTTGCGGCAGATAGCCGGTTGCTAGGGAACAGTTTCCAGGGAGACCGTCGTTTGAAGCTTCTGTGGACCAGTATGGGACAAAGTCAAGGGACCAAATCTGGAACTGGGGTGGTGTTAGGCTGAATACTTCTGCTTGAATCTGGCTGAGCTTTTCTGGGGAGATACTAGCCCAATGGTATTTCCTATGGATTTAGGTTTCTGACTTCTTGGTGGGCATCGTTGCCCTACCTTTGCCTTCCTGAACAGCATACGACTTGGCTCACTCACTTGAAACACCTGGAGCTACTTTGCTCTACCAATGCTTTGTTGTTGTTGTTGTTTAGTCGTTTAGTGGTGTCCGCCTCTTTGTGACCCTCTGGACCAGAGCACACCAGGCCCTCCTGTCTTCCACTGCCTCCCGCAGTTGGGTCAAACTCCTGCTGGTCCCTTCGAGAACACTGTCCCACCATCTCGTCCTCTGCCGTCCCCTTCTCCTTGCGCCCTCCATCTTTCCCAGCATCAGGGTCTTTTCCAGGGAGTCTTCTCTTCTCAGGAGGTGGCCAAAGTCTTGGAGCCTCAGCTTCAGGATCTGTCCTTCCAGGGAGCACTCAGGGCTGATTTCCTTCAGAATGGAGAGGTTGGATCTTCTTGCAGTCCATGGGACTCTCAAGAGTCTCCTCCAGCACCAGAATTCAAAAGCATCAACCATTTTTTTTGGGGGGGGGGGACTTATTTATTTAATAGGTTTTATAGAGCGCTTGATTGTAAAAAAAAAAAAAGCAAACAAACCTCAACGCGGTTTAAAAAAAGATAGAACAAGAAAAATCTATGCTACTTTAAAGTAATGCATACAAAAATTAAAATATTAAAAGTTTTCTCTCTCTGCCTGACCTTCTCACAGGGCTGTTGTAAATGAGGAGAACAATCTACATGACACCTTGAGGTCCTTGGAGAATGCCATAAGTAGTTTTGACTTCCTATGATGTGCAGACTATGATGTTCTCACTCGGGAGGGCTGGTGGTGGTGGTGTACAGTGGTTAGAGAGTGGTTAGTCAAACTAGTACCTGACTTGGCTGTGAAACTCACTGGGTGTGGGGCCCCCCCCCCACAGCTAGTCTGTATCGCTCTCGGCCTAACCTTATCGTGCAGAGTTGTGAGCGGAGTGGAGAAAAGGTCGGCTAACAACCTATTGAATAAATAAGATTTAGCGCATGAGAACCAGAGGACGAGATGGTGGGACAGTGTTCTGGAAGCGACCAGCCTGAGTTTGACCAAACTGCGGGAGGCAGTGGAAGACAGGAGGGCCTGGCGTGCTCTGGTCCAGGGGGTCACAAAGAGTCGGACACGACTAAACGACTCAACAACAACAAGCACATGAGAAGAGCCTTGCCGGATCAGGCCAGTGGCCCGTCTGGACCAGCATCCCATGGCTGAACTGTTGCCTGTGAGAAAAGCGCAAGCAGGATTAGGGCATAGGAGCAACTCTGTACTCTTTCCTCCTGCAGTTTCCACCAGCTGGAAAATTACCCCAAGGAGTTGGTGCTGCTGCAGTAGCAGCTGGCGTGAGGTTGGTGCCAGATCGCAACTCTGCTCGGCTTCTTGCAAGAAGTGTGAGGCGGGCGCTTTTATTGCAGCAGTGTGTTTGTGTGGGTGGGTGGGGGGGGGGTGTTGCCTAATGCTTCCAGACTGGGCTGGCCCACGGCACAACAAACAAGGTGCTTTTCATCCCAGCAACTGTGCGTCGCTCAGTGCTGCTGTTTGTCCCATGCCCTGTGGGAACACGATGATCCTGCGCAGGAGGGGGGGGGGGAGAGGGGCCGGGGAAGAACAATAGGCCTTGTCACCCCGCCTGCATGGCGCGTGCCCCCCCCACTGCTGCCACTGCTCACGCCAGGCTCCCTCCCGCATCCAGCGTTTCCCTGGGTGCGACTGGAGCCGCTGGTTAAGAGCGGGGGGCTAAGACCTGGGAGAGACCAGGGTTGGGGGGGAAACCCATTTGGTGGCCTGGGCCAGTCCTTGCCTCCTCTCAGCCTAACTTACCTCCCAGGGCTGTTGTGGGGATTAAGTGAGGAAGGGGGAGCCCATGTACACCACCTTGAGCTCCTTTGGCAGGAAAGGTGGGATACAAGCGCAGTAAAATAAATAACAGAAACAGCTGCAGATTTTGGGAAGCTCACGGCCGGTTCCACCTGCTTCCTTCAAAGGGGAAGGGGGACGCTTGGTGCCTAGAGGGCAAGTAAGGTTCCTTATGCTCAGGGGACACTTTGTCCTTGTGTGTGGGTTTTTTGGGTGTAGGAGGAAATTCCTTTGAGTTAGGGGGGGGGGCAAGAAGGGGATTCCTCCCTGGATTGACTCGCTTACTAGAGCCACTCGGAGGCTGATAAGGTCAGCAAGCTTCTTTACCTCATGGTGCAATCTTGGGGGTGTGGGTTACTGCAGAATGGACTGCAGAGGCCTGGTGGGGCAGGCAGGGGATGTGGCAAGTGTGTGTGTGTGTGTTTGCCAGGTGGTGGGAGGAGTGCATTGGCGGTCTCTAAGCAGAGGTCGGACGGCCATCTGCCAGGGCTTCTTTAGCTTCGCTTCCTGCATTGCAGGGGGCCGGACTAATGACCCTTTGTGTGTGGGGGGGTCCCTTTTCCGATTTCACTGTGATTCTATAAATGTCCTGTGGTGCCTCTAACGCCCTTCTTGTAGCTGCTTTTGACATTTGTATCAAACACCGACAAAGCATTTCCCCTCCGAACTGAACCCCCCAGCCCATGCCCCCTTGAGCCCAGAGATCCACACGCCACACAGTGTGACATTAGCAGTCTTGTACTTTAATAACCTGAAATACTGCAAAAGTGTCCTTAATAGAAAATTTATTGCCAGCTCCATCCGCCCCCCCAACCCAACCTGGCCTGCACCCCTCGCCCCCAGTCGTGTCTCCGGCCCCACACCCCATCCCGTTCCCCATTTCAATGGGGCGACTGCAAAGCTGTCCCAATGAGATTTGGCCAAGGGGCGCTAAGTCAGGCCCATAAGGGGCAGGCGGGAATCACTCCCAAGTCTGTGAGCGGCTTCCCTCCCCAAAAGCCCCCGCCCCAGCCCACCAACCTGGCAGCCCCCCTCCGCAGCCGGTAAATCGTGTCTTTGCGCAAAAAAAAGGTCACCCCACTCCCAGAGCTGGGGGGGTAAAACCAAGTCCTGATTCCACCCCCGAAAAGGCACATGCTGTGTTAGTAGGCCCCCTTTCTCCCCCCCCAACCCCGCACCCCAAAAGGCTGGCTCCACACACGCACACGCACACACACACCCCTTCCAGCAATGCTAGTGCCCCCACCCTCCCACGTTTCACATCTGCGGGAAATCCATTAGTGAGTGCCCCCTCCCCAAAACACGCAAACACCCCCCCCCCAATGTCCAAGTCCAGCCCCCTCCCGCCGGCCCAGGGTCACGCAGCACCGCCGGAAGGAGGCTTGGCGTTGGCGTGGAGCTGGGCCTGGAAGCGGCTGAGCTGCTCTGCGCTGGCCAGGGAACGCAGGAGGGCGTTCTCCTGCTCCAGCAAGGCGTTGCGGTCCGACAGCTCCTTGATCTGCTCCCGCAGGACCTCCACCTCCTCCCGCACGGCAAACATCAGGTGGCTTTTCACCAGGTCCTAGAGAGGAGTGGGGCACACACACACAGAGAGAGAGAGAGAGAGGCCAGGGACACCGTCAGGCATGTGGGAAGTCTCCACGCACAGGATCGTAGCGTTTGTAATGTAGTTCATGCAGCACGTCAACTGTGGAACTCCCTCCCGCAGGCTCTGAAAGAGGCCGTTTATCTCCCCAGCGCCTTTTCTAAAATCCTCACCAGCTTCAGTAACCAACAGTTCCGCAGTATTGCAGCCAATTAATCCCTGAAAGGGGATGCGGGTGGCGCTGTGGGTTAAACCACAGAGCCTAGGACTTGCCGATCAGAAGGTCGGCGGTTCGAATCCCCGCAATGACTGGGTGAGCTCCCGTTGCTCAGTACCTGCTCCTGCCAACCTAGCAGTTCAAAAGCACCTCAAAGTGCAAGTAGATAAATAGGTACCACTCCAGCGGGAAGGTAAACGGCGTTTCCGTGCGCTGCTCTGGTTCGCCAGAAGCGGCTTAGTCATGCTGGTCACATGACCTGGAAGCTGTACGCCGGCTCCCTCAGCCAGTAAAGCAAGATGAACACCTCAACCCCAGAGTCAGTCACGACTGGACCTAATGGTCAGGGGTCCCTTTACCTTTAATCCCTGAAAGATGCCCCCTGCCCACCTCTGCTTTTCAACCTCCAATGAAAGAGAGTCCACTGCCTTCTGAGGTCATAGAACTGTAGAGTTGGAAGGACCCCCCCCCCCAAAGATCTTATAGGCCAGGCACGTCCAACTCCCAAGAGCTTGCGATTTTTGAGTTCGTTTTTCAATTCAACCAAAGATCGACCTGGAAGGCACCCGCGACTGACCAGTAGATCGCGATCGACAGGTTGGACATGCCTGCTACAGGCCAAAACTCCTGCAACAAAGGAGTTGGCGCCGAAGAGTTACTGCCTCCTCACACAACCACAGAAACTCTGTGCTACAACTGACTGTCTGGTCCAGACTGGCTGGTCCAGCTAGCTCAGCAACACTTGGCCTTCAGGATTTCAGCCCTCCGTGGAGCTGCTGAGGATTGAACCAGAGACCCTCCAGCATGTAAAGGTCCATGCACTGCCCTCACGGCAACCCTCCCCTTGCAGAGGAGTATATAGAGGCTTGTTAAGCACATGAGAGGTGCCTGTTGCATCACACCAATGGCCCACCTAGTCCGGCATCCTGTTCTCACAGTGGCCGGCCAGGTTTCCAAATGGGGAGCCCCAAAACAGGATTCAAGCAAACCTCCTGTGGCTTCCAGCCACTGGTATCCAGAAGCATCGCTGCCTCCAACTGAGGAAGTACGGCAAAGCCATCCTGGCTCACAGCCATCCATAGCCCTCTCCTCCCCCATGGATTTATCCCATCCTCTTTATAGCCATCCAGATTGGCGCCTGTAACTGCCTCCTGTGGCAGGGAGTTCCACAGCTGAACTATACGCTTTAATTCCCACCTTATCTATGCGGCGTTCAACGGAAACAGCTGCTGTCCCAAACACCCCCCTGCTAAACCTGGAGTTTTCCTGCCCTCAGAAAATCCGAAGGTGACGCCTGCTCCGCTTTTAAAGCACTCCCACCAGTTTTCTGTGGGTACCATTGTCCGTTGTTTTATTTTTTACATGGGCGACTTTGGTGAGGAGCAGCTTCTACGGAAGCAGCAAATAGCACAAAACGAGGAGAAGGCATGGGGAACCCAGGGTTAAAGTCACATCTGAACGTAAGCCGCTCAGGTATGAACAAATAGATTGCCTGAAATGTATATTTTGTGGGCCTGTCTGGCTGGACAATTGCATTCCCCCCCCCCTAAAGGGTGAGGGAGGGATGCTCATCTGTTCCCCCACTACGACCCTTTCCTGCCGCAGAGGGCTTCAGAGGCTGGACAGAGCTCAGCAGGGCCACAGTCCCAGCCTGGAGGGGGCCTGCCACATTTCCCCCACCCCTTTGACTCACCATGGCTTGTTCAATCTTGTTGTCTATGGCGATCATGCTGCTGTTGGTTCCGCTGTGAGGAAGAGACGGACAGGTGGATCAAGAGGCAAGACAGACAACACACACACACACACTCTTTAGCCAGTCTCCACCACTTCTGTCCTCACAAGGCTTTCCTACTTGTAGAATTGTAGAGTTGGAAGATATGCCCCTAGGGTCATCTAGTCCAACCCCCTGCAAGGCAGGAACTACAGTGGTACCTCGGGTTACATACACTTCAGGTTACACACTCCACTAAGCCAGAAATAGTGCTTCAGGTTAAGAACTTTGGTTCAGGATAAGAACAGAAATTGTGCTCTGGCGGTGTGGCAGCAGCCGGAGGCCCCATTAGCTAAAGTGGTGCTTCAGGTTAAGAACAGTTTCAGGTTAACTACGGACCTCCGGACTGAATTAAGTACAGTGGTGCCTCGCAAGACGAAATTAATTCGTTCCGCGAATCTCTTCGTCTTGCGGTTTTTTCATCTTGCGAAGCACGGCTATTAGCAGATTAGCGCTATTAGCGGCTTAGCAGCTTAGAAAAAGGGGGAAAGACTCGCAAGACGTTTTCGTCTTGCCCATAGGGAAATTTGTCTTGCGAAGCACCTCAAAAGACGGAAAACTCTTTCGTCTAGCGAGTTTTTCGTCTTGTGAGGCATTCGTCTTGCAGGGCACCACTGTACTTAACCCGAGGTACCACTGTACAGCTGAAGACCACACTAGAAAATTCTTCCTAATGTTTCTTTGGAATCCCCTTTCTTGCAACTTCAATCAACTGGTTCGGGTCTTTCCCTCTGGGGCAGCAGAAAGCAAGCTTGCTCCCTCTTCCATGCGGGAGCCCTTTAAGTATTTGGTCCTCACATTCCCTCTCAGTCTCTTCTTTCCCAAGCTAAACATACCCAACTCCCTCAACCATTCCTCGTTAAGGGTTGGTTTCCAGACGCTTGATCGCCTTGGTCTTTATCCTCTACACACCTTCCCGCTTGTCAATATCCCTCTTAAATTGTGGCGTCCAGAACTGGACACAGGACTCTGACCCCTCAATCTGGACACCAGACTCCGGTAGAATTGTGTTAGCTATTTTTGCTGCTGCATCGCACGCTCAGCTCCCTTTGAGTTCGCCTCCCTCCTTTGCAAGACAGGGACGGCATACACACTATACTTCTAAATCGCATTTCCCCCCCCCCCTCAAAGTATTCTGGGCACTGTAGAATCGTAGAACTGCAGAATTGGAAGGCACCAAAAGCGTCATCTAGTCTAACCCCCACAATGCAGGAATCGCTAGGGATTGTAACGGGGGAGCGGGGTTTAACCTTACAGTGTCCAAAATTCTTGCTGGGTGGGGGACTGCACTTCCAATGAGCTTGAATGGTATCGTCACGCAGCCACAAATATCTCTTAAACAAGACCTTGCTAGGCGCCACCCCCAGACAACAATTCTTTACCCCCCAAAAACACATGCCTTGTGATGCTTGTAAGAATTAAGTGGTAACGAGAACGAGACTTGAAGCGAGCCCAGCACACCTTTCACCTGCCAGTGAGGACAACTGCACCTGGGGGACAGGTGGAGGGGGGTTAGCAGGGCAGCTGTCTTGGGCAGCTGTGTTTCCACAGACACGTTTGAGCCCCACCACCTCTCAGTTTAGTCGTGACGCACTGCAAAATAAGCACCCTAATTCTAGGCACACCCGGGTGGGTTTGGGGGGGTTGTTTTTCTGATTGAGGGATTGCCCTTCTTCCCCAAAGGAGCCCAGGGCAGCAAAACAGATGCACCTTTTCTTAGTAATAAAAAAGCAAAAAAAGCTTCTAAAACTTTCCCAAAAAACTATTACAGTTAAAGATATTTAAAAGCAGTTGCTTTTCTCTGCAGAGAAACCCTTGCCTTAATGCTTCCAGCTTGGGCCACTTTGCTCTCCTGAAATGTCAGTCCGGGGTTTCCTGCTAGGACTAGACCAAGCTCCCAATCAACACAGGGCTCCATTTGCACCCATGGCCAGTCAAGGGCTCCAGGGAGCTCCCTTGCCTTTCCCCTACTCCAGAGGTGACTAACATGAAGCTCCCACCACCATCGTCCCTGGCTTTTGAGCAGCTGGGAACTGGCAGTCCAACAATGGCGGGAGATTCCCAGGTTCCCCGTACCTGTTGCTAATCGAACACTCGGCCTCCTCTTGGCACACACAACAAACTCGCCTGCATTTTTCACTCAGACCCTTGCACCTGAGAGCTCCCCCATCCCTCCTCTATCCTCCCAGGAACCTTGCAAGGTAGGCCAGGGGGAGAGATTGCTCCAAGGCCATGCAGTAAACAGCTTTGCGGCGGAACAGGGTTTTGAGGTTCTCCCTGACCCACCCCCAGTTGTCCTCTGATGCCCTTGACCCCACACTCCCTCCTTAGCTTCAATACCCCTGCCCAACCATCCATGCCCCCCAAAAAACACCCCCCATGCTTGCCTCAAACTCCCACCCCCGAAATCTGCCCCCTCTTCTACCTGTGAAGGACAAGCAGGAGGGAGACGAGGGTCTTGTCCACCTCTTTCTTCCGTCCATTCAGCTTCCTGCGTCCCTTGGGGGTCTCTCTCGGCTTTGCAGGGGACAAGTCCCTGGAGTGGGCCGGGGAGGTGCAGCCCCGCTGCCGGGGGCGGCGGGGGTCCTTCGAATCGGGGAGCATGCAGCACCCGCAGCCCTGGGGCTCCTGCTGCACCTCGAAGGCGCTCACCCTGGACTTGACAGACACCCCCAGGGAGTCCAGCGCCATAACGGCTCCCTCCTCGGGTCTTCCGGGTGCTGGCGGTCGGGGAAGGTCCTGCGCTTCTGGGCCGCCAGAGTCCTCAGGCGCCCTTTGACCCCTGGCCCAGATCCCTCCTCGCTAAGGTCCTCTTCCGCTCCCAGATCCTGCACGAGCTGGCGGTGGTCTTCTGTCTAGATGCGCTGCGACAGGAACCCAGGAGTCCTGGGCGGAGTGAGGGGGCTGGGCGGCAGCGGCAGCAGGAGGCGCTGAACCGCTGGGATGGGCTCCCTGGGCAGCGATGCCCAGCGGTGCTCCCTGGCCGGGCATAAATAGCCATCTCTGTGCCTGGCTCTCGGGGCCCCCTCTCATTCACTCCCATTGGCCAAGGCCATGTGGCTGTGTGTGTGTGTGTGTGTGTGTGTTTTTATGCCTTTCTTTCTCCTCCCCACACCCCCACCCCACCAATGACAGCCAGGGACATCAGCTGCACCATTCTCCCCTCTCCCCCCCCTTCCGCAAACCCACACACAGAGGACTTGTGCCTTGAGCAAGCACCCTCAAATCAGATGGCCCCCCACCCACTCTGGAAGGGGAACAGCAAGATCAATGCTGTTTGCTTTGCCCACCCCCCACCCAAAAAAGTCCACCTTCCCTTCACCCTTGCCTTGTTCTTGGCTGTGATGCAGCAGGGAGGAGGGCGGACTCACAAAGGGGCCTTTATAAACCTGCCACCCTCTGTTTATGCCAATCCGGTCCGGGGGGGGGGGAATGCCAGGGGGTGTGGGGACGTCGCCATGGAAACTGGGACCAGAGCCCAAAGGCATTACATAACGCAGCACCAGGCGCTCCTCAGCGGGGGGGGGGCGGGGGGAGCTCCGGAGTCCAGTCCAGCCGGGGGGGGGGGAGGAAAGAAGGAAGGTGTGTGTGTGTGTGTGTGTGTGTGTGTGTGTGTGTGCAGACACACACATACATGTGTGCATAGAGACTTCGGGGCTACTTGCGGTGAAGGGGAGAGAAAAAATGGGGCCCAGGAGTGGCTTTGTGCTGGGAAATCCTGCGTTGCAGAGAGGTTGGACTAGATTGCAGTGGGGTGTCCCTTCTAATTCTATGACCTCAGGAGGCAATGGACTCTCCTTCATTGGACGTTTGTAAAGCAGAGGCTGGGCGGCCACCTGCCAGGAATTCTAATAATAATAATAATAATAATAATAATAATATAATTTATATCCTGCCCTCCCCAGCCAAAGCCGGGCTCAGAGCGGCTAACAACAGTAAAATGATACAACATTCTAAAATCATTTCATTACAAAATCAGTTCAAATTCTTTAGCTGCAGTTCCTGCTTTTTGGTGGGGTTGGACTAGATAACCCTGCGGTGTCCCTTCCAACCCTGCGGTGTCCCTGGATTCTGAGACCAAACGTCCCCTTCCCAAAGCCTGCTCAGAGAGGAAGCCTACTGACCCTCCCTCGCAAGGCAAGGGCAGGGTGACTTTGGCCTCCCTCCTACCTCCTTCCCTCCCCTCCCACTGGCCGATCGTGGGAGTCCAAAGGCAGGCCTGCAGTGCTTTCCCACCCACGCCACCCTCGCAGGGGCAAGGAGGTAGCCAGCTGCGCCCCCCGGGTGTACAAGTGGGGTATGGGCCGGAGCAGGCAGAGAGGGCACTGCCTGCCCCCCAAACTCTGCCGCTCCCTTTGCTTTGGAGATTTGCCCAAATCTAATTAACACCCCCCCCAAAAAAAAGCTCGGTTAAGCTTTAAAACAGGAATAAACATGCACGGAGTCTGAATTAAAGCACAGGGGAATGGGGAGGAAGTTGGGTGTTTCACTGTGGCTGCCCCGGGTCTTGGGGATGAGGCAGACCGGAAGCGGTTAGAAAGAGCTGTCTGCGGGTCAAAGCCGTTTGACAGCAGAATGGACTCCCTCGGGGGGGCGGGGGGGGGGCGGACGCACCTTCCTTGGAGGTTTTTTAGCAGAGGTCGGATGCTCATCTGTCAGGGCTCCTTTCACTGGGATTCCTGCATTGCCAGGGGTTGGGCTGGATGTCCCCTTAGGGTCCCTTCCAGCTCTGCTATTCTGTGGTTCTGTTGCAAACGGTGCTTCTTTCCTCTGCAGGGTGGGTGCCTGCTCTCGAGCTGTGGGGTCTGCCCTCTTTTCATGGACCCTCTGGCTCAGGGGTAGGCAACCTAAGGCCTGTGGGCTGGATGCGGCCCAATTGCCTTCTCAATCCGGCCCACGGACGGTCTGGGAATCAGCGTGTTTTTACATGAGTAGAATGTGCCCTTTTATTTAAAACGCACCTCTGGGTTATTTGTGGGTCCTGCCTGGTGTTTTTACATGAGTAGAATGTCTGCTTTTATTTAAAATGCATCTCTGGGTTATTTGTGGGGCATAGGAATTCGTTCATTATTATTATTTTTTTCAAAATATAGTCCGGCCCACCACATGGTCTGAGGGACCACGGCTGAAAAAGGTTGCTGACCCCTGCTTAGTCTAACTTGAGGAAGGCCTCCTTCCCTGAAAAATCCCATGTTGGGATTGCAGCCCAAGATCTCTGCTGAAGTCCAAAGCTTTGGGTGGGGTTTGATTCTCCCCTAAATCACCCGGCAGCCATTGCTCTCTGCAAAAGCCTGGCGAAGCCAGTGCCTACCGGGTTGTGTTGCCAACCTGCCGCCCTCCAGCTGGCTGGTGGCTGAGGGAACCTGCAGCCCGAGAGACATCCCGAGGGCATTCAGTTTGGCAAACCCCTGGCAAAAATGGTGCCCAGCAACCCATGGGTTAACCCCAGACCTGGGCAGCGTTTGGGGTGGGGTGGGGGTCAGCGGGGCATGAACCTGTGTGAGCACAAGAACCCGTCTTGCAGGTTTCGGAAGTGACAGGGAGAAGGATCCTCCTTTGCCCAGGGGCACATTCGCACCAGCTGGGCAGGAAGGAACAGGGGCCTGCTCCGAACTGCACACGCTCCTTCCTGCACGCCTCAGCCCAGGCCTCCTCCTCCTCACCAGCTCCATGGACCCTCCTCCTTCTCCCCACACCTCAAAAGGATTTATTCCTTATTCCTGTCTCTTCCTCTCCTGCTGAGTTGTAGCAACTGTGCCAACTTCCCCCACATTTCGGGGCTGTCCTGCAGAAGGGGGCACCCCGCTCTGAATGCCACGCTGCCCCTAACTCCACCCTCTGGCTGCCCTCCAGCACCCCCTCTCCACGGAGTCCTCCCGCGCCCCTCCAAGGTAGTCCTTGCATAAACAGGGCTAAGAATAGCAGAGCCAAATCCGGGGAGGAATGTGGTGGGTGCTGGCTGAAACCAGCCTCCTTCTCCTCCTCACTGTGGCTTGGGCCCGGCTGGGAGGGAGAGAAGTGCGGGCAATCTGCGCTTGCTTCTCAGGCTTGGCTTGCAAGGTGTTAAAATGCAAACACCTCTCCCCTCCGCTGGAGATGCTGTAGGTATGCGGTGGGGGGGGGGGGGGAGCCACAGGCCGTCAGTGTGAAAATAACCATGTGCCTGTATTCATAACCATGTGCCTGTATTCAGGGTTTTGCCCGTGTGGGACCTGAGCAGCCAGCCTGCTTGCAGGAGCAGGGAGCAGGGAGGAGGCTGCAGATGGGTCTGTGTGGTTGAAAGTGGCAGGGGCCCAGATTCAAATCCCCACACAGACACAGCCTCCTGTCTGTCCTGTCTGTCTGGTTCATGTCTTTAAAGCACCACGATGCAGCTTTAAACAGTCTCCCTGGGAAGGGAGACTGACTTTTAAACCACCCTGGGGAAGGTCTCAGCACCCTTAACAAATCCCAGAATCCGTTTTGTGGGGAGGGGGGGAAGGGGGCATCATAGCACTTTAAATGTTTGGTGCAAATGTGGCCTAACTCGCCTTGGAGGGTTACTGTGGAGATAAACAGAGGGCGGTGTGGGAAGAATCTGCCCTGGCGTCCTTTGCAGGAAAGAGGGTTTTTAAATCTATCCCCCCCCAAAGTTTTTGATTAAGTTCTACTGAAATGAGGCTGCATTTCAATGTTTTAATTGTTGTATTTTAATTTTGGGGTTTTTTAAGCTGTATTCTAATCAATTGTTTTTATATTTGGTGTTAGCTGCCCTGAGCCCAGTCCTGGCTGGGGAGGGCAGGGTATAAATAAATATTATTATTATTATTATTATTATTATTATTATTACACACATACACACACACACACTAGCTAGCTAGCCAGCCAGGTTGGTTATGCTCAGCTTCCAAAGTCGGAAACAGCCATGCTTCTGAATCGGGAGCCACAAGAAGGAGAGGGCGGCTCTTGTGCTCAAATCCCACTTGCGGGTTTTCTCTAGGGGCATTTGGTTTGGACGCTGGGTGAGGTGGGCTATCGGCCTGATCCTGCAGGGCTTTTCTTATGTGCCTGTGTGGGAGCTGGAGTGTGCCAGGGGACAGAGGGCTTGGGAGTCCTGCTCAGGAGGAGACTTCGGCCTGACTTGCCCCCCCCCCACCCCTGGTTGTGAGGGCTCGTTGCTTTGCTTTTGCCCCCCCCCCCACATGGGACAACCCTTGGCTCCCCATGTGGGATCAATGCATCAGTGCACGGCTGCTATTTCTTCCGGGCTAATGCTCTCATCCCCATTTGGAGACATCTCCTCCCTTCTGGGAGGGAGGGAGGAGGAAATGTGCGGCATTTTCTGCCCGCCAAGCTGCCCTCCCAGGCCTGCTTCTGGTCCCTGGACTGCTTGCTGCGGCTCCAAACCCACCTGCTACATTTTTAAAAATAAATAAAAATGCCATGCATGCTTGGATGTGCGCAGAAGGAGGGACGGCCGCAGCACGTGGTTCTGGGGTGCCAGCATGAGCCAAAAAGCACGGGGGCCCCCAGCCATGGCAATGAGAGGGCAGCTGGCCGAATGATGCGGTTGGGGGGCAACGAGGGCAGAGAAGGTGTTCCCCCCACCCCGGCTTGGAGAGGAGACGGCGTTTGGCAGCAGAGCGGAACTGGGCAGAGCTGGCAGAGGGTCATGGAGGGTCACACTTGAAATAGATCCGTCCATGCCCGCTGCAGGGGCTGGCAAACTCCCAGGGCCGAGACGGAAATAGCCCAGCGGCAGGGAAGTGCGGAGAATCTCACCTGCCTGGGAGAGCAGAAGGCCTGGAACCCACCCACTCAAAGAAAAAAGTCACAAGCTTCCCTTTTTTTGTAAAACGAAGGGACCCCGGCGGTCGCCCAGGCCTGCCCCCTGCAATGCAGGAATCGCAGCCAGAAAATGACGGGCAGGTGGTCACCTGACCTCAGTTTTCAAGGTTTCACCTCCCCGCGTTTCAAAGCACGTTCCTAGTCCTCAGCGCCCGTGGAAACACCCCTCTGAGCCGCTGCTGAATTTCCGCTACAGGGCGCACCGCAGCTTCCCCTCCCTCCGAGACGCCTGTCCCGAAGCCTCCGCAGGCGGCCTGTCGCGGAGCAAATGAACATTGCAACGAGGCAACCAGATACAGATGTGGCTGCTTCGTACAAATTGTTCCGCTCTCAGCGGGAGGCTGCTGGAGGGAGGAGGGAGAGCGTGGAGTCCTAACCGCCCCCCATTTCCTTCCTCTTGCCCAAGTCTGAACACTTTCTCCCCGCCCCCCCCCCCCGCCGCCAAGACAGCTATGACCAAAGAACCCAGGCAAGCTTTGCCAAGGCTCAGCCCGGTCACATAGGCTGTGGTGCCTCTGAGCATATGCGGAGTGCAGCTCCCTCCCTCCCCCACCCTGGAGGGGAAAAGGCCTTTGGCCCCTCAGTCTCTACCCTCTCGGAAATTAAGAAATTAGGGCATTATCCATTGGCGGAGCTACTCCATGCTCAGCCTTCCCTTAAGTTCTTGTGGCGGAGGTTACCTTTCCTATGAACCTGCCAGCACCCCCTTCACCCCCACATGCCAACACACATCCAATAACTACTTTGGCTTTCAGAGAAAGACAAGGGGGGTGAGAAGAGGGCTGTTATTTGCACAATGCCCCCCCCCAATACCTCCCAGACTGGGCCATTCGGCCTTTAAAGTCGTTCTACTTTTGAAATAAAAAACCACAGTGTTCTGATGGTGTAACCCACCCTGGGACCTTAGGGTGAAGGCAATAAATTAATATTAATAATAATTTGCCTTAGATGTGATTCCTGCATCACTTGGGGGGTGGACGAGATGACTCTAGGGCCCAACTCTGCAGTTCTGTGATTTTTAGAATTCCCCCCTCCACACACACACACAGACAAAACTCGGGCATCACACGCCATGCCTCACCTGTCGTCGTCGCTGTCCTGGGCGCCCCCCATGCCAAACATGGACCGCGCCAGGCTGAAGCGGCCAGCGCCAAAGGGGTCGGAGGTTCTGCGGCAGGGGCTGGCATCTCGGAAGAGCGGGGGAGCTGGGGAGGATGGGCGCGAACGGGACTCTCTGGGCAAGACCTGTGAGGCAGGGAGAGTGGGGGGAGAGAGAAAGAGAGGGTAAGCTTGACCCACAGCTGCTGCCCCCAACCCACCCCACCTCTAGCGGGCACCAGAGCTGGAAGGCCTTCCGCAGGCTGCAGACTTGGGGAAAGCCAAACCACCCCCATCCAGAGCCTGGTGGTTAAGTGAGTGGTGACAGACCCACACCCCTCCCCACGGCTGCAGAGGGTCACTGGGGGTTTATTCCAAGGAGCGTCAGGGCGGATGAGGCAGAAAACAAGAGGCCCTGTGTGCCCTGGCTGGAAGGAACAGAGAGAGATTTCTAGGAAGAGAGGAAGGAGGCTGGTAGAGGGGCAGGGGGTGGAGTGAAGAGGATGGTGTGGGGAGAAGAGGCCCTCCTGCCCCCCTCGTCCTGCGCGTTCCTGGGGACCTGGCTCCAGAAGGACCCAGGCGTCCGGCTCCTTCCTTCCTGCTCAGCCCTCAACAAAATAAATCAATGGCTCATTGTTCTGACGGGGGTCGGAAAGGTGGGACTGGCTTGTGGCCCCCCAAGTCCCGCTTGGCTGGGTAGGATCCAGCCGCCAAAGTCTGCTCACCCACACCCACCCGTCGTACCCCCAGAACAGACCAACGGGGCCATCCGGGGCCCACCGAGAGCCCTGAGAAAGATTCTCCCATCGTGCACCTCAGTCACAAAAGGGCAGCTTTGTCCAGAGGCTGGAGAAGCAGGACCTGTGGCCGAAGTGCTGTGGGGAGGAGGTTCTACGACCTGGGATGAAATCCTTGCTGAGCCGCAGAAGCGCTGTGGGGGGCCAGTCTTGCCCAGGCCCTGTTCCTCCACCCCTGATTTGTGGAACTGAAAGGTTTTTAGTGCTGCAAGCCAGGAAGGTGAAAGGAGGGCGTCTGGAGAACTGGTGCATGCAATGTCTAATTCCAAGCAGCGAGGAGTTCCGCAGGGCAAAGAAAACACACACATAGAGAGCGAGCACCCTGTAAGATCCAGGTGAGCTTGGGGACTTTCCCAGGCCTAGATCCATCCTCTCTAGGCTCAGCCCAATCGGCCTGAGGGTATGGAGACACATACAAACTCAGGAGCCTCGTCCTCCCCGCACCCGCAAAGCCCACCACAGCTGGGCAACGCCTCTCACCTTGCGCCGCTCCTCTGTCCCCCTTGGGAGGAGCTGGGCGACACTCTTGGGCAACAGGTGCTCCTCCACCAGCAAGGATGGGATGGTGCCGGCCAAGGGGCCCGGTTCGCCAGCTTCCCTGCCGCCTTCGCCGGGAGCTGGTGGGCGGGTCTCCAGAGCCACCAGGGGGCTGCGGGGTGCCACGGGGCTGGGGGGAGTCCTGATGGGGCGGACGAGCACAGGCAAGCCTCCTCCCAGCGAGCGGGCCTGGTGGCCGGAGTGCCCGGGCGAGGGGAGCACCAGCTGCGACTGCAGGTAGCCCCCTCGGCGCTGGGGCTGGGGGCTGAAGGGGCTGGGGGGCCTGGCCAGGAGCCCGGCCACCTCCAGCCGGGAGTCCAGGGACTGGGGGTGCCTCCCCGACTCCGCCAGGCGCCCCGTCAGGTGGTAATCCGCCTCCTGCTCGTAGAAGTCCCGGCAAGTCCAGCGCCCCCTCTTGTAGGGCTCTCCCGAACCTTGGTCCAGCTTCACCACCCGGAAGCGGGAGGCGGCCCCAGCCGGGCCCTGGAAGGCCGGGGCCACCCCCGGGGAGCCCAAGGCCGAGGGCCCGTTCTTGGGCACAGAAGCTCCACCGTCGTCCTCGAGGGGGTCGGCTTCCTCGCCGCCCCGGGACACTTTGGGGCTGGAGGGGCCCTTGGCCTCCCCTCCTGGGGACGAGCCCCCCTCCTTCTGCTGTTCGTAATCCGAGGTGACGCTGGTGATCTGGAAGCCGCTCTTCTTCTTCCCGCCGCTCATGGTCCCGAGGAAAGCGGGCGCGGAGGGCAGAGGAGCAGCGCAGCCTCCTCTCCCGGTCAAGGAGCCAGCCCTGCCGTCGGGGTCAGTACCAGCCCAGGGCCATGGCCAGGCCAGACTCACCGGCGACGCCAGGGGGGTCGAGTCTCGGGGGCACCACCAGGCAGAAGGCACGGGGGCCAAGCCAGGCGCATGCCAGCACCCGGCGCGGCTGGGCGTGGGGTGGCCCGCCGGGGCCTAAGGACGAGCGCTCGCAACCGCTGGGCGATCCTGCATGGTTGCTGGCGGGGCTCCCGGCTCCCTCCTGGGGGGCTAGGGGCCCAGGGCGCTGCTCAGGCGCGGGCGCATCCTGGCGGTCTCCAAGGGGTGCCCGCAAGGGCCCCGGGTGCGTTAGGGGCCACTTCTGCAGGAACGGAGAGCCTGCTGCGCGGAGGAGCAAAGTTGTCCGGCGTTTGCCCCCCCCCCGGGCTCCTTGCTTTTTGCGGGTGGGTGGGCAACCCGGGCAGCCCTCCCCGATCGCGGCGGCGGCGGCGGCTCCTCGTCTGCCTAGCGCTGCCCAACCTCTCTCCCTCGCCCGCCTGCCTTCCTCTCCGCCTGTTGACAAGCCCCAGCACCAGGAAGTCCGGCCCCCTCCCAACCAGCTGACTGCCTGCACACGCCCCCCCCCGCCCCACAATAGCTGGGGGCCGGCCAAGAGCTGCCTTAACCCCTCCGCCACCGGATCCTCCCCCCAGCTCCTCCTTAAGTGCCCCGCGCTGCGCTCGGATGGATGGCTGCGCAGGAGGCGGGTTCGCGGGGCGCGCTTGGTGGCTTTCGGAGGGGTCTCCCTCCTGGGCGGACCTCCCGAGCTCCAGGGGCGGCGGACTACAACTCCCATCCGCCCCCAGACAGCGCTGGCTGGGGGTTGATGGGGGTTGTAGTCCGGCGCACCTGGATCTGGCGAGGCGAGGCTGATGCGCAATAGGTCCTCTCCCTTGCGCACGGACGGGGCTTGGCCAGGCGGCCTGAACACTCGGGCGTCGCCCAGAAAGCGCGAAAAAGGGGGGAGTGTCGGACTTTGAAAAAGGGCGGTGGACTAAATAGGCCTTTGGGCTGATCCTCTGCGGCTCTTAGGCTCGCTGACTGGTGAACATGTGCAGAGTGCTGGGGGGTTTTTTGGGTACCCCTCCCCAGTGAATCGTCAGGACAATGGCTCAAACCTTTGGGCTTCCTCCAGCATCGCTTTTTGTGGGTGGGCGGGCAACATTCCATTTTATTTTTTAACAGTTATATGCGCAACTGTTTAAGCTACTCTTATATACACAACTGTTTTATTATCTTTATAGGTCTATATAAATCTGTAGGTGTGTAGATATTACTGTCAATCGTTTTGGAATGCCCCGTGGAGAGCGATCCATGAATGAAATAAACAAAGGAGCCACCATGAAAGAGGAGCCTTTCCCGCTGGCCTTTATCCAAGAGAGATTGTGGCGCAGCAGCTAGAACCTGGGAGAGACAAGGGTTCAAATTCTCCGCCGGGTGGCCAGGAAACACGCAGGGTGGCCAGGTGTGACCTTGGGAGCCAATCACTGCCTCTCAACAGGGCTGTTGTGGGATGAGGAAAAGGGGAAGACCCACTTTGAGCTCTTTGGGGGGACGGGACTAGATAGAAATGCAATAAATAAATGATAAAGCGTCAGGGAAGGCTCCAGGCAAGGCAGAGCCGTCCTCACAGCTGGAGCGAGTAAGTGCACAGATTTCCCAGTAAGTGCCTCATTTCTACAATGCTGGGGTGGGGGCTCAACCTGGAAGCGTCCTACTGATTCCCAGAAGCGTGTTGTCTCATCAGTGATGGAAAGGCACTTTGCACATGCTCCAGGACAGTCTCTTCTTTGTTATTCCTGCATTGCAGGAGGTTGGGCTAGATGTCCTTGGGGTCCCTTCCTGCCTTACAGTTCTGTGATTCTACGTGTTCCAGTGCTGAGCCTTCCCTGTGCTTGCCTAAGGGCTGTGGTTGACCCCAGCACCCTCTTCCTCCTCCTTCAGCGCAACCCTACATTGTCAGGAAGAGGAGTGGTGTGTTATGGAGAGACTGGCCCAGGGAAAGGCATAGAGAAACCACCCTGGATGATGATGATGATGATGGTTATTATTATTATTATTATTATTATTATTATTATTATTATTATTAAAAAAGATCTCTGGCTCAAGGGAAGACGTGAATAAAGCAAAAGAGTCTTCACTGTGCCTCTGAGCATACATGGAGTGCCTCTTCCTCCATTCCGAGTAACCAGGTCCTGTGGAGAGTTAGGACAAACCGCCAGGGCATCCATCATGTCCCCAAGACTAGGAGATGAAGCAAATGCACTAAGCTTTTGAACCTCCAACGGACCAGCAAGTCTGCAAAGTGGGGCACGTCCAGAGACACCCCCCCCAAAAGTTTGTGGGTGGGAGGGGAGCACTGCATAATGAAGGAGCCTGCCTTTGTCTCCTTCCCTTGTAGGCTTGGGGGGACAGACACATTTGCATTGGCTCTGCGAGAAAGAAAACGCTGGTTTGAGACTGGCCCTGACCTCAGGTGCCCCCACCAGGACTGGGCTCTGGGGAGTTTTAGACTGCGTCAAACAGCCCTGCTGCATCTGGAGGGCGCCAGCTTCATAGAATTGGGGCTCTGCAAAATCCCCCCTTTCCCTGACCCCTTTCTAGGCCACCTGGCAGTGGAGGAAGTGGCAGGGACTGATTCTTTCCTCGGTCCGACTGCCAGCCCTGCAAGGTAGCCTTCAGCCTGGACTTGGGAGGCCTTGGGCTTGATGATGGTCTCACGAAATCAAAAGACGCCTGCTCCTTGGGAGAAAGGCGATGGCAAACCTAGACAGCTTCTTAAAAAGCAGAGACATCACCTTGCCAACAAAGGTCCGTATAGTTAAAGCTCTGGTTTTCCCAGTACTGATGTATGGAAGTTAGAGCTGGACCATCAAGAAGGCTGATCGCCGAAGAATAGATGCTTTTGAATTCTGGTGCTGGAGGAGACTCTTGAGAGTCCCATGGACTGCAAGAAGATCAAACCGATCCATTCTGAAGGAAATCAGCCCTGAGTGCTCACTGGAAGGACAGATCCTGAAGCTGAGGCTCCAAGACTTTGGCCACCTCATGAGAAGGGAAGACTGCTTGGAAAAGACCCTGATGTTGGGAAAGATGGAGGGCACAAGGAGAAGGGGACGACGGAGGAGGAGATGGTGGGACAGTGTTCTTGAAGCCACCAGCATGAGTCTGACCAAACTGCGGGAGGCAGTGGAAGACAGGAGGGCCTGGCGTACTCTGGTCCAGGGGGTCACGAAGAGGCGGACACAACTAAACGGCGGACACAACTAAACGACTAAACAACAACAACACGGCTTGATGAGGGACCAGCTCAGCTCTGCAAGACCTGAATGGACCCTCGACCTCGGGGGACCCCCTAGCTCAGGGATGGAGTGGGGCTGGGGAGTCTGCCAGGGCCGCAGCCCCCCACCCCAGCCCGCAAAACTCCTGGCAAAGGAAACTGAGCTTGGGAGGTGCCTGGAGGCTAATCCGCAACAACCCGGAGAAAGTAACGCGATTAAAGGCTCAGGGGGGATCGGAAACGGGGGATTATCTCCCTGGGAACAGGACCTGCCACCTGATAGGGGGTAGGGGGGGGCAAGCGCCATTCTGCGGGGGACGGGGAGGGGATGAGAGGTTCCCACATAGAGAGACTGGAGCGAGCAGGAGAAAAGTCGTCGTGCCCCCAAGGCACACCCTAGATCTTGGAATTGAGACTATGAAGGGCACCGTGGGGTGTAGGGTAAGAAGGAGCGCACCCCCTTGGACAAACTTGCTCCCCCCAGGAAGGGCTCTTGAGCAATCAAGCAGCTTCTGAAAGGCAGCCTTCTGCATCCAGATGTTTTGGACTACAACTCCCATCAGCCCCCCAGCATCAGCACCTGAGACACGATGCTCGACGGCGCCTGGGAGATAGGGCGCTGCTGCCACCTGGCGGTAAAGCGCTGCTATTGCCGGGCGGCCGGGCCGGACGTGGCTGCGGTTGCTCGAGCGGCCAGCAGGTGGAAGCAGCGCCGCTTTGCGAAGGGACGGGGCGCTCTCCCCTCGGCCAGTGCTGATTGCTGCGGAGTGGACCTGGGTGCAGGATCAGGCAAGGAACAAGCCGTCTAGGGGGGCCTTGCTTCGCTTTCTGGAAAGGGAGGCGCATGGGCGAGTCTTAGCTGCAGCCCTACGCGCGAAGAGGGAGAGGCACTCTGTACATGCTTAGCGGAATCGTTTAGCAAGGTGATCAGAAACAGGTTCCGGGGTAAGAATTTCTGGGTCTGCAAGGCAGTCGTCTCCTCCACCTATTCAATTATTTGCGCCCGTCTTTTTCAGACACTTTGCCTGTCCCTGTTAAATCCGCAGGCACCCAACTATAAATCCAGGTCAGACTCGGCTTCCCGCCCCCCCCCCCCATTTTTTTTGCAAAGACTTTCCAGGTCAGACATATCAGCGCGTTCACAAGACCAGGGTGGCACGTACAGATTTCTGGGGGGAGGCCGAACCTTCTTCAAAGAAATCCTCGTCCCAGGCTAAGAGCCTCAGCAGAATAGACGGACAGCCCCGCTCCGGGGTAATGGCCTCTAGAAAGCCCCATTTCGACCGTGCAGAGTCTGAGTGGTTGTGGAAAGCAAGGAGAAGGGCAGGGTGTCTGCTCCGCATGCAGAAAGATCAGCCCCTGAAGGTTCAGTCTCCAGAATGGACTGCGAGAGGCTTTTCCTGCCGAAACCCGAAGAGAGCTGCCGCTGCTGCTGAGTGTAGACAATACCAAACTAGGTGGGGCCCAGGATCTCAACTGGGGAAGGGCCATAGCTCAGCGGTCCCTGCTTGGCACACAGAAGGCCGCAGGTTCAGTCCTGGATGGCATCTCCACGGAGGGTTGGGAGAGGCTTCCCTGCCTGAAACTCCGGGGAGCCGCTGCTGCCAGTCAGTGTAGGCAATACTAAAGTAGATGGAGCCCTGCTTTGACTCAGTATAACAAAGGAGCTTCCCGGGATCCTAGACCACAAGCTACACGCTTCTGGAGGAGAGGCGCCCATGCCCAGTCTCCGAAGGCGTCTCTGGGTACAGCTGGGAACGCCCTCCCCAAACTCTGGAGAGCTGCTGCTGCCAGTCCGTGCCGGCGCTGGCAGTGCTGAGCAGGCTGGAGTCAGTCTAAAGCTGCTCCCGACGTCCCTCAGCACAGGATGGATGCGGGCGCTGGCTTCCATTCGCGGCGCAAAGAGAAGCCGGTACCCTTTCTCCCATCCTCCTTGCCCTCAAGGTACCCCCACCCCCGCGCCCGGTCCGGCCTGATCCATCAGCCTGAGTTGGATACGGGCTGCAGCCTCCCCTCGCCCTCTCCTCCAGGGAGAAAGACGCCTGGCTGGGCCCCGTCGGGACGAGTCGTCCCGGTCTTCCTCGCTGAGGGCTGGCGCCTTGATCTTGCCCTTGGCTTGGAAGGCGCGCACGCTGGGCGAGGAAGGCAGCGGCTGTCCCTGGCGCCGGATCCAGCTCGGGCGTGGCAGGCGCTGGAGGTGGGGGGGGGGCTCGTTTGGAGGCTGCAAAAAGGGCGCGCCCCTTTTCCCTTCCCAAGCTGCCAGGGCCGAGAGGGGCGCCCAGGCCGCCTGTGCCCGACCCCCTGCGCGCTGAAACCTCCCCGCACGCGCGCCTTTGGCACCTCTCTCTCTCTCTCTCTCCGAGGGGTGGGGGTCCCGCCATCTCCCTCCCTCTTCCCCCCTCCCACCCCGCGCGCCGGGCGCGCTCCCCGGCTGGCTGGCTGGCTGGCTGGCTCGCTCTCGGGCTGCTGCTGCTGCTGCTGGGCGGAGGGATCCGCCGCCGCCGCGACGCTGCGTCAGCTGGAGCCGCGATGGGGAGGACGGAGCAGCCCTGAGGCCAGGTGAGCGGCGGCGGGGACAGAGGGAGAGCCCCCCACCCCAGCCAGCCAGCCAGCCAGCCCGCCTGCGCCCCACTCCCCGCCCGCGATCCCGGCGTGGTCCTCCCCATCTCCCTCCCTCCGGCAACGTCGCCGCGGCAACGGGATGAGGCTGGGCTGGGCCAAGCGCGCAGGGATGCGGCGGGCGCAGGTGCCCTCCTAGCCCAGGCAGGTCGGCCCCGGGAGGCGAGGGGCCTGCGGAGGATTGGGGCTGGGGGGGGGAATGGGCGAGGTCTGGCTTGGAGGGGGGAGCTGGGAAGCAAAGAGACCCCCCCCTTCCGCCGCCGCGTCGCCTCCCCTAAGGCCTTTCTCTCTCTCTCTCTCTCTCTCTTTTTGGGCCCCAGCAGCCGCCACCAGCATCCCGCCTTCCCTCCCTCCCGGCCGGCCGGCAAGCGAGGCCCGAGACCGCATGGAGGGCGCCGAAGCAGGGGCCTGATCCATGCCGCGGGCGGAGGACATGCCCCAGCGAGCCTGCCCCGGCTGCCCTCCCAGATAGCCCCCTCCGCAAGGGGCGCCGGCGGCTCCAGCCCAGCAGGTACTTAGCCATCGCTTGGGGGGGCGCTAGTCGTGGGGTGTGACGCATACCCCGCCCCATAGGGGTCTCCCTTGCTCGCCTGCTCTCACCAGTCTGGATGAGCCCCCCAACTGATCTCTCTTTGGCACCCCACCGCAGGCAAAAGTGTCCCATCAGCAAAATCTGGGGCCGGAGAGGGGACCCAGGAGTCCGAACTCTGGGCCCCGTTGGTGGGGGCTGAGAATCTCTGGGTCTGGCCCTTCTCAGGGCCGCCCCCCCCCCACTTGCACTGGGCTTTGAGTTGTGCTGAAGCCCACAGGCATCCCCCAGGAAGGTCTGGGGTCTATCTGGACTGTGACATCCCCTACAGCCAAGCCCAGATCTCCATAAGGACTGGGCCACAAATGGAGACGGTTGCCCCCCAGCAAAAAAAGATATGTTTGTCGGCTAGCGGTCAGCAAGGCGCTCTCAAGCATTACTGAACGGTAAGACTCCCTTCATCTGAAACACCAGAGAACCACTGCTGCCAACCAGTGCAGACACACTCAGCTCGGCGTAAGCCAGCTTCCAACATCCCTTCGCTCATGAATGCATTCTGGGCCTGAGCCCTGAGACGGGTGGATCCACACACACACACACATGCAGGAACACCTTTCTACCTGTCCCCCTCCCCCTAATATAGTCTCTCTCCCTCAGCAGAGCCCCCCCTTTCTGGGCACCCCCTCCCCACCGCCTGCCAGCCACCGGAAGATGAATGCAGGCCCCCAGGAAGCTTTGATCTCCGTGTTTCTGCAGTTCATTGAGGATCGTGGCCGCTGGGCCTACGGGGCCCTGAGCCAGACGTGCCACCCCCGGGAGCAGCTGCACAACGAAATGAACCTTCTGTACCGCAAGAGCAAGGTGGAGTGGAAACAGAGCAAGGACGACGAGCCCAAGAAGAGGTAGGCGAGGGGTGGAGGCGTTGGCCGCCGACGTGGTCTGCAGGCGCCGAAAAGGCGATGGGGGAGGTATAGCTTTAGGCAGGGGCCCATACAAAGGTTGTCCCCAGAGTTCACCCACCTGTGCTGGGCAGCAAAGGGCACACTCGGAGGGACCGCACCTGGGTAGCTGCCTGGCATCACTGGAACTCCCTTCAGCTGGAGACCTGGCAGGGCCCAGCCCCTGAGAATCTTCCACAACAGCTGGGAGATCATTTCAGGCAGGCAGAATTCTGTCTTGGAACTAGCTTGGATTCGAAGTGGGTCTCTAAAGGATGTTGTGGACAGCCAGGTTTTGAGGGCTGCAGGCCAAATAGATTCAAAACACAAAAAGACCAAAGCCCAGAATGCCTTGCTTTGAGCCAGGCCCAGAATAAACCCAAGAAAAACTTGGTGTGCTTTTAAATGTCTCAGTCACATGCGAGTTTGAGGCTGCTATTTTTGTGGAGTGGTGCTGCGACGACGGCTTTTATTTCCGTTTTTCTCAGATGACTCGCAAGGCCTGTTTGGATACTGTTGTCACTGCTTAATGTTGTGCTTTTTCCTTGGGTTCTCTTTTCCAAGTCCGGTTTGAAAATAACGGCAGCTGGCCTCTTGATATGCCAGTTCCGATCTTGTAATGGTCTTGCATTTGACCTCATGCAAAGCTTACTTGTGCATTGGCTGTTTCTCTTGCGGTGTCTTTGATCTAGCCACCCAGGTCCTGAGATCATACCTTGGATCATACCTGAGATCACCATAACCAACGCTGTTATGGTGATGTATAGCAGAACAGTGAGGGGAGAAATAGGTTGTCTGCTTTTCCTTGATTGCTGCAGAACCTTGAATAGAGAGAACGGCCTTCGCTTAGGCAGAGAGCACCTGCTTGGCATGCAGAAGGTTTGATCCCTGATGACATCTTCAGGTTAGGCTGGGAATGGCCCTCGTCTCAAACCCTGGAGAGAGGCTGCCAGCCAGTGTAGGCAATACTGAACTAAATGGACGAGGGGACGGGTAAGGCAGCATTGTATATTCATTAGAAATCAAAGTGAGAACCTCTTCCCAATTCCAAATCCTTCTTTTTCCTTCAGTGCTCCCAGGTGTTTTTCAAGCATGCTCTTCGCTCAATGAAACAGGCTAGCCTGGTCTTCCCCAACCTGGTGCCCTCCAGACATTTTTGGATTACAACATCTATCAGCCTCAACATCACACGGCCGTGCTGGCTGGGGCTGATGAGAGTTGTAGGCCAAAATACCTGGAGGGCACCAAGTTGAGGGAAGTGATGCACGGAGAGGGGTAGCATGTGGGATGTGAAACACAAGAGCAGTCAAGTACAACATTCCTAGAGTGAACATGTTTACACATGGGGAGGAATGTTTGTCCAGCCAGCAGGTAAACTTCCTGTTTCCTTCTGGGCTGGGACAGACTTCCCCTGCATGCCCTGAACATTCCCACATAACAGAGGTGTGAGATCATCAAGAGGCCTTGTGGGTTAAACTGTGGAGGAGGACCATCAAGATGATGAACTTGAGGGAGTTGGGGATGTCAAGCCTGGAGAAGAGGAGACTAAGAGATGACAGGTTGGCCATGGCCTGTCCCCTGGAAGAAGGAACAGTCTTGTTTCCTGCTGCAAGGAGATTCCGACCAAATGTTAGGAAGAACTTTCTGGTAGTAAGAGCCGTTTAACAGTGGAACAGACTCCCATCGGAGGTGGTGGACTCTCCTTCAGTGGAGGCTTTTAATAAGAGATGCACAATAATAAGCTGCTCATCGTGCGTCGTGGGGGGGGGTGTGGACTGGATGACCCTTGGTGCCTCTTCCAATGCTACAGTTCTGTGATTCTATGGAGAGGAAAGAGCTTATAGCAGGGGTCAGCAAGATTTACCAGCCATGGGCCGGATCACTCCCACGGAGATTGTCTGTGGGCCGGACTGGTGCAGTGCGATGCCAGAAATTGCGTCTGTGCATGTCCGCAGTGCCGAAAATCGCTTTTGTGCATGCCCAGATGCCGAAGATCGCTTCTGCACATGCCTAGACGCCAAAAATCGCTCCTGCGCAAAAGCGATTATTGGCGTCTGGACATGCGCAAAAGCGATTTCCGGTATCTGTGCGTGCGCAGATGCAATTTCCGGCGCTGCTCAGAGAGTCCCCACGCCAAGCTGTGCTGATTTAGTGCAGTGCGTGGGGGACTCACCAAGCAGGTGGCTCAGTTCAGGGGCGGCTTGTGGGCCGGTAAAAATGGCTTTTGTGGGCTACATCCAGCCCATTGGCCGCACGTTGCTGACCCCTGGCTTAGAGAGTGATTCCTAGCAACGACTTCACTGTTCCTGGAACCCACCAGCGCCTGGTGACGTCTCGCTGCCCTTGACCGGTTTTCCCGAGCGCCAGCCACCTGGCCTTAAAGCTTCTTGGTTTGTCTCCCCTACACATTATTTTTGAGACGCCCCGCTCTCTCTTGGCAGATGTTCTCCCCTCTGGCCCTAATCCGTGTGCCCTGGTGGAAGTTTCCCTGCCTGGACTAAGTGCTCTATATATAGCCCCTGGTGTTTTTCACAGGCGTTTAAAAAGCCCAGGTTATCCTCAGATAATCTGGGGTGGATCGGGGGGGGGGGCAAGCCGCATTTGCTGAATGGTGGGATGGTGAATGAGAGCCTGCCTTCCCCATCTGATGCAGAAAAGCTGCTCTAATGATTGGCTATTATTTGGAGGGGCAGATTGTCTGTGAGATCTCGGGCTCAGTGGCTCAGGCAGGACCCAGCCAGTGCCGGGCGGGGGGGGGGGGGGGGGCTGTCCTCACCGCATAAGAAGAGCCTGCTGGATCAGGCCAATCATGGCCCACCTAGTCCAGCATCCTGTTCTCAGTGGCCAGGCAGGTGCCCATTACGGAAAACCCACAAGCAGGATTCGAACACAAGAGCAACGCTCCTCTCCTAGTTTCCTTGAATTCAGGAGCAGCTCTGCCTCCAGCTAGTAGCCATAAATGGTCCTCTCCACCCCCGTGAATTTGTCTAATCCTCTCCTATTTATCTGTTAAATTTGTATACCGCCCTTCACCCATAGGTCTCAGGGCGGTTCACACAACATAAAAATACAGTATGAAAACACAGAGGATAGTAGTGGTGCCTCGGGTTAAGAACTTAATTCGTTCCGGAGGTCTGTTCTTAACCTGAAACTGTTCTTAACCTGAGGTAATAATAATAATAATAATAATAAATTTTATTTATACCCCGCCCTCCGCGGGCAGAGCCAGGCTCAGGGCGACTCTGACAGTAAAAACATAATGGGGGGGAATTTAAAATACAGGTTAAAATGCAATTTAAAATGCAGCCTCATCAAAACCATAAGGGGAGGGAAACATAAGGGTCAGACTGAGTCCAAACCAAAGGCCAGGCAGAACAGCTCTGTCTTGCAGGCCCTGCGGAAAGATGTCAAGTCCCACAGGGCCCTGGTCTTTTGGGACAGAGCGTTCCACCAAGTCGGAGCCAGTACTGAAAAGGCCCTGGCCCTAGTTGAGACCAATCTAACCTCCTTGAGGCACAAGACCTCCAAAGTGTTGTAATTTGTGGACCTCAAGGTCCTCCACGGGGCATACCAGGAGAGGCGGACCCGTAGGTACAAGGGTCCTAGGCCGCATAGGGCTTTAAAGGTCAAAACCAGCACCTTAAACCTGACCCTGTACTCCACCGGGAGCCAGTGCAGTTGGTAAAGTATGTACCACTTTAGCTAATGGGGCCTCCCGCAGCCGCCATGCGATTTCTGTTCTGATCCTGAAGCAAAGTTCTTAACCTGAGGTACTATTTCTGGGTTAGCGGAGTCTATAACCTGAAGCATCTGTAACCTGAAGCGTCTGTAACCCAAGGTACCACTGTACATGATAAGGCATCCAAGTCGGTAGCCGTCCCTGTCTCCTGTTGCAGTGAGTTCCATAGTTTAAATATGTGTTGCATGAAGAAGGGGTTTCTCTGTCCTGTGACTCTATCCCCCTTGTGTGTTGGTGGGTAAGATGGGCGGCTTCCATGAGAGGAGCTGCCTCACCTGGAATTCCTTGCGCATACAGTGAGAGGAGGAGGCTGGTTGGGGGAAGAGCGCTCTGCATATGTACAACGGAATTTTAATTCTCACTTGTTAGACACTGGAAAACAGGTCCTGGGGCTAAAGCTCGCTGAGTTCCGGGTCAAATCAAGCCTTTGCTGGCTTCAGCCTGCGACTGCGTGACTCAGGGGAGCATCAGCAAAAACAGTTCCTTGGAGGGGCTTTGATTTCTGCTCCAGACGGATGATTCACAAGAACAGTTTTGACATGGCAGCTGACTTTTACGGACAGGCAACCTTTCTGCCATTTTGAAGAGAAAACATTTATGCAGTCCTTCCAGTTGCAAAGCACTGCGCAATCCTGAACATGTTTGCTCCCACAGCAGCCCTGTGAGGTGGGCCGCTGCTGGTCCCATTTTACAGGCAAGGTGCTGAGGGGTTTGTTTTTTTGGGAGGGAGTGCGGTGGCAAATGACATGTTGGGCCCGTGTCCAAGGTGGGATCTGAACTCAGGTTGTATTCCACAGTACCTTTCAGCTTTTACCTAGTGCCTGCTTTTCTCAGTGGCTGCCACAAAATCATAGAATTTGCAGAGTTCCACCAAAGCTCATCTAGTCAGCAAAAGAATCCTTGATGTTCAAACTGTGTTTGACAACCTCCAGCGACGGAGAGCCCACCACTTTCCGAGGGAGTCCGTTCCACGGTCGAATGGCTCTTACAACCAGGAAGTTCTTCCTAACTTTCGGTTGGCCTCTCCTTTCTTGCAACTTGAATCTGTGGGTTCAGATGTCCACCCATTAGAAAACTCCCTTCCAAGAGTGGTGGGGTGTGACATCAAGCAATTTCATCTCAGCCAGCTTTGGCTCTAACAGAAAACGGTGAATTTTGCCCATGTTTTGTTTCACCAAGGTCTTCGGTTCACCACTGTGTGTTTTCCAAAACTCAGCAACCCACCGTGGTTCAGAGCAGAAGAATGTGTGTAGCCACTGGGGACTAATCTAGTCCAACCTCCCGTTTTCCACCGCAGTTTAACCAGCTGCCTCTTCTGGGAACCCCACAGGCAAGAGCAGAGGCCTGGTGTTACTCCCCAGCAATTTCACACCCAGAGGCATGCTAATTTTGATCACGGAGGTAGCAGAGTCCATAGCTCAGTGGGGAGAGCAGCTGCTCTGCGTGTAGAAGGTCCCAGGTCCTGTTCCTAATGGCGTCTCCAGGAAGGGCCAGAAGACACCCCATTCTGGAATCTGGAGAGCCTCCGTTAGTCAGCATGGACAATTTTTGAGCAAGATGCGCTCATGTTCTGACTCGGAATAAGGCAGCTCCCTCTCATCCTAGATACGCATCATGGCAGCTAGTAGTGGCCAGTCACAGCCTCCCTTCAAAGTCTCACCCCTTCACAGTCCAAGGTTGGTGGCCATCTCTGCACCTTCTGGAAACAAATTCCATAGTTTGACTAAGTACTTCCTCCTCAAAACAAAATAAAAAAATTCCTTCCAGTAGCACCTTAAAGACCAACTGAGTTAGTTCTAGGTATGAGCTTTCGTGTGCATGCACACTTCTTCAGATACACTGAAACAGAAGTCACCGGACCTTTCTATATAGTGAGAAGGTGGGGAGGGGTATTACTCAGAAGGGTGGTGGGAATGGGTGATTGGCAGATAGCTGCGATGAGCCTGTTGACGACTCTTAACGACTGCAATAGGTCTAACAGGAAAAAGCAAGGGGTGAGAAGGTGAAAAATGGCTTTGTCATGTATAATGAGATAAGAATCCAATGTCTTTGTTCAAACCAGGTCTCTCCATAGTTTTAAGTTTGGTGATAAGTTGCAATTCAGCAGCTTCTCTTTCCAGTCTATTTCTGAAATTCCTTTGTAATAGAACAGCTACTTTGAGATCTTGTATAGAATGTCCTGGGAGATTGAAGTGTTCTCCTACTGGTTTTTCTGTCTTGTGGTTCCTGATGTCGGATTTATGTCCGTTTATTCTTTGGCGTAAGGTCTGGCCTGTTTGTCCAATATAGAGAGCTGAAGGACACTGTTGGCATTTTATGGCATACACAATGTTAGACGATGAGCAATTAAATAGTCCCGAGATGGTATGTGTGATGTTGTTGGGGCCAGTAATGGTGTTGTCCGGGTGTATGTGGCAGCAAAGTTGGCATCTGGGTTTATTGCAGGCTCTGGTGCCAGTGTCCGTGTTAGGTCTGGTTGCAGTCGTTAAGAGTCGTCAACAGGCTCATCGCAGCTATCTGCCAATCACCCATTCCCACCACCCTTCTGAGTAATACCCCTCCCCACCTTCTCACTATATAGAAAGGTCCGGTGACTTCTGTTTCAGTGTATCTGAAGAAGTGTGCATGCACACGAAAGCTCATACCTAGAACTAACTCAGTTGGTCTTTAAGGTGCTACTGGAAGGAATTTTTTTATTTTGTTTTGACCATGGCAGACCAACACGGCTACCTATCTGTAACTACTTCCTCCTCTTCTTCCTGTATCTATCAGTGTCAGGAGAAGGTCAGCAATAACTCCCAAGTTAACTCTTTCTTGAAAGAAACAAAACAGCTCAGGCCCAGTGAGCACAGAAACTCTTCCCAGTAGGTCTTAACCCCAAATGAGGCAGTTGTTGTTGTTGTTTAGTCGTTTCTGCCTCTTCGTGACCCCCTGGACCAGAGCACACCAGGCACTTCTGTCTTCCACTGCCAACCACAGTTTGGTCAGACTCACGCTGGTAGCTTCGAGAAGACTGTCCCACCATCTCGTCCTCTGTCGTCCCCTTCTCCTTGCGCCCTCCATCTTTCCCAACATCAGGGTCTTTTCCAGGGAGTCTTCTCTTCTCATGAGGTGGCCAAAGTCTTGGAGCCTCAGCTTCAGGATCTGTCCTTCCAGGGAGCACTCAGGGCTGATTTCCTTCTGAATGGAGAGGTTTGATCTTCTTGCCGTCCATGGGACTCCGGAGTCTCCTCCAGCATCAGAATTCAAAAGCATCCATTCTCTGGCGATCAGCCTTCTTTATGGTCCATCTCTCACTTCCATACATCACTACTGGGAAAACCATAGCTTTAAACTATATGGACCTTTGTTGGCAAGGTGATGTCTCTGCTTTTTAAGATGCCGTCTATGAGGCGGTTGCCTTCCCGCAACTCTCTAAGTCCCCTTCTTCCCTTCTAAGCAATCTAAGGCTCCTTCATCTTGTCTCTCTTTGCTCCATCCTCTTCATACCTCTCCTGGTTCTGGGACACCAGCGGGGAGGGAAGCTGGTCACAGCAGGAGGTGGAGACCCCCTGGCTTCTTCAGCAGCCTGCCTTACCTGTCTCCTGGCCCTGCTCCTCTCCTGCTTCAGCTTCTGCCACTGAGTCTGGACTGCCACAGCCTCTTCCTGCTTACTAACCTCTGTTGCCTCTTCAGCTTCCGACATCTTCTCTTTCCGGTCTTCACCATCCACGCTAGGTTTCTGCCACCAGTGTGAAGGGGAGGCTGCTGTTAGCAAAGGAAGCTGGCACAAAATCCCATGGCTGGAAGTTGTCCCAGTGAGGACATCTTTCCCACTCTTCTCTCGCAGAGCAGGCAATCCTGAAGGAAAAGCTTTCCACTGTCCTGGGTCTGTCCCCACAAACTCACTGAAGATCCTGTTCCCTTGCTTGCATAATTCGGAGGTTCTGAGCATGGCCCATAGCGCAGTGCTTGATCTGTCTCCCTCCAGCAGGCTCACTCATTGATGCTGCCCTCCAGCTGCCATACAGAATTTCCCAGAATGCCTTGGAACACCCAAGGAAGTGCTGCCCCAGTGCTTTGTGGGAAATGAGGTTAGCAGCTTGTAGCTTTCTGCCACCTGGTGGGGAGGGTCTGGAGCAGGTGTTGGCACCAGCAAGTCCTGCTGGAGCTCTGGCAAATGCCCACAGATGCCAGCTGCTGAACACCTGGGTGAGGGGATAAGGCTGCCTCTGCCTAGGATTTGTGTGGTGGTAACTTTTTTTCCAGAGGGTGAGCTCTTACTCATCCTCTTCTCTTGTTGTCTTGGATCAGGCTCAGCCTAACCCCGACCAAGTCCTGCCCTGTGTACCAGCCAAGCCAGCAAGCCCACTCCATTCTGCCCCTCTCCCCCCCCCTTCAGCTTGTTTGACATTCCTGAATTCCCATTTTGATTTGCCCTCTTCTTCAGTTTGTTGAGGTGGCTCTGAGTGCTCAGCCTGGCCTCCAGATGCATTCTCCAAGAGGCCGGGAGGGAGACCCCCTCCACAGCTATCCTCGCAGCTGCCTCACTCCCACTTGTCCCAAACAGAGATAATGAAACCTGCTTGGGGTGGGGATTGTTTCCCCCCCTCCCCTGGTTCGCAGGAAGTGAAGGGTTAAAGGCACCAGCAGGCTGATGTTGCCTGGCTCCTGCAGGTCACCCAGACGCAGTTTCCATGGAAACTGCTGGGCCATCCGCCAGCATCCTGCTGCATCCTCATACTTTTGGTACCCAGGACCCTTCACTCCAGCGAATAAAACCAGGGAAGAGAAAGAGAGGAGATGCTGAAGGGCTGCCAGCGGGAAGCTGGGAGAGGTGTGGCCAGAAGGAAGTCAGGAGGAGGGTGGCTGAGGAAGGAGGAGGGTGGCGCATCGTGAGGAGCAAAGATGTCTGTGGTGGAATCGTGATGCAGGGTGGGTGTGGAGGGGGAAAAGCTGGGAGGATGAAGGGCGGTGAGCAGGGGGTGGGAGGTGCTGGGTTGCGTAGGGGAAGGAGGGGTCTTTGAAAGGCAAAGCCCCAAGTGGTTTGGGGGCAACAGGAGCAGTGTGGAAAGGTGTGAACGGCACCTATTTGGCATGCAGATGGTCCCCATCCCAATCTGAATCTCTGGAGTGCTGTTGCCAGTCAGCACAGAAGAGACTAAGCTTCCTGGAGCAATGGCTTAAGGCAGCAAGTTTTGCAGTTGCACAGAATTCTTAAGGGACCCTGTCCTGTAATAACTGTGGACTAACAATGTAGGGAAAGGCCTGCGTCTGGGCCAAACATTGCGGCTGACCTAGCAGTCTTAGGCTACGGGCTTAGGGCAGCTTTTGCCAACCGTGCCAGCTGGTGGCTGGTGGAAGTTGTAGCCCAAAGCATCTGCAGCACACCACGTTGGCGAGGAAGACTAACGTAGGAGATGGGCAGGATGCAGGAAGGCAGTCTGTGGAGTGAGCAGATAAGAGGGGACCATTTGGGAAGCGGGGTGGGGCAAAGGCAGATGGGCATGAAATACGCTCTTCCCTCTCTCTCTCTCCTCGTCTGGCCAGCTCCTTTCTCGCTTGGCTGTGGAGATTGGTGCAGGCAGGCACTCGCTCCTTCCTCCGTCTCACCCAGATCTGGTGTGATGACTGGAGGGTGGGATCTGGCGATGCCAGACTGGCTGGGCCTCAGCCAACGTCTCTCCGTCTCCGAAAACCAGGGAGCAGCTGAGGGTTTGTTTACTCGCCCAGCATCTGCTGTTGGCACGTGCCCTGTCTTCTCTCCTGTCTTCTCTCTGCCACTGTGCCAAGACACAGAGAGACAGAGAGAGGGAGGGAGGAAGGGGGGGCCTGCGGGAAGGGGTTGCTCATGGGGGGGATGAAGGGGCGTTTGGGAGAAGCCACTCCCAGCCCTTGGCTCTTTGCCAGCTGCAGCTGACACACTGCAGCACATTTCTCTGCTGCCGGCAAGTGTGATGTGTATGTTGCTGTGCAGGGGGGAGGGGAAGATAGGGGGAAATGCCTTTAAAAAAAAATAAAATGTGGTAAATGGAGGCAGGGTTGGTGGAGGGGGGAAATGCTAGCCCTGATTGCTCCCCCTCCACTCTATGTATCATTTGCTGGAAATCAGGGGTGGAGTTGTGCTCAGGTCCTCTCCAGAAGAAGATCCTTCGCTTTGTGGAAAGGTTGCAGCATTTGGGGGTTTTATATTCAGGGGAAAGGAGGTGAATAAGGGTGTATAAATGACAAGAGGTATGTATATATTAAGGCATGGATACAGTGGATATAAAGCTCTCCTTTTTGCCTCTCACAAGTTGTAGTGATGGCCACCAGCTTCGGTGGCTCTTCAAGAGGATCAGACAAATTCATGGAGGAAGGGGAGGCGGCCACTGGTTACAGGCCACAATAGCTATGTTCTCTCACCCACCCACCCAAAACTGTCAGAGGCAGTTACGCTTTTGAATAGCACTTGCTGGGAATCACAAGCGGGGAGAGTGCTGTTGCGCCCAGGTCCTGTTTGCCGTGAGCTTCCCAGAAGAGGCCCCTGGCTGTGAGAACTGGACTGGATGGGACCCCCTTCAGCCTGATCCAGCAGGCTCTTCTCACGCTCCGTCCCAGCCCTCATTCCAGAAACCAAGGGGCTCAAATCACCCCCTGGATGCCTCAGTTAACTGAAAGGCAGTCCTGATCACAGTGGGTGATCGGATTTCTTTTTAAAATGAAAAAGGGGTTGGGGTCGCAGGAGAGAGAAGAGGCTCTTTGTGCAAATGGGGACACCCTTTTGGAAGAATGCGGGGAGGGAATCATAGACTTTGGGGGCATCGTATTCTTCAGTAATGAGAAGTTCAGTTCTTAACACAGCTTTGGCCCACTTGAAGATCTCCAGGTGTTTTAAAATACAACTCCCGTCAGCCCTTGGTAGCACAGCTGTCTGATGGGAACTGCAGCCCAAAACATCTGCACTAGCAAGGGTGGGGTCACACACACACACTGCCCCACCCTGGGCTTCCCAGCAGTTAGAATATCAATGCACTTCCTAGGGTTCGACTTCCTTTAGAGGAGCGAACATGAGCCTCTGTTGGAGCCTGGCCTGTCAGAGAAGTGGAGAGCGTCAGTGGAGGCAAAGGGAGCAGGTGTTTCCGCAAGGCAAGGGGACAGAACACCCCCCCCCCTGTGAGGAAACACCGCAGGCCCTTTTTGTTCGGAGAAAGAGGCAGGGGTGGCCACCCACCCAGATCGCTTTAAAAGAGGATTAGACAAATTCATGAAGGATACGGCTATCAATGGCTATTAGCCATGATGGCTGCGCTCTGCCTACAAAGTTGGAGCCAGCAATGCTTATGGATGCTAGTTGTTGGAAACTTCAGGGGGAGGTGACCACCTCAGGCAGCAGGATCCACAGGGCAGCAGATCTGGACTCTGAGGAAGGCATTGCCTCTGTTGCTCCCGACTGCAGCACATTCCTTGGAGACCACGTCTGCCCCCTCCTTGGTGTTGTTGTTTAGAGCTGAGCTGGTCCCTCATCAAGCCGTGTTGTTGTTGTTTAGTCGTTTAGTTGTGTCCAACTCTTCGTGACCCCCTGGACCCGAGCACGCCAGGCACTCCTGTCTTCCACTGCCAACCGCAGTTGGGTCAAACTCATGCTGGTAGCTTCGAGAACACTGTCCCACCATTTCGCCCTCTGTCGTCCCCTTCTCCTTGGGCCCTCCATCTTTCCCAACATCAGGGTCTTTTCCAAGCAGTCTTCTCTTCTCATGAGGTGGCCAAAGTCTTGGAGCCTCAGCTTCAGGATCTGTCCTTCCAGTGAGCACTCAGGGCTGATTTCCTTCCGAATGGAGAGGTCTGATCTTCTTGCAGTCCATGGGACTCTCCAGAGTCTCCTCCAGCACCAGAATTCAAAAGCATCCATTCTTCGTCGATCAGCCTTCTTTATGGTCCAGCTCTCACTTCCATACATCACTACTACAGTGTCCTCTTGGCGAATAGGAGGTGCTGCTGGTCCCCTACCACCCCTGGGGAGGAAATGGCAGGGAGCAGGGGCCACGCTCTGGGGTCTCCTGGTGTAATCAGAGCAGGCCCCTTCCCCCTGCAACGGCCTTTTATTCCCACTTCAACTGTCAGGTGAGGTTGGTTGGATTCTCTCCTTGTTCCTGATGTAGATCTTCACTCACCCCATCTTCCCTGGTGGGAGGGGGGCACCATTTTGTGCTGTGCCTCAGATGTCAAAACATCTTGGGCCAGGCCGGACCTTTGGGGCACCTGGCTGGCCCCTGTGAGAACAGGATGCTGGACTAGATGGGCCACTGGCCTGATCCAGCCGGCTCTCTGTGTGCTTCCACTTGCTCGGCTCTCCTGGTTTCAGACAAGGAACATTCCCAGCCCCACTGGGAGATGCTGGTGACCCAACCTAGACCTTCTGCGTGAGCTGCTTTCCTGCCTCTTCCAACTGCCAAAAGCTGTTTGTTTCTCTCTCCTACACAGAGATGTGCAAGTTTCTGCACGCAGTTCTCCTCCCAATTAGCTCCCATTAAGGGCCATTCTGGGCTATTATCTAGCAATCTCCTTCACAAAGAAGCAGTCAGGTGGCTTCCCTTGCAGGTACCCTGAGGGGAGGAGTTCTTCTAAGGTCAGCCGGGTGCCACAAGGTGTTGCTTAAGGCAAACCCCAGAAGAACAGAAGCTTATAGTGGGTGCGGGGCCAATTGAGGAGGGGGCAGCCTTGCAGCTTCAAGCCACAGCTGTGGCTCCCTCTTCATTGCAAAACTACCACATGACACCAGCTCTGCCCTCCACCCACACATCACTTTTATTGTGGATGTGTGATGGTTTGTCCTTGTGCTTGCATTATAAACAATTATCAGAAGTCCCACTTTGGGGGCATTTTTGTCCATAAAAATAAACTAGGAATAACAATATGGTTGGCTGCTGCAAAACTTTCAGGGCGGACATTCGGTTTCATTTCCAACCGATGCAATCTCCGTGAGTTCCTGTTGGAATCTTATTAACTATTTATGCTTTAAAAGTTCCGGTTTATCTCGTCCATATGGCAAAAACACAGTAACATTGGGAGAAGCATCGCAGCTAATAAAGCAGAATGATGTGTGGACACAGTCCAGGATAAATCCATCTCTAATGCGCCCTTGACTGGGACGCAGGTGGCACTGTGGGTTAAACCACAGAGCCTAGGACTTGCAGATCAGAAGGTCGGGGGTTCGAATCCCCACGACGGGGTGAGCTCCCATTGCTCGGTCCCTGTTCCTGCCAACCTAGCAGTTCAAAAGCACCTCAAAATGCAAGTAGATAAATAGGTACCACTCCAGCGGGAAGGTAAACGGTGTTTCCGTGCACTGCTCTGGTTCGCCAGAAGCGGCTGAGTCATGCTGGTCACATGACCCGGAAGCTGTACGCCAGCTTCCTCGGCCAATAAGGCGAGATGAGCGCCACAACCCCAGAGTCGGTCACGACTGGACCTAATGTTCAGGGGTCCCTTTACCTTTAATGCGCCCTTATTGCATCAATAACATGGATTACTTCAATACTAGAATTGCTAGTCTACTGACATTTCAATTTTTTGAAAGCCTTACATTGCTATTGCCTATTTCCCTTACCGATAATATTGTTTTCTCTTTTTTCATAAACCTCTTTGAGGTGGTTAGTTCCCCCGCCCCAATCAAGTGGTGTATAAAATTTTGTGAAATAAATAAGCCCTGGTGCAGATGAGGTTGTGTGTGTGTGTGTGTGTGTGTGTGTGTGTGTGTGTGTTTCCCTCCCAGCCACCCGTTCGTGAACCTGAGGGCTCTGTGGCTTTGTCCTTACCCCTCTCCGCTTCTCCCTCCGCAGTTCGGCCAAGGAGCCCAGCGTGGGGAAGGTGCGGGACGTGGCCTCTTTCCGCCGCCACTTCAGAATGGGGTTCATGACCATGCCGGCCTCGCAGGAGCATGCCCCGCACCCCTGCGCCAGCAGCATGGCGCCCCGCTCCCTCTCCTGCCACTCGGTGGGCAGCGTGGACAACAGCTCAGGGGATGCAGCCGCAGGGTCCCGGAAGCCGCCAGCGAAGCCCAAGCGCCACCCCAGCACCAAGCTCAGCGCCGAGGCCAAGTCCGCCCTGGAGCCGGCGGGGAGCAAGAGAGGAAGTAAGGAGCGGGACGGGACTGCCCTAGGAAGAAGAGCCAGAATGTGCCGGGGGGGGCCCAGGGTGGCATTTGGGGTGGTGGGGCCGTGTTGCTTGGAGAAGCAGGCCAGCCTGACTCGCCACCCCTGGGGCGCAAGCTGCCTGCTGGACTTACAAAACCAGCCAGTGGGGGGGGGGGGGACATGGTGGGAAGAAAACATGGCAGCTGGGGTTACCCAAGCAGAAGACAAAGTGAGGGACCCCATTGCCTCACCTCAATAGAATTGGAAAAGGTTCAGAAAAGGAACACCGAAAACAATGGAGGGGATGGAGGGACTTCCCTTGAGGCAAGGAAAAGGTGAGGAAGAGGGGATATGATAGAAGATTATAAAATGATGCCTAGCATGGAGAAAGCGGACAGAGAAAAGTTTTCCTCGCTCTCCCAATGAAGATGCATGTTGGAAGATTTAGGACAGATAAAAGAAAGTGTCCCGTCTCCCCGCCGAAGCCTGTAAACTTTGGAACTCCCTGCCAGAGGAGGCAGGCAGGGGTGGCCACCAACTGGGATGGCTTTAAAAGAGGACGGGACAAATCCATGGAAAAGGAGAGGACTATACATGGCTTCTAGCCACAATGGCTCTGCTCTGTCTTCACAGCTTGAAGCAGCAATGCTCCTGATGAGCAGTTGCTCAAAATGCCAGGAGGGGAGAGTGTTGCTCTTGTGCTCAAATCCTGCTTGCTGGTTTTCCATTGAGAGCTGCTGGACTAGATGGGCCATTGGCCTGATCCAGCGGGCTCTTCTAATGACGACTGTGCTGGGAATTGCAGGAAGGAAGAATCGCTGTCACACTCAGGTCCTCCTTCTGAGAACAGGATGATGAACCATCTGGGCCTTGGGCCTGGTCTTTTGTTGTGAGCTGTCTCAACTGGGGGGACAGGGGGAAGCTGCGTTGTCCCAGCCCATGAGCGCCTGGGTGAACCTGCCTCAGACCCCAAGGTAAGAGCTGGGGCAGTTAAACCAGGTACCTCGTGGACAGAGGCCAAGGCAGCTTGTTTTTTCAACAGCGCAGGTTATCGCCTTCGCTGGTGATACACCGCGATGTTGAAAAGCTGATATCGTCCAGCGCTAGTGGGCCCCTGGGAGAAGCATCAGGGGGACCTGGTGCCCCCCCCCCCCGCATTTCTTAAGGCAGCCTGAGAAGCTGCCCATCATTCCCAGAGAAAGAATGACCTTGGAGGTCCAGCAGCAGCTCAGTTTGCACCTGGACGCCACCTCTCTTCCTTTTGCAGCACATGGCATCCCCCAGAGAATCCTGGGAGCTGTAGCTTGTTAAGGGTGCTGGGAATTGTAGCTCCATGAGGAGTAAACTACCATTCCCTGGATTCTTTGGCAGACGTTTTCGATGCACGGTGTGTACGCAACTGGGGTATTGCACGTGGGTCCTGGAGCTGAGCCCCCTGCCTCCTTATCCGGCCACCATTTGTCTTGCTTTTAACACATGCCCTTTCCCCTCCTTCGCTGTTCCTTTTCTCCACCAGCTTCCCATAAGTCAAGCGCAGAGAGCCGAGAATCGGGGCGTAAGGTTCCCCCGCAGAAGCCAAAACGCAGCCCCAACACCCACTTATCTGTCTCATTCGACGAGACGTATTCAGGTCGACTTCCAGGCCCCGCAGCAGCCGGGGCAATGCAGCGCTACGGCCGCGCCTTCTCCCACAGCCAGGCAAAGGGCTCTGACGCCGAGGAAGACGAGCCCGTGTATATCGAGATGGTCGGGGACATTTTCCGGGGGCCCGGCCTCCCATCCCAAGCACCCCCCACAGCCGACGAGGACTCTGACGAGAGCGAAGCCATTTATGAGGAGATGAAATACCCGCTCCCTGAAGAAGGTGGGGGGGAGTCCCGCCCCAACGGGGCCCCGGCCTCCCCGCGCCACCGCCCTGTGAAGCGGGAGGCTGCCAAGGTGGCAGCACCACCGCCAGGCACCAAGACGTCCCCCTGCGAGATCCCTCCGCCCTTCCCCAATCTCCTGCAGCATCGCCCCCCACTGCTGGCATTCCCTCAGGGGAAGAAGGGGTACAAACCCACAGGGCAGGAAGGCTCCAAGCTGCCCGTCCCCTGCCACAGCAAGGAGGCGCCCTCCGCCCCCATGACCCCACAGGTCCCCAGTCATCACCACCACCAACACCACCACCCACGGAGCAGTGAGAGCGCCGCCCTGGGGCCCTCTGGCCGTGCCCGCAGCCACTCCACGCCGCTCCCTCCACAGCCCGCAGGCCAGAGCAAAGCAGAGAAGGAGCTCCCCAACTCCCACAGCATGATCTGCCCGCCGGCCAAGCAGGCCCCGGCACCAGTGCTGCCCGTGGCCTCCATCCCCTCCATGCTGCCGGTGAAAGAGAAGCCGGCTGTTTCCTACACCATGGTGTACTCGGCGGTCAAGGTCACCACGCACTCCGCTCCGGCCGAGCAGAAGACGGAGAAGGAGATCTCGGTGCTGCACGGCCTGCTGTGTGCCCGCCCGTCCACCGTGCCGTCCTGCAAGCAGGTACAGCGGGCGTGCACGCTGCCCGACCCTCCACCCCTGGGGATGGTCTGGACTTACCCTGCGCCCTGCGTGGGCATGAAGCGCCCGCCGGCATACGAGAGCGTCAAGAACGTGGGCACCAAGGCTTCATCGGCGGTCAAGATCCAGCTGCAGGACCGGGCATTCAGCAGCATCGCCTGCTCCCACGTCCTGTCCAGTGAGGAGTGCGGCCGGCCCCCGTTGGGAGAGGAGGAGCCCTTTGGATGGGTCCTGCAGAGGAGGATGGGCTACGCCAGCCAGAAGGGGAAAGAGCCGGAGAGTGAGTGTGGTCCAGAGGCACCAGCCCTTGGGCGGGGCAGGTGGGGGCAGGGAGACAATTCTGGCTGGTATTCTTGGGGTTGGGAGGATGAACGTTGCTGAAGCTTCTCTCCTGGGGAAAATGCTGCCTTTGGCCTGGGGTCACCCGCAGGCTGGCACTAAACCAGTGAGGAGGAGCGTGGTGAGGAAGAGCAGCCAAAGTGCCCTTCTATTGGGGAGTGTGGCTGAGTTCTTTCATCCCTTTTGGGCCCAGCTGCCAGGACTGGGAGAGGGCGGGTTTCCTCCCTAGGGGACCCTTTCTCCAACCACTTGGAGAACGAATGAGGCTTCCAGTCTAACAAGAAGTTGATCCAGAGAGTTTTGGGTTCTGGCGGCATGCCTCCCTCCCCAACCTTCCCAAGGCTCCACTGGTCCCTGGGGATGCACATTATGCAGGCCTCCTGCGCTGGCTGACCCTGTCAGGCAGGTGTGAGCATACGCAGGAGCTTTCCCACCTCCTTGTGCCCGTTCCTGCCTCCCTCCTTGAGCTCGTCTTCCCCCGACTTTTCAGAGGCTGCAGAAGGCCCCCAAGGATGGGACAGTGGGGATGGCGCTCCACCGAAAATGGAAAAGGAAGAGAAGGTCCACCAGCCGCCGGTGGTCCTGCAGTCGGGCATCCCTGTCCGCGCCCCGGGGCCAGAGGGCCTGGCTGCCAAGATGCCAGTGGGGAGGACAAATTTGCCCATTCCCTGCCAGACCTTCCCCGCCTGTCATCGTAATGGAGGTGAGGCTGCCGTTGCCGGGGGCTTGCGGGGGGCTTGCAGGGCACAGCCTTGCTTTTGCCGGGTGGGGGTTTGTGAGGGATCCCTCTTTGTTCTCTGCCTCGTTTTGGCTGCAGAACTTGTATGCGATGCAGCTGCAAAAGAAAGGAGCAGGTGACCTTCAAATGAGGACAGACTGCAGCAAGCAAGTGCAGGATGCAGAGGAGAGAGAGAGAGAGGGAGGAAAACACACAGAGAGAGAGATGTTTGTTCACTTGTTCATCATGCCAGGCTCTTTTCTGCTGGGGGCTATTCCCGAGGGTCCCTCGTTTCCCCTGAAATCCTGCTTTGCTGTTGGGGTTGAGGGGGAACAGAGGATGCTACCTCATACTGTGTGACCATTGGTCCACCAACCCAGTACTGTCTACACTGACTGAGAGAGGCTTGTCCAGGTTTCTGCCAGCCCTACCTAGAGAGGCCATCGGCGCTTGAACTTGGGACCTTCTTGCATGCAAAGCAGGTGCTCTCTCGCTGAGCTACGGACATTCCCCAAGGAAGGAAGAGGGAGACTTCATTATTTCTGCTTTATTCAGTGTACAAGGCTGTTGCTCCCTTTCAGACACATTCCTGGCACGCCTCCTCTTAGAGAGGAAGACAGGCAACATTGGGGGGGGGCAGCCATTATAGGGGGGAGGGAGTGCTTAGTAGGGGGTCCCATTGCTCAATAGTCTGTTTCCTGCTCTCCCCTCGCACACCCCAGATTTCACAGGGGGCTACCTTCTGGGCCGCTCGGCATCCACCTCTGGCGTCCGACATGCCGTGATTCACGCGCAGAGACCGTGCAGCCACGCTCGGGACCCAGCAAGCCTGGTATGTTGGAGGTGAAGGCCGGTGGGGTGGGGGTTGAGTGGTTGGGAAGGATTGGGGCCTAGTGGCTTAGACCGAGGGATTCTGTGTGCGCGCGCACGCCTGCGTATCTCTGAAAACAGAGAGGAAGCCTGTTGTATCAGGGCCACGGGGGACATGGCAGCAGGAGATCAGGTCCTGGGTGACACTGGGTGGCGCCATCTTCATTTTTTAGGGCTGGCCAAAACCTTTCCCTTTTATCTCAGATTTTTGGCCCTTAATTGGAAGGATTTAGAGAGTATCTGCAGCCTCTTTTAGAGGATCAGGATCGGTAAGATCTGCCTGTTATTCGTACAGTGATGGTTTATAAAGTTTTTTATGGGTTGTGCTGATTTATTAGAGTTTCTCATTGTGCTTGTAATACACTTTGGGTCATTTTCTTGAGGAAAGCAACAAATGAATATTAACAAAGAGCAGCGACACTTAATTTTACAAATGCCTCTCCTTTCCCAGATTTTGTGGGGGAAACAAATAGCTGCAAAATTACTTGCGCTGTTTTGGTGTGCGTAGGAGTAACATAAGACACAAACTGTTGCGACATGAACTGACCCAGACCCAGCCATTGTCACCTCAGGCCCTTCTCCATGAGCCATGCAAGGTCCAGAGGGTGGCGACAAGAGATCAGCCTTTTCAGCAGTGGCTCCCTACTTGTGGAATGCTCTCCAAGGAGGCATGCGTGGCGCCATTTTTGTCTACCGTTTAGGTGCCAAAAAACCTCTCCTTCCTACCTGGGCTTTTGGCACTTAATTGGAAGGGTTTGGGGTATTTGTCGCCTCTTTGTGGGGCAGGACCCATCTGTTATCTGTATCAGGGTGGTCTTTTTTAGTTTTTTTTCTTGGTTGTACTCGTTGTAATTGGTCTGAGTGATTCTATTGTTTCTGTAAGTTGCTTTGAGTCGCTTTCATGAGGAACACAACAAAATAATAATAATAATAATAATTCATAGGCTAAAAAAGGAGGCGTAGGATGTAAAGAGGTAGAAAAGCATCCCACTCTGCTTATGAGGTTTCCCCCTTGCTCTGCTGCTCCACCAACACTACAAATTTCAGCAGGACATTGGCAACTGACATGCCAAGGCAGGCTCATAATCTATCTCGCCAAGGCTCCCAGCTCTGCTGCCTGAGATCCTTTAACTTTGTATTGTGATTTTATCTTGTGAACCGCCCTGAGACCTGCGGGTATAGGGCAGTATACAAATAATAATAATAATAATAGGGATCCCGTCTCTTAGGACATCAGAAGAGCCCCGCATCAGCCGGATCAGAGCAGGGGGAGCGCCAGTCTAGTCCAGCATCCTATTCTGAGGGTGGCCAAACAGATGCTCCCAAAGGGAAGCTGTCAAGGTTTATTTTTAGACAGGAGGGGATGTGGAGCGAAGTGCTTCCATTAGTGCAAAGATTTTCAGCTGTGCAGAGGAACTTCCTCCCCTCACTAATCTGTTCTAGGTCCCCATCCCCACCCCACCACACTCCATAGTATATTTGGGGAGGGGAACAGATCCAGCTGCTTGTGTGTTAGAGCAGCCTTTGCCAACCTGCTGCTCCCCAGATCGCACTTCAAACTAAATCTCGTGGTCTGATGGGACTACAGCCGGGTGGGGCTAATGGGATAGCTCAAGACACCTGGCAGGCCCCAGGTTGGCAAAGGCTGCATCAGAGGGAGGAGGACAGCCTCGCTGGGGACATTTTTTTCTCCTCCTGCCCACCTCCAATGACAATGTCCTCCCAACCCCCTTTTTCTCCCTTGCAGGCCTTGCAGCACGCACAGCTGCCGGCGTCGGGGGGCCCCCAGAGCTCCCGCGAGAGGGATGGGAAGCTGCTGGAGGTCATTGAGCGCAAGCGGTGCGTCTGCAAGGAGATCAAAGCACGGCACCGTCCCGAGCGCAGCTTGTGCAAGCAGGAGAGCATGCCCATCCTGCCCAGCTGGCGGAGGAACACGGAGAACCGCAAGTCCGGGACGCCGCCTTGCCGCCGCCAGCAGACGGTGCTGTGGGACACGGCCATATGACAGTGAGTGGGGGCTGAGCCCCAAGGAACCTGTGCCTTGTGCTGGCCGAGATGAACACATCGTCGTCGTCGTTGCAGGGCTGACTGCTGGCAGCATGGTGCCCTGCCTGCCCCGGGGGGCCCTTCTGGCCTGGGACTAACCAGAGACTGCCTGGGGGCGAGCTCCCTGCTGAGCTATGACTTTTGGCGAAGGAGAGGGGGATTTCTCCTTGGCGATATCATGGATGAAAAAGAGATAGGGATGGATGCTGGAAACGCCAGGCAAGACACACCCATCCTGGTGGATAGCCAGCTCCCGCCACCGCCGCCGCTGCTGCCGCTGCTGTTGCCTCCCTCTGAGGAACCCCTGCATCAATGGCCACAGCCGCACCACAGAGGCAGCTGCATATCAGAGCCAAGCAACAGGTTGCCTGTTTGGAACAGCTGCCCCCACCTCCCCACGCCAGAGCCAGCTGCATCTATGCCAACTGACTGACATCTAAGACACCAACACTCGCCTTTCTTAAGAGGTTGTGGGCGGGGGGGGGGAGGGTGGGGAGCGGCAGCTGTAGCCGTGCTGTGGTTGCGTGTGTGTCGGGCGAAAAGATAGCCGCTTCCTCCTTTTGCCAAAAGATGATGTGGTTAAAAGTGCCAGGCGCACTTCCAATCGCTCGCACGGTTTTTCCCCTTCCATCTCTGAAAATGCCACTTGGGAGTGGATGTTTTGGGGGGGGGAGGGAGGGAGGGAGGGCTGCAACTTCACATTGGGTGGGGTGGGTAGGGGCTGACTAGAGGTGCCTGAAATTTCTCCTGCTTTTCCTGAACAATTTGGGAGGAAAGAGGGAGGGGAGAGAGTGGCTGAGCTCCCAAACCTGTTGTGCTGAGTTTTTTTGGTTAGCCAGTTTCTGGAGAGAAAGAGAGAGAGAGAATCGTGGAATGGGAGAGTTGGAAGGGACCCCAAGGGTCATCTAGTCCAACCCCCTGAAATGAGAATGCGAGAGAGAGAAAGGAGAGAGAAAGGAGCGAAGGTGCCATCTTGTTCCACCCTGATGCTTTGGGTTGTCATGACCTTTGACAAGCCTGTAATATTTTACCTGGTATTTTTACACAATTATTTAGGCCAGGGATAGGTTAAAATTTTTTTCATAGCAAAGCTAAATAAATCACAGAGCTGAGCCTTGTCTCTCTACACACATGGAGACTCTTGTCTGTTGTCAGTTCTCAGCTCTCTTTTTTTTAAAAAAAGGTATGAACCCCCCCCCCCCATTCGCTTACGAAAATGAAATAAAATAAGCAAAATCAAGCCACTTCCAGCCTGGCAGTGGAATTATAAAAACACAGCTTTCTGATCCATTAGATCTGAGAAAAGGGAACAGACTTTTGGTGGAAAATGCACTTCTTCAGATCTCCCCATACCCCACCAAAAAACCCCCAAATCTAATGTTTTCTCAAGTAGCAAAAATGTTTAATAGTTACAGATGTGACCTGCGATAGTGTACTCCTATCCCCACCTTTTTCATTTCCGATACTTTCCAGATCCACAGGTTGGGTTGATTTTAGAGACTCAAGACGTGAAAATGGACCTTGCCCAGCCTCTCATCTCCCACTGATTCTACTCAGTTAAAGTCTACTTAAAGAATTCCTTTAGGCTGATTAATTTTTCCTGCCAATAAAAGCAAAGTGGAAAGTCTGAGAGAGCCTGGAGAAGATTCCACAATGGAAACGGCATATCCTTAGGACTTGGCTTAGGTTCAAATGACTGTACTACGATTCTGCCACAATTCAAAGAGTGCTGATGAGAAAAACACAGGTGGGCGGAACTGCCTTGATGCCTTTCGTCCTCTCTTGACGTTTTTTAAGAGGGGTGAATCTCCATCCTCAGCTCAACATTAGCTCCTTGCTGTGGCAAGAAGATTCTGGCCCTCTCTGGGCACTGGAGGACTCAAGAACTCTGTGGGCTTTATTCATAGCAGGTTAAACACAGGGTAAAGAACGTGATGTAAACTAGTGCCAGACATCATAATACGCTAAGTGTGACATGCATTGAACACCTCATGTTGGGGGGGAGGGCAGGGATAAAGTTATTTAGACATTGCCCACTTTCCCCCTTCGTAGAGCTAGTCAACAGAGCTCATTGTGGGGGGTGCCCCAGAAGACCAGCCAGTGTTGCCCAGCCTGCCCCCCCCATCCCCAACCCCCAATTCACTTGGTAACCCTTTTAAACTCACACGGATGTAGATCATGAAGAGCGCTTCCAGACTATCGCGAAGGGCACTTTCCATCCTCTTGCGATAAGGAAATCATGGGGGGGGGGGAAGAGCCCTTGCTTCAATGCAGCGCTGCCTAACTGCCCTGCAATCAAATTGGTGTGAATGAATGCTCAATAAACGCATTGTCTGGAAGCAGCCTAGGCCAGTGTGGGATTTTGTCAAAGCAATATCATGCTCATCCTTTTAGTGGTCCCCGTTCCCCCTGCCCACTTCCCCGCCTGCCTCATCCTCTCCGCAAACGCCATCTCTTACTCCCAGTCCCATAAGTGTCCCCTTTCATATCCTTCCATTTGCCTGGCATCAAAACATATCCTCACTGATTATGACTTCTCTTTCTGCAGTCAGTGCTTTGATGGGAAACCTCAGCTGGAGAGGTCTGTAGGTTGAACTGAAACGATGTCTATACAAGCATTTTTAGTTGGTGTGTTTAAAATCTCATCTTTGCCAACCTAGTTGGGTTATGGGAGGGGGTGCAAGTCTTCTTCTTCATATCCATCTCAGCACCACTGAACTCATCCTTTCTCTCACGTCTTCTTCCAACTAAGTGTAAATCCATTAGCCACAATTTCCTGTTAGCGTCCGCAAGACACGGCTGGACCGGTTGAGGCGCTGGCATGAATTAGAAACTAGGGTTACAAACTGGGGAGGGGGGAGAAGGGAAGTATACAACACCACTGTAGGGCTGGGGGGAGGGAACCCAGTTGGGAGTCCTGGGTTTTATGTTCTTAACCCTCCCGATTTAAATATTTCACAAGATTGTCTAGCGTAGCAAGATGATGAAACTGCTTTGCAAAAATATTTATGCTGGGGATTCATGGGAGGGTATTTATATATTTAAAAAATGATGGAAAGAAAATAAAACTGTCACGCTGGGTTGCTCTTCTGAGGACTAGTTTCTTGCACTCAATGCTGGGTTTTCCTTTTAAAAAAATATATATTTACAGGAAATTATCTGCTACCAATTCAGTGTTTTGCAGCAAAGAATTTGCCAATCTGTGCACCCCTGTCCCAATTTTTTTTGACATCTTCGGTTACGGTAAAGATTTCAGCAATGCACAGGAACCCCCGGGCATCATTGCAAAACTGCATCGATTCAAATGGATTTGTTTTTCTGCTTTGGACGGGGCTACACAAGACCCAACGAACTTCCATGGAAAAGTGCTGTAGAAAGATTGGTGCCAGCTTTCTGATGGTTCATATGGATTCATCCTCTTAGCCACCTTAAAGGACCTGCTTCTGTTGAAGCACAACTGCCATGGGCAGGAACAGCCATGGGCATAGCTGGGGCAGGGGACAGCTGTCCCCCAGAGCAAGTAAAAGAATAGAAATACTTAACCAACTGACCAATCACGTCAGTTCTGCCCTCCAAAAAAGTCCTGCCCTCCCCCCACAAAATCCTGGCTAAGTTCATGGGAATAGCCCTGCTTGAAAGCACCTGAGGAAATAATATTAATAGATATTTTAGAGGTGGTTGTTTAGTCATTTAGACGTGTCCAACTCTTCGTGACCCCATGGACCAGAGCACGCCAGGCACTCCTGACTTCCACTGCCTCCTGCAGTTTGGTCAAACTCATGTTAGTAGCTTCGAGAACACTGTTTTTTAGAGGAGGCACCTGCAAATCTTTACCTCTTGTAGGAATTGGCTGTACAGCATCAAACCAAGTTTCATCTAGCCTAGACAGTAGCCAGCCACCAGATTGTTGCCTCTATACAGGGGCGTACCCAGGGGTTGCTTAGGTTGGCCCCCACCAACGGCCCAGGCCCAGGGAGGTGCGAAAAATGCGCCTCTCTACTCTGGTTTGGAGCGACTAGGAGCCCGTGGCATGGGCACAAGGGACAGTGTGTGTGTGTTCCAATACAGCTCCTTGCCGAGGGTACAAGAGAGCCTAGCTATGCCTCTTACTCTATAGCCTCCAAGGGGGGGAACACAGTTTTCTTCATCCCCATGTACCTGATATGAAGAGGTAGAGATTGCCTCTAGACCAGTTTAGCTAGAGAGGTCTGTCCAATGGCTGTTAGTAACCTTTGGACAGACCTCTCCTCCTCTACAAACATTTCACACAGTCCTTTTCTAAAGCAGCCTACGTTTAGTGGCCATCTTCACATCTCGTGATAATGAATTATGCAAGTTAACTAACGTATTTTATCTCCTGATTTAAGCAGGGCTGTTTGGTTTTTCAAAAGAAGTTGGTTGAAAGGTTTAACCCAGGGGTCAGCAAACTTTTTCAGCAGGGGGCCAATCCACTGTCCCTCAGACCTGGGGGGGTGGGCGGACTATATTTTTTGGGGGGAGGAATATGAATTCCTATGCCCCACAAATAACCCAGAGATGCATTTTAAATAAAAGGGCACATTCTATTCATGTAAAAACACGCTGATTCCCGGACCGTCCGTGGGCTGGATTTAGAAGGCGATTGGGCCGAATCCGGTCTCCGGGCCTTAGTTTGCCTACCCCTGGTTTAACCTGACATTCCACCCCCCACTCTATGTTTCAGAGTCAACCCCACCCAAGACAGGCTGTTATCTCCCTTTAAAAGGTGGTGTGAGCAAATTGGAGGCTCCCCCATTTTCTGAACTCCAGAACCAATCTTGAAATATAGTCTGCTTCTTTGATGCCCCAGTTTGGCGAAGGTAGTTTTGTGAAATGGCAAGAGGCAGGCTGCATTTTCTCCACAACAGGCTTGGAAGTTGGACACCAAGGCAATTGCAAGGGAAAGGACATCAAGCCTGTGGCATGCTTTTCTAGAAGTTGACCCTAAACCTCCCAGCTCTCTGTAAAAGCCCCCAAACCTGATTTTTGTTAGGTGTGGTTCATACTAGGAAGCTGCTGGTTCATTACAGTGGTACCTCGCAAGACGAATGCCTCGTAAGACGAAAAACGTGCAAGACGAAAGGGTTTTTCGTTTTTTGAGTTGCTTCGCAAGACAACTTTCCCTATGGGCTTGCTTCGCAAGACGGAAACATCTTGCGAGTTTGTTTCCTTTTTCTTACAACCGTTAATACCCAGGGAATCCGCGCTCCGCAAGACGAAAAAATCGCAAGACGAAACAACTTACAGAACGAATTCATTTCATCTTGTGAGGCACCACTGTAGTTGTATCAACGCTAAGTAGACTATAAGATTGTTCCTCTTTAACAGTCATGGCTCAGGTCTGAGGTATAGATACGCCCTCATGCAGACATAAGAATGGACCTGCTTGGTCTGGCCAAAGGGGGGGGGGGCATCTATACCAGCATACTCTCCTCGCAGTGGTCAGCCAGGTGCCCCAAAGGGAAGCCCATAAGCAGGACCTGAGTGTGTGAAAGCACTCTGCCTTCTTGCGACTGCCAACAACTGACCTTCAGAGGCGATACCACCTCCAAGGACCTAGCCACTGTGGCTAGTAGCCATCGGTGGCCTTATTCTCCTCCATTAATTTGTCTAATCCTCTTTTAAAGCAATCTATGTTGGTGGCCGTCACTCAAACTCTGTTGACCATTAGTTCATCTTGTGAAAGCCGCCAAAAGAGCCCACAGCCCCTTTCTCCTAGTGCCAAGAGACCACCTTTACTCTTCCAGGTAGAACAAGGTACTTGATGAGTTTAATTTCTAAAAAGGTGGGTGGGTGGTGGTGGGGTGCTTCTGGGACATTTGAGCTGTCCTGGAATCTGGAATCTGCCCTGTTTGGCTGTGCAAACCCTGTCCGATAAATCCAAGATGTGAGGAGACAGGCTGCGGTTGCTTGGTGGGAAACTTGCTAAGAACAAGCTCAGAGACACTCTTGGTCTTATTTCATATGCGCCAAGACTTAAGACCCATGCCCTGGGAAAGGGTTTCTGGGCCTAGTCTGCCTAGATTCACAGCCAAGCAGAATGAGATGCTGATCTCTCCTATCCCCTGACAATGTTAATAACTGGCTGCTCATTTTCATATTTGCCTGCTCAGCATGGAAAGTGGAAAGCTCTTCCTCGAAGGTGGGGGAGAAAGGGGAGGAGGGGAGGAAGACAAAGACAGCCCTGGATGAAATGCTGCTGGTGTTAATATCTCACTAGGAACCAGAAAGGGAGGGGGGGAGTCGCAGGGAGAGAAGGAAGCATTTTCCTTCCTCATCCTTTCTTAAATAGTTAATAGTTCCAACCTATTCAAGGCTGGTCACATCACACCTGGAGGGTTGTGCCGCAGTCCTAGGGAGTTGAGAAGAGGAGGTTAAGCCTTAAACCATTAAGAGGGGACACAATAGTGGTCTTCTAATAACTGAAAGAAGGCTGATCGCCAAAGAATGGATGCTTTTGAATTCTGGTGCTGGAGGAGACTCTTGAGAGTCCCATGGACTGCAAGAAAATCGGCCCTGAGTGCTCACTGGAAGGACAGATCCTGAAGCTGAGGCTCCAGTACTTTGGTCACCTCAGGAGAAGAGAAGACTCCCTGGAAAAGACCCTGATGTTGGGAAAGATGGAGGGCACAAGGAGAAGGGGACGACGGAGGACGAGATGGTGGGACAGTGTTCTTGAAGCTACCAGCATGAGTTTGACCAAACTGCGGGAGGCAGTGGAAGACAGGAGGGCCTGGCGTGCTCTGGTGCATGGGGTCACGAAGAATCATAGAATCCTAGAGTTGGAAGAGACCACAAGGGCCATCAAGTCCAACCCCCTGCCAAGCAGGAAACACCATCAGAGCACTCCTGACATATGGTTGTCAAGCCTCTGCTTAAAGACCTCCAAAGAAGGAGACTCCACCACACTCCTTGGCAGCAAATTCCACTGTCAAACAGCTCTTACTGTCAGGAAGTTCTTCCTAATGTTTAGGTGGAATCTTCTTTCTTGTAGTTTGGAACCATTGCTCCGTGTCCGCTTCTCTGGAGCAGTAGAAAACAACCTTCCTCCCTCCTCTATGTGACATCCTTTTATATATTTGAACATGGCTATCGTATCACCCCTTAACCTCCTCTTCTCCAGGCTAAACATGCCCAGCTCCCTTAGCCGTTCCTCATAAGGCATCGTTTCCAGGCCTTTGACCATTTTGGTTGCCCTCCTCTGGACACGTTCCAGTTTGTCAGTGTCCTTCTTGAAGAGTCATACACGACTAAACGTCTAAACAACAACAATAACTGAAAGTCTGGTGGGTCAGATGGAGACAGAGCAGACTAGAACGTAAGGGTGGGAACTGTGAGGGAGCAAACGTTGGCTGAATGTTAGGAATAACTGTCCTACAATGGCCAGAACTGTTCAGCAATGAAACAGAAAGTTGGGCTCTTCTTTGTCGGAGGCATTGGTTGGACAGCCACCAGTCTAGGATAGATGCTGTGGCTGCAGGTGGTGTACTGAGCATGGGGCTAGACTAGACGGCCTCTTTAAAAAATTCCACTCCATTACTGTATGATTCTATGATTCATAGACAGAGCATGTCTTGGTCAGTCATGCATACGGAAGTACGAAACAGAGATGAGCCACTGCTTGGTCTAAACACAAGAAGCATTTTGTTGAGGACAGCTTATGATAGGCATTGCCTGGACCTAGACTCTTTGCAGCAAGGGTGTCTCAAATATTTGAACTTGGGGGGAGATCCCTTCCAGAATTACAAACCTCCACCCACCCAGGTGTAGCCAGGTGTAGACTCTTCACACTCAGCAGAATGTATTGGAGGGCACTGGCCGAAAAGAGGAAGTATGTAAATGTCATGAATATAGAGAGGTATGCAGCTTTCTACAAGGCCTGGGGCAGTGAGGCAACATACTAACATTAGCTGTGGCTGGATGGTCCTATATACATATTCCCTATCCCTCCGTAGCTTGGATATGGTAGATGGGTATGTTTAGCCTGGAGAAGAGCAGACAGATATGATAAAAAGGTAAAGGGACCCCTGACCGTTAGGTCCAGTCATGGCCGACTCTGGGGTTGCAGCGCTCATCTCGCTTTACTGGCCGCGGGAGCCGGCGTACAGCTTCCTTCTGGGTCATGTGGCCAGCATGACTAAGACGCTTCTGGCGAACCAGAGCAGCGCACGGAAACGCCGTTTACCTTCCCGCCGGAGCAGTACCTATTTATCTACTTGCACTTTGACGTGCTTTTGAACTGCTAGGTGGGCAGGAGCTGGGACCGAGCATTGGGAGCTCACCCCGTCACGGGGATTCGAATAGCCATATTCAAATGTTTTCAAAGGCCTGTCACATGGAAGATAGAGCAAGCTTGTTTTCTGCTGCTCCAGAGGGTAGGACCTGAACCAACAGACTGAAATGACAAGAAATGAGATTCCGACTGAACATCAGGGAGAAGTTTCTGGTGGTAAAAGCTAGTTGACTGTGGAACGGACTCCTTTGGAAGGTTCTGGGCTCTCCTTTGGTGGAGGTTCTTAAACAGAGCTCGGGTGGCCAAATGTCAGGGATTCTTTAGCTATGATTCCGGCACTGCAGAGGTAGAACTAGTTGAGCCTTGGGGGAGGGGGTGTTTCCCTTCCAACTCTATGATTCCGTGGTTAGGGAATTTCATCCAAGCAATTTTTCCTATTGATTGATTGATTGAATTTATATACCGCTCTATACCTAAAGGCCTCAGGGCGGTTCACAGAACAAAATCAAAATATATAATCACAAAATATATAATCAAAATAAAAACAACAACCCAATAACACCCCCCCCCCAAAAAAACCCACCACATTTTAAAAGGGCATAGGATGTCAATCAAATCAGCCAATGGCCTGGTTAAAAAGGAATGTTTTTGCTTGGCGCCTAAAGGTGTAAAATGAAAGCGCCAGGTGAACTTCCCTGGGGAGAAGCATTCCACAGATAGGGGAGTCATTGAAGAGAAGACCCGTTCTCATATTGCCATCCTCCAGACTTCTCAAGGAGGAGGCACACGAAGGAGGGCCTCAGAAGATGATCTCACCCTAATTCCTCTTTCCTCCTGTCATTTCCCTCTCTACTCTGCTAGAAGCTCTCTAGAGCTTGCTGCTAGCACTGTATTCAGTCAATGACATAAAACCTAAGAAGAGCCTGGCTGCTGGATTGAGCAAAGGTTCTATCCTATGCTCACAGTGTCTGTTGGAAGAATGAACTGAGGATAACAGCAGTGATCTCCCAAGTAGCGACTCCCAGCAGCTGGAATGTAGAGGCATTTACTGCCTCCAACAGTACGTCTGTGTGCCAAAGAATTGATGCTTGTGAATTCTGGTGCTGGAGGAGACTCTTGAGAGTCCTGTGGACTGCAAGAAGATCCAACCTCTCCATTCTGAAGGAAATCAGCCCTGAGTGCTCACTGGAAGGACGGATCCTGAAGCTGAGGCTCCAAGACTTTGGCCACCTCATGAGAAGAGAAGACTCCCTGGAAAAGACCCTGATGTTGGGAAAGATGGAGGGCGCAAGGAGAAGGGGACGACGGAGGACGAGATGGTGGGACAGTGTTCTCGAAGCTACAAACATGAGTCTGACCAAACTGTGGGAGGCAGTGGAAGACAGGAGGGCCTGGCGTGCTCTGGTCCATGGAGCACGAAGAGGCGGACACGACTAAACAACAACAACAACAACAACTGCCTCATTTGGGGGTAAGACCTACTGGGAAGAGTTTCTGTGCTCACTGGGCCTGAGCTGTTTTGTTTCTTTCAAGAAAGAGTTAACTTGGGAGTTATTGCTGACCTTCTCCTGACACTGATAGATACAGGAAGAAGAGGAGGAAGTACTTAGTCAAACTATGGAATTTGTTTCCAGAAGGTGCAGAGATGGCCACCAACCTTGGACTGTGAAGGGGTGAGACTTTGAAGGGAGGCTGTGACTGGCCACTACTAGCTGCCATGATGCGTATCTAGGATGAGAGGGAGCTGCCTCCAACAGTACGTCAGGAGAAGACAGAAGACAGGAGTGCCTGGCGTGCTCTGGTCCAGGGGGTCACGAAGAGTCGGACATGACTAAACGACTAAACGACAAATGACCTTTCTGGCTCCACTACTTGCAGGAACCCCCCCCCCCCAAATAACTAGCACACCCCATCCCAAGGGAGAGACGGTCCAGTCGGAGAAGAACTGAGGTTGTGTCAGCTGCTGGCCATCCGACCTGCCAAGGCAGGTTGCTCAATATGAGGAGTGTTTTTTCACATGGAGCATGCACAGAACAATTTGTTGCCTCTAATCACAAGAACACTGCGTGGCAGCGCTGAGGTTGGCATGACTCCTTCCTCCACAGGCAGCCTCCTGACGAATATCAAAAAGCAGGGCGGGGAAGGCAAGGGCGAAGACAAGGGAGTGGGAGATTTCACTCAACAGGAGTGCTTGATGCCTGCACATCCCCGCCTCACATGAAGGAGCTCTCTGAGTCACATCCACACACGCAGCCACTTCCCCCAGCCTCACCCCAGAGCAGCTACACAGAAGTGCTGCCTGCCCATCCACCCTCATCGGCACGTGCTGCATTAATAAATCAGGAAAAATTTAGTCTTTGCAAAGCATGCAGCATGGGGATGAGTTGTTTGTTTGTTTGTTTGTTTGTTTGTTTGTTCATTCATTTTTAAATATTTTCGAAAGCTTGCCGGTCTCCAGTTAAAAATCAGCACAGTGAAAAAAAGGAGGGGATGTGGGAAATGACAGGGCTTGCCTGAGAAATTTCAGCTCCTGAGGCTGAACAGCAAATGATGTCTCTCCCTGCTCTATCACCACATCTCGGCCACCACCATACCACGACAAGGTGCATTTATTATTAATTAATTTATATAAGTGGTACCTTGGTTCTCAAACTTAATCCGTTCTGGAAGTCTGTTCCAAAAGCAAAGTGTTCCAAAAACCAAGGTGTGCTTTCCCATCGAAAGTAATGTAAAATGGATTAATCCGTTCCAGACTTTTAAAAACAACTGCTAAAACAGCCTTTTGACATGAATTTTACTATCTAACGAGACCATGGAGCCATAAAATTAAAGCAATAAACAATGTACTGCAGTCACACAATCAATCAATCAATCAATCAGTAGCTGAACTGGGTTCCACACAGTCTCCAAAAAAAAAAGAGCCACAAAAACGCAAATAGCAAAAACACAGACCTCACCTCAGCGAAACCCTCCAAACGGAAGCGTGGCACTCAAATCGGAAGTGTAACACTCAAATTGCCAGTGTAACACTCCAAATGGAAGTGTGGCACTCAAAACAGAAGTGTGGCACTTAAATCGGAAGTGTAGCACTCAAAACGGAGCATGTTCAACTTCCGAGAAAAGTTCGCAAACCAGAAAACTTACTTCCGGGTTTGCAAATTTTTGGGTTCCAAGTTGTTTTGAGTACCAAGATGTTTGAGAACCAAGGTACCACTGTACTGCTCGTGTGCCAGAACAGCTTCTAAGTGGCATACAACCATAATTAAAAACACACATTAACATTCAAGCAGCCTTAATTAAAACAGACAATAAAGCAAAGAGCTAAAAAGCATAGCAATTAAAACAGGTCTTCTAAAAAGCAATAAAACCACAAGTTTCAGGGGCATGCTTGCCTCATCCAAGAGTGTCTTCAGGAGCCAGTACTGGCTGGATGACGGCCAGTGATTTTTCTGTCTTTCTGGGGGCACTCAAGGGTACGCAGTACAGGCACCTGGTTAAAAATGTGGCAGTTACTGTAACAACTTCATGGGGAGTACAGTGGTACCTCAGGTTACAGACGCTTCAGGTTACAGACTCCGCTAACCCAGAAATAGTGTCTCGGGTTAAGAACTTTGCTTCAGGATGAGAACAGAAATCGTGCTCCGGCAGCGCAGCGGCAGCCCCCATTAGCTAAAGTGGTGCTTCAGGTTAAGAACAGTTTCAGGTTAAGAATGGACCTCCGGAACGAATTAAGTTCTTAACCCGAGGTGCCACTGTACTGGTATCTTTTTTTCCTATAAGAAAAGCACTGATGGTGGCACAGAATGCAGTCCCCAAGGCTAGCTAGCTTTGTCCACCTGAGGCTGAAAGTCCCACCAACATCTCTCCCTGGGAGTAAAAGCACACCTAGCAATGAATTAAAACAACTGGCAACCTGCTTCCCTTTCATGACACCCAAAATCATCTGCCTGGGGCAACTACAGTGGTGCCCTGCAAGACGAATGCCTCGCAAGACGAAAAACTCGCAAGACGAAAGGGTTTTCCGTTTTTCGAGGTGCTTCGCAAGACGAATTTCCCTATGGGCTTGCTTTGCAAGACGTTTTCGTCTTGCGAGTTTTTTCCCTCCCCCCCCTTTTTCTAAGCCGCTAAGCCGCTAATAGCCGCTAAGCCGCTAATGGCCGTGCTTCGCAAGACGAAAAAACCGCTAGACGAAGAGACTCGCGGAACGAATTATTTTCGTCTTGCAAGGCACCACTGTACCTTACTCTGCCCAACAGGGACACAAGGTCATGTTGGATCTGAATGTGAGTTGCTACAGCCTGTCAATCCTCACAGGGGTAAACACCTGGGGGACAGACACAGAACTAGACTGAACTATATGTTAGGGGCCCTTGTTATTTTTTAATGGAAAGCTGGGGAAATAGGTGCTATTTTAAGCTGTTTCAGTCGAATGGGCCCCTGCTCCAATCGTGGTAGCCCAGTGCCCTAACCTGAACCCTGAGTCTGCACCTCACAAACACACTGCTCACATGCCCAAAGATGCCTCGATTTCTGACAGCACTAAAAGTTATGAAGCCTTTTCTGCAGAAAGACCATGAAGCTGAAATTTCCACAGCGACAAAGTGGACAAGAAAACTTAAGAGAAGCAACTTCTGGAGAAATAGGTCTGGGGTAACACACGACCAGCATGTGCCCAGGTGGTGTCAGGTTCTGCATGGGCAGCCTGGAGGTGTCTTCGCTGCCGCCACCACTGCTGTGAATTCCTCCAGGAGGTTTAGGGGCTGGGAAATTTATTCGCAGCAGCAAAGTGTGAAGAGCTAAACAGTTCCTCACTGCCGCCTACTTCCTTTTGGTTATGAGAAAGCTGCAAACAGCCTGGCTCCTGACAACAAGCTGTATTTTTAATGAAGGAGGAAACAACAACAAAATATAAACTCCACAAGCTCATTCTCATACAAACACGGGGCTGCCCACTGGTCAGCAAAAAGAATAGCAATCTGAAATCAAACCCATTCCATGCCTCCACCCTAGTGTGCGCACACCGTTTCCCAAATTCACAAGACTGGCTTTAAAAATCATTGTCTAATTATTTACAAACCACATTGGCCACAAGCAAATATGTGCTCAAAGTGGCTCACACAAAAATCACAAGTCTAACTACAGTAACTACAGTAGTAATGCTGCAGTTAGAACACAATAAAGCAGATATCATAGCAATGCAGCACTAGGAAAATTAATAACCAACAATTAACAGTTCATTTAAGAACATGAGAAGAGCCTGCTGGACAGTGGCCGATATTCTCACAGTGATTAAAAAGTTGTAAGCAGGATTCAAGCACATGAGCACTTTCTTCTCTCCTGTGGTTTCCAGCAACTGGTACTGTACTTGGAAGCATCCCTGCCTCTGACTATACAGACAGAGCAATAGCTATTTCAGCCAGCAGCCATCAATAGCTCTCTCCTCCTCCATTAATTTGTCTAATCTTTTAAAGCTCTCCAAGGTTGGAGAGTCCTCAACTTCCTGAGGGAGTCCATTCCACCGCAGAACAGCTCTTGCTGTCAGAAAGTTCTTCATGGTTTTTTGGCAGAATCTCCCTTTTTGTAACTCGAAGCCATTGGTTCGGGTCCTCCCTTCTGGAGTAAGAGAAAACAAGCTTGCTCCATCTTCCATGTGACAGCTCTTGAGATATTTGGCTATCATATCTCCTCTCAGTCTCTTTTCCAGGCTAAACATCCCCAACTCCTTCAACTGTTCCTCCTAAGGCTTGGTTTCCAGACCCTTGGTCGCCCTCCTCTGCACCCATGCCAACTTATCAACACCCTTCTTAAATTGTGGCGCCCAGAACTGGACACAGGATTCCAAGTGTGGTCTGATCAAGGCAGAATAGAGCCCTTGATCTGGACACTTGACTTCTGTTGATTCAGTCTATTAGCTACCCCCACTGCATCACACTGTCGACTCATGTTAAGCTTGTGGTCTACTGACCCCTAGATCCTTTTCACATGGACTACTGGCAAGCCAGGTGTCTCCCATCTTTGCGCAGCTGGCTATTCCTGCCCAAGTATGTATGTTATAAATATGTGTGTTAAACATGAATATAGCTTACCAATAGGGCAAGCTGCAAATATCCATTAAGCAACTCTCTTATTAAGGCTCCTAGGGAACTTAGGGTGGGGAAACACAAGTGAATGTAACCACCCCCTGGTGGCATTCAAAGAATCTCTCACATCTCACAGTTGTTCAGTTATTTTTAAAGTAATAAAACTCCATAGCCCAGACCTAAGAGCCGCTCAGCCGGGGAGGGTGCCCAGTTCTTCAGCTTAACAATATCTGAGCATGATTAATTCCTGGCAGACGCACTCACAAGTTATTTATTTATTTACAACATTTCTTACCCAACCTTCACTGTAAGGGCAACAACATTACAGCATACAGACTGAAAAACAGATAAAGCTATTATAATTATAAAACAAACAAACCGGCTCCGAATGGAACAGAACAGCATAAATCCAAAGAACAAGGTGGGTCCCGCAAAACAGAACATATCAACCTATCAAAGGCTAGAGGAAAGAGCCACCTGCCAGGAGCAGAGATGAGGAGAGATATGGGACAGCCGAGCTAATCTGAGGCACTAAGGTCACATCCACACCACACCCGTGGATCTAGCATTGGCCTCCACAGTCACTTACGGCCTTGCTGATATGACCGTCTTCATGGAAGACAATCTTACTCAGCTACAAGTGATCGCCAAAGAAGAAGAAGATTTAGCTATGATTCCTGCATTGCAGGGGTTTGGATCAGATGACCCCTTGGGTCCCTTCTAACCCTGCAATTCTATCGTTCTATTGGAAGTGCAAGGCTTTCCCCCAAAGAATCCTGGGAAATGTAGTTTACCCCACACAGAGCTATAGTTCCCAGCATCCTTAACAAACTACACTTCTCAGGGTTCTTTGGGGGAAGCCATGGGCATTAAATGTACAGTGTTTGGCTCCACCTCTTCCTGAATTGATTGCATTCAAATGGATCCTTGGGTGGGAGGCCCGTATTGGCTTACAGGCAGCCCCCTCCCCAAGGGGAGATCCAGACCCAGGGGGCAGCCCTTGAATCAGGCCCAGATGCCATCCCCACATCTTCCCTGCCGGAGGCCCTAGGAATGCCATCCACAGCATGAGGGCTTAATTCACCTGCTCATCTTTCCGGGGTGATTCCTATCATCCCTCAGCGATGCCCTTCTGCATAGCAGAAACAAACCACACAAAATAAGAAGCAGACACACACACCCCGCCACCAGAAATGACGACATCCAAAAGCCAAAGGGGGAGCATTTCAACCTGCCAGGACATTGGATAAATGACCCTGGAGCAAAACAACTTCAGAGGGAGACTGAAGCTCTGTGAAAGCGCTGGGTAGATCAAGTGTTTCAGGGCTATCCAAGTCAAAGGATTTTTAGCACACTCTTTGTGGTAATTGGCTTGTCGGTGCCAGGATCAAGAACTGTTTTGTGAATTACCACTGCTAAGTATGAAATTATCACTGTCTGCAGTCTCCCCACATTTCTTTTTCTTCTGACCTCACTTTTTACAACCCTCACCCTGCAGCAAAACCATATGGTTTCTATACCTATGACTCAGGATGAACCTGATGAAGTGGACTCTGGACCAAAAAAAAACCCTTATGCCATAAGAAATGTGTACCAGTCTTTTAAGATTCCGCAAGACCGTTTGTTGTTTTGGCTGGAAAAGAGTCACACAGCTCCTCCTGTGGAAATTAAGAACTTTGCAACTTGTAAGAACCGGCACCTGAATTTACTGCCTTCCTCTTCCCTCCCCATACTTTCCCATCACATTTGTGGTTGTGCCTTTTACATTGCAGTCGCACAGGTAGGGATTTTATTGTTTTTTAACATGTGCATCGTGCTAATAAAGTTTAGGGGTTTTGTTGTTGTTGGCATCTGTCCGTCTCAAGAGACAATGGAGAGCACCTCTGGGTGTGAAGTCAAACTGCTGTGCTAGCAGCACTGAAGAGACCTCTGCATGATGCAAGCCTGGGCAAAATTGGCACCTTTACAAGTTTCACATAATGCCGCCACCACATCTGTAAGAACTTTAGTGTAGAAGCACAAACACTTTGGAACTCCCTTCCTATTGATATCAGATAGGCACCCTCACTGTTCTTTTCGGCGCCTGAATACATTCTTAATTTAGACAAGTCTACCCAGTTGTGTGGGTGGCACTGTGGGTTAAACCACAGAGCCGAGGGCTTGCCGATCAGAAGGTCGGCGGTTCGAATCCCTGCAATGGGGTGAGCTCCCGTTGCTCAGTCCCTGCTCCTGCCAACCTAGCAGTTTGGAAGCACGTCAAAGTGCAAGTAGATAAATAGGTACTGCTCCAGCGGGAAGGTAAACGGCGTTTCTGTGCGCTGCTCTGGTTCGCCAGAAGCGGCTTAGTCCTGCTGGCCACATGACCCAGAAACTGTACGCCGGCTCCCTTGGCCAATAAAGCGAGATGAGCACTGCAACCCCAGAGTCGGCCACGACTGGACCTAATGGTCAGGGGTCCCTTTACCTTTACCCAATTGTGTAGAAAGCTTGCATGCGTTTTACTTTGTGGTGTCCAAACTTTTTTCAAAGAGGGCCAGATTTGATGAAGTGAAGGGCCATGGGGGCCAACCAAAGTTGTTGACCTTTTGAAGTTGTTGAACTTTTTCTAGGATTTTACCTCAAAATCAATAGCCCCCCTCCCCACACTCACAATTTAAAGGCCATAGATTGGGGTGCCCAAACTTTTTTCAAATAGGGCCAGATTTGATGAAGTGAACATGCGTGAGGGCCGACCAAAGTCGTTTAGCTTCTTTTAGGATTGAAGTTGTTAAGGTTTCTTTAGGATTTTACCCCAGGAAATAAACTGCCACAGGGGCCAGATTAAACCGACCGGTGGGCCGGATTAGGCCCCCGAAACGGACTTTGGACATGCCATGTTAGTCTATTCTCTTTTGGCTTTTAACTTTCAGTGTATTTTAAAATATGGCTTTCAATGTTTTAACTTTTTGTAAACCACTTTGAGTCTTTTCCTTAACAGCCAAGGCGTCTATAATTTTTTAATGAAACAAATAAATAAAACAAACAAATAGAAGTGGATTGTCTGTTGCTCAGGGCAACATGTTTTTTAAAGGGAAGACAGCAAAATAATGTGGGAGGTGTGTGTCCCCCACAGTTTTTTTTTACCTGTAAGCTCACAAAGGCTGCTGGGATGCAGTGCAGTCAGTTGGGGCAGTAAATGTGGCTGGTCTTGCAAGCTATAAAATGGGTACGTCGTTCAAGTTTTATCAGTTCTGCCATTCCAGGAAAGGCCCCTGAAAAGAAAAGAAAAATGGTTGGAGGACCTCCATGCCAGGGACATGATTTGAACCCGTTCCTTAGCAAATTCCTACCCATCTGAGATCCCCCAATTTTGTTAGTGGTGACAGAGAGCGTATATAACATATTGACACAGTGGTGGGATGTGCAAAAAAAGGTTAAACCTTCCTGCCCAGCCCAGCGCCATGACAGAAATACAAATCCCCCCCTTCCTCCCTGCTCATTACATCATAGCTGTCAAGTGTCCCTTATTTGAAGGGACAGTCCCTTATTCCAGCGCCATGTCCCGCTGCTGTCCCTTATTGATGGATGTCCCTTAAATGATGTCCCTTAAATTTCAAAGGAAGCAGCTCCTCTCCCTTCCTCCCTCCCTGCCGGCCAGGGAGGAGGGAGGCTCCAACTGTGTTGCTTGGCTGTGTTGCTCACCCAATAAGGAATCATAGAATCATAGAAGAGTTGGAAGAGACCCCAAGGGCCATCGAGTCCAACCCCCTGCCAAGCAGGAAACACCATCAGAGCACTCCTGACATCTGGTTGTCAAGCCTCTGCTTAAAGACCTCCAAAGAAGGAGACTCCACCACACTCCTGGGCAGCAAATTCCACTGTCGAACAGCTCTTACTGTCAGGAAGTTCTTCCTAATGTTTAGGTGGAATCTTCTTTCTTGTAGTTTGGAACCATTGCTCCGTGTCCGCTTCTCTGGAGCAGCAGAAAACAACCTTTCTCCCTCCTCTATGTGACATCCTTTTATATATTTGAACTTAACCTCCTCTTCTCCAGGCTAAACATGCCCAGCTCCCTTAGCCGTTCTTCATAAGGCATCGTTTCCAGGCCTTTGACCATTTTGGTTGCCCTCCTCTGGACCCGTTCCAGTTTGTCAGTGTCCTTCTTGAACTGTGGTGCCCAGAACTGGACACAGTACTCCAGGTGAGGTCTGACCAGAGCAGAATACAGTGGCACTATTCCTTCCCTTGATCTAGATGCAATACTCCTATTGATGCAGCCCAGAATTGCATTGGCTTTTTTAGCTGCCGCGTCACACTGTTGGCTCATGTCAAGTTTGTGGTCAACCAAGACTCCTAGATCCTTTTCACATGTACTGCTCTCAAGCCAAGTGTCACCCATCTTGTATTTGTGCCTCTCATTTTTTTTGCCCAAGTGCAATACTTTACATTTCTCCCTATTAAAATTCATCTTGTTTGTTTTGGCCCAGTTCTCTAATCTGTCAAAGAACGACTGGGGGAGTCTAAGAACGACGGGGGGGGGGTGGAGCTTGCATGCCTTGTGTGTGGCTAGTTAATGCAAGCTGAGGGGGTTTTTGAATGCTGGACGCCATTTTCTTGCACGTGCTGCTACAAACTTTGCAGTGCAAAGCCAGGCTGGGGAGCCATCTTAAGTTGAGACTGCATAGGCCTTGTGGTGCATGTGATTCAGATTCTATTCAGTTGAACCTCTGGTTGCAAAGTTGGTTGGACAGTGTTCTCAAAGCTACCAGCATGAGTTTGACCAGACTGCAGGAGGACAGGAAAACTGGAGTGCCTGGAACAGGTGAGGCTGCAGGTCCCTTATTTTCAAGGCTGCTGGTCCCTTATTTTCAAGGCTGCTGGTCTCTTATTTTCAAATCTGTAAGTTGACAGCTATGCATTACATTGACAATTTAATGGGTGGCCACACTCTGCCACGTGGCCTCCGGATGGTTTAGTCATGGGTGAATGTGGCCCCTGGGCTCAGTCGAACCAGGCAGCCCTGCTTTGAAAGGACACCGGAATTAAAATCCATCACAAATAGGCTTCATTTTCCTCTGTTTTTCTTTCTTTTTTTTAAATAATATTTATTAAATTTTCCAATTAATACAAAAAAAATAAACATACACAAAAAAGAAATAACAAAAATACAAAAATACAAAAACAAAAAAGAACAGTTAAAACAAATGTAGTTTCCATTACTCATTTCCATTAACTTATTTCCCAGACCTCCTCTCACCTCCCCCTTTTGTATTCCAGTTCAAATTCTTAATTCAGCAAATCCTTATTATAACTTGTTGTAACTTATTGTAACTTATTACTCAACCTCTACATTACAGCTGGTAACCACTTAATTTTTATCCAACATCACACTAATGTCCATTAATTTTATAATGCCTCTGCAGATAGTCTTTGAACTTCTTCCAATCTTCCTCCACCGTCTCTTTCCCCTGGTCTCGGATTCTGCTGGTCATTTCTGCCCGTCCCATATAGTTTATCACCTTCATCTGCCATTCTTCCAGAGTGGGTAGATCTTGCGTCTTCCAGTACTTCGCGATGAGTATTATTGCTGCTGTTGTTGCATACATAAAAAAAGTTCTATCTTTCTTTAGCACCAATTGGCCGACCATGCCCAGGAGAAAGGCCTCTGGTTTCTTAAGGAAGGTATATTTATATACCTTTTCCAGTTCATTATAGATCATTTCCCAGAAGGCCTTAATCTTTGGGCATGTCCACCAAAGGTGAAAGAATGTACCTTCAGTTTCTTTACATTTCCAACATTTATTATCGTGCAAGTGATAAATTTTTGCAAGCTTGACTGGGGTCATGTACCACCTGTATATCATTTTCATAATATTCTCTCTTAAGGCATTACATGCCGTAAATTTCATACCTGTGGTCCATAACTGTTCCCAGTCAGCAAACATAATGTTATGTCCAAGATCTTGTGCCCATTTTATCATAGCCGACTTCACCGTTTCATCTTGAGTATTCCATTTCAACAGCAAGTTATACATCCTTGACAAATTCTTAGTTTTAGGATCTAACAATTCTGTTTCCAGTTTTGATTTTTCCATCTGGAAGCCAATTTTCCCATTTCCCTCTGTTTTTATGGGTTGTTTTCCATTTTGCTCATTCCCCTGACATCAGATTTTCTACTTCTCTGAAAATGTGTAAATATGCAGTACTATATATATATCTGTAGGAAATACCCCATTAGAAATGTGTGTGTGTGTGTGGGTGTGTGTACACACAGTCTTTCTCCTAGGGTCTTTCCTGCAGAGCTTGTGGTTTCTGCTGCGGTTGCTCCCCTTCGAAAACAAACTTTATCAGGAATTTCCTGTTGTTTAGTGATTGCCCGGTTTAACTTCCTTCTTTTCCTTTTTACGCTTTGGGCAAGCTCTTGGTTCCCTGCTTTGCTCAATCATTTGATTTTTCTGCAAGCTATTAGGGGGAATCAGCCTGGTTTTCCTTCTGCTCACTCTATTATTTTATTTTATATCCTTCGTCTTTGCCTCACTCCTGTCCTGGTCTGATCCAGCAGCCATGCCCTTAATCATGGCTATTATTTTTATGGTAGAAAATGGCATTTACAGGTGCCACACAACAGCACACGCACTTTGGAACTCCCTGCCTATTGACATCAGGCTGCCCTCTTTGGGGCACCTGCTAAAATACTTTTTTTTTTTTAGGCAAACCTGCCCAGATATCATAGACATGTGTTACCATCAGGCTATTATTACCTTAATCCTAGCTTTATTATTATTATTTTTAAATCATATTTATTAAGTTTTTAACAAAAAGAAAAAGGCTTACAAAACAGTACACAGTAAACAAAAAACGCACAAAAAAATACAAAAACCAAAATTTAACATGAAAAATGAAAAAATAAAAATCCCTCATTCTGATATCTTATCATTCATTTGCTTATTTTCCTGACTTCCTCACGCCTCCCTTTTTTGTATTCCAGTTAATAGTTCAGCAAATCCATACCCTCTTTATTTACTCTTAATTCTTTGTCTTCACCTAATATAACTTCAAATTTTTGTCTAATATTAATCCAATTTTACATACTCCTATTTTACCTTATTGCTAAAACCACTTCATTTCATTCCAGCATCATTAACATTCAAAAATTTTATAGTGTTTCCATAAATAATCTTTGAATTTCTTCCAGTCCTCTTCCACCAACTCTTCTCCCTGGTCTCAGATCTTAATCCGAGCTTTATATGCCTTGAGGGGGGGGGGAATGTTTTAAACTGTTCTCTTTTTTTAACCAGCTTTGCAAATATCTGTTATTTTTAACAATCAAAAGATGCATCTACTTTGTTAAATAAATTAAATGGCAGAACTGGAAACGTTGAGCAGAAAACTTCAGTCCTAAGATGGGCGAAACTGAATTCTGAGGTAAAACCTGAGGGGTCACGTGGCCTTTTGGGCGGGAAACACGCGCAGCGCCCTTCCCCCACCCGTCCTCTGGCAACTAACACGCTTGGCGAGGGGGAAAGGCGGGAACTATCTGCGCATGCGTTCCCAGAGTGTAGGGGGAAAAACCAGGCCACCGTCGTCGGCTACTCATGGGCCGGCGAAGTGGAAGGAGACGGTGCGCCTGCGCACTGAAAGCACGGGAAGCCCCCTTCCTCCCTCGGCTTGGGAAGCCGGAGCACGCGCAGACGGCGCGAGGTGGCGCGTCTCCCGGCGCGCCTGCGCGTAGCGGTTCAGGGGGCGGCGAGGACGAATGGGGTGGGCTCGAAAGGTCGGCGGGGCGGGGAGGGAGGGGAAGCCCCAGCCGGAGGAGAGCGGCGCATGCGCCGTGGGGGGCGGCGGGGCGCATGCGCGGCGGCGGCGGCGGCGCTGACAGGGAGCGAGGCGGCTGAGGTGCGCGCCCGGATGGCGGCGTCCGGGGCGAGGAAGCCCAGCTCCCCGCGGGACTCGGAGGCCGAGGTCTGGTCCCGCCGGGTGAGGGAGCTGGTCAGCTCCGAGCCGGCCAGCCGGCTCTGCTTCGAGTGCGGCCAGCGAGGCGTCACCTACGTGGACATCACCATCGGCAGCTACGTCTGCACCGCCTGCTCGGGGGCGCTGTGAGTGCGGCGGGGGGCGGGGCCAGGACGGGGGCGGGGCCAGGCCGCTATGCGCGGGGGCGGGGCTATTTCCACGCGGAACGTCTCTGGTGGGCGGGGCCAAGGGCGGGGCACCGGAGACCCTTCCTCAACCTGGCGCCCTCCCAGCTGCGTCAGGGACCCCATCAGGGAAGGGGTTACATGGTTATAATAATATCACGATATTATTTATTATTTATACCCCGCCCATCCGGCTGGGTTTCCCCAGCCACTCTGGGCGGCTTCCAGCAAAATATTACAATACAATAATTCATCAAACATGAAAAGCTTCCCTGAACAGGGCTCCCTTCAGATGTCTTCTAAAAGTCAGATAGTTGTTTATTTCCTTGACATCTGATGGGAGGGCGCCACCACCGAAAAGGCCCTCTGCCTGGTTCCCTGTAATCTCGCTTCTCGCAGGGAGGGAACCGCCAGAAGGCCCTCGGAACTGGACCTCCGTGTCCGGGCTGGACGATGGGGGTGGAGATGCTCCTTCAGGTATCCTGGGCCTTTGAGGCCGTTTAGGGCTTTCAAGGTCAGCACCAACACTTTGAATTGTGCTCGGAAACATACTGGTTTGTTTGTGTTGTTGCCCTTGTTTTTATTATGTGTTTCGATCTTCAGATCTACAGATGAAGGGCGGTATACAAATTTAATAAATAAATAATGTAAATAATAACGTCAGCCCCACAGCCAGCCTTGGCCGAGGGTTGGGGGCTGTGATCCAAAACAGCTGAGGGGCTCCAGGTTGACTGAAGGCTAGATGACCTTTGGATTTGCTTTCCATCTCTGTGACGTATATGAGACCACCTGGCAAAATCATCTGGAGGCTTAGGACGTGAGAGAGTCTACTTGCAGGAGGAGTGCAGTGTCTCCTCTAGGGCAGCATCCTGTTCTCACAGTGGCCAACCAGATGTCCCAAACGAATGGAAGAAGCCCACAAGCAGGACTTGAGCGCAACAGCATCTCTCCCCATTTGCGACCCTCGGCAAACTGCAGCAAGTAAAATTTTAGAAACTGCACACAATTAAAAGGAGGGCGGCGGATGGCGAAACAGACAGAAGGCACCAGCGATTTGGAAGAGGCCTTGTTTGCGCTTTGTGTGGGGTGCAGAAGGACCTCTGGGATAGTGCGGGGTTGGTTGCGGCAAGACGGCGCAATGCATCCCTGGGCCGCTCCCTGATGCTGGCCGTGCTCTTTGGCCTTCGCTAGCCAGTGGGAGGCAGAGGCATCTCTCCGCTAAAACAAATAAAGAGTTTCATAAGCTCCCCTTTGAGCGGAAAGGCAGGTTAAACACCTTTTGACCAAAGTAAATAGAAACTCAGGTTGTTGCCCTGGATGGTGGGGTATGGCTGACATGAGAGGGAGGGTGGAAAAAAATGAAATCTGTGGAATACTTTTAAGCCAGCCGTTGTCAACCTGGCGAGTAAAAGGCGACATGGTAGAAGTGTGTAGAATTACGTCTGGCGTAGAGAAAGAGGCCAGAGAAAAGCTTTTCTCCCTCTCTCACAACGCTGGTACTTGTGGGCTTCCAATATAGCCGGATGCTAGAAGATTCAGGACAGATAACTGGAAGTCCATCTTCACACAGAGCATAGTTGAACTGCAGAACTCCCTCCCACAGGGAGGGCAAATTCATGGAGCAGGAAAGGGCTTTCGATGGCTACTGGATGGTCAGAGGTAGCAATGCTTCTAAACACCAGTTGCTGGAAAGCACAGGAAGGGAGAGTTGCTCTCGTGTTCGAATCCTGCTTGCAGATTTTCCTATCATGGGCATCTGCTTGTCCTCTGTGAGAACAGGATACTGGGGTAGATGGACCACTGGCCTGATCCAGCAGGCTCTTCTTGTGTTCTTAAATCGTGGCGAGTCCTTCATTTCTCTCTCCCCTGCCCCACCGAGATTGCCCAGATCCCTAATCCAGGTCTGCTCCCTGAGAAAGTTCTCCCCACATGGGCTTCACAATTCTTCCTCCGTGGCATTCTGGATATTTCATTTCCCACCCTCTTAATAATTAACTGCCACAGGCAGAGATAATCCTTGCACCAGCAGGTCAGAGCACTAGGGGACAGGGCCATGAGGAGCCCACTGGGGCAGAGTCGACATCTAGGCTCTCTTCCCTGAGGGCCAAGGCCTCTCCTGGATTCTGCAGCTCAGGATGAACAGCACTCCTGGCAGCTCAGAGAGCTGTCAACACCACTCTCTTCACCAAGGTGTCTCTGTTGCAAAAGCACCCACAGTTTGCTGAACTCAAAGGCCTGGTTTCTCCTGCTCTCCCCTACAGAGCCTTGGCATCTACTCAGTGGCTATAATCAGAAGGTGCTTTTCTCTTTGCTGTGATTCCTGCTTTGCGGCAGGTTTGACTAGATGACCCTTGCGAGGGGTCTACAGTTCTGTGCTTCTTCTCCCCACTCCAATGCAGCCGCGGCCTGAACCCCCCTCACCGGGTCAAGTCGATCTCCATGACGACCTTCACGGAGAGCGAGGTGCAGTACCTCCAGACCCGTGGGAACGAGGTGAGTCGGGGGCCACCTGGGGCCTTCGTGGCAGTTGCGTCCTGCTTTCTCATAAGTACCGTATATATAAGACAATTTATAATAGCAAGGTGGCGAGCTCGGTTTGGTGACTGAGGAGGCCAACGGAAGGCACAAGTGAGGTTTCAGAGGGGGGACAGGTGATAGTCCTCTCCTGCTGTACTCACTTCCCAAAGAACCTCCAGAGTTCTGAATTGCAGCTTATTCCTCATACGCATTGATAAGAACCTATATCTTTTAGTGCGGCAGTACCTAAACTTTGGAACTCCCTGCCTATTGACATCAGGCAGGCGGCTTCCCCGTACTTTTCCAGCTCCTGCTAAACAGCATACATGTTTAGGCAAGCCTGCCTGGTTGATTTGTGTTTTAATCCCCTTTTTAGTTTAATTTTTTTGATTATATAGTAGCTTTTATTGATGATTCTGTTGTTTCTCTCTCTCCCTTTGAGTTGCCCCTTCTCTTACAAGCAAGCAGTGTATAAATCTTACGAAGTAAATAATTCTGGGCCCCCTCCCCACCCCAGGCCTGTCGGAAGATCTGGTTGGGCACCTTTGACTCGCGGACGTCTCTGCTGCCAGATTCCCAGGACCCTCAGAAAGTGAAGGAGTTTCTGCAGGAGAAATATGAGAAGAAGAGATGGTGAGAATGAGAGGAGCCTGTCCTTCAGGGGGAGCTCAAATCCCAGGAGCTTACTGGTTGGTAAAGGACTCAGATGAAATTCTGCAGACTGGCGTGGGCTGTTTATTTTCACGTCTTACTCCAAAGACGAAATGTTGACTTCTCACCCACCCAAGGAATGAGAGGGTGGGGAGATTATCCCGGGCGGTGGTCTATCTTCTCCTCTGGCTTCCCCCTGCAGGTACATCTCCCCGGAGCAAGCCAAAAGCCTGCCCTCGCTGACATCCCAAAGCTCCACGGTGGAAGTGAAGACGCTGCTGGGAGACTCGGGGGCGATGCCTACAGCAGCCAAGCCTAGCCAGGTTGGGAGTATCGGGCATCCTTCTGGCTCGACTAAGTCGCTCAGAAATTCTTTCCATTCGCCGGCCAGCCCAGGCTAGGCCCCTACCCTGTTTCACAAGCTCTGATATCAGGTTTCTGACAGCTGTTGGGGAGTAGCAGGGCAGGGGGCGGTGGGCTGTAGTTTGCAGTGTTTGGGGCTTGTGTAATTTGGAGAAAAGACGAGCAAGGGACAGAAACGAGAAGAAATTCACGGAGGATAAGGCTGTCTGTGGCAGCTAGCGGCTAGCCACAGTGTTGACATGACAGAGGGTTATAAGATGAAGATTGACCTGGAGAAAGCGGATAGAGGAACGTTTTCCTCCCTCTCTCGTCGTAGCACCAGAACTGAAGCTGAATGCTGGGAGATTCAGGGCGGGTGAAAGACTGCCATGCAGTGCCCTGTTAATCTGTGGAACTCCCTCCCACAGGAGACGGGTGGCCAGCAAGTCAGATTAGCCTCAGCTAGAGGCAGGGCCTTTTCAGCACTGGCTCCGGCCTGGTGGAATGCTCTGTCTCATGAGACCAGGGCCTTGCGGGATCTGATTTCTTTCCGCAGGGCCTGTAAGACAGAGTTGTTCCGCCTGGCCTTTGGCTTGGAATTAACCTGATCTCCTCCCCCTCTTTCTTTTTTCCTTTCTCCTTCTGTGATGGAACTCCTATTTGGCGACTTCCCTGGCTTTTTTCTGGCCCACGTAGGACCAGTCTGGATAGTTGGCCTTGGTGAAGACTTGGCGTTTTCATCCCCTAAAAAGTCTTTGCTGAAATGAGGCTGCATTTTAATGTTGCATTTTAATCTTGTTTTTTAAGTTGTATTTCTATCAATTGTTTTATATGTGGTGTTAGCTGCCCTGAGCCCGGTCTTGGCTGGGGAGGACGGGGTATAAATAAAATTTATTTATTATTTATTATTATAAGAAGAGCCTGCTGGGTCAGGCAAAAGGGAGCCCATCTAGTCTAGCATCCTGTTCTCACAGTGACCAACCTGCAAACAGGACCCAAGCACAAGAGTCCTTTCCCCTCTTGCGGTTCCCAGCGACTGGTATTCGGAAGGGGCTGCAGAGGCAGAGCAGTGCTAACGGCCATTGATGATTATGATGATGGTTAAATTTCTATCCTGCCCTTCATCCGAAGATAGCAGGGTGGTTTACAATATAAAACACAGAACTGCATAATATTATAACAGACAAAAGCAACGCTGCTCCCTCGCCCCAGTTTAAAAGGCCATATACTGCCAAAGGTCTGGTTATAGAGGAACATTTTCACCTAGTGCCTGTCAACAACCAACAACCCATCCTGCCTCACAGAAACAGGGGATTCTGAAACTTTGCTCAAGTTTGAAGCTTTGCTCCACTTCAAAATAAGCATGGCGTGCCAGGGAGACCTTTGCAACGCCCGCTTCTCCTAGCCACTGTGTATTCTTTGCGTGCAAAAGCCACATAAACCTTACAATCCAGCAGTATACAGCCCAGGGCACGGTATTCTCCCTTAGCACCTCAGTGGGCCACAACTTGCTTCAGAGTGCATTTGTGGTGCATGCTGGGCTCGGGGGGGGGGGGAGAGAGATCTCTTCCTGGGCAGGATCCCGGCCTTTTAAGCTGACCGGCTTTTCTTTTTACAGATTGCAGATAGGAGCCAGCCGCAGGGCCCCCAGCCAGCCAAGAAAGCTAGTATGGACCTCTTGGCCGACATCGGGGGAGACCCCTTTGCTGCCCCTCAGCCTGGACCTCCCTTCACAGCCTTCCCTGCTTTTGGGAGTGAGTAACTTCTTGCGGCTCGCAGGAGCCTCCTTATCACACCAGAGGGAGGGTGGGTGTGTCTGGCTGGGCAGTTTTGATCTGGAGGGAGTGTGTTAACTGAAGAGGCTTCAAAATGGGCATTGGGGGCGGGATCCCAAGCAACCAGGGAGTTGGGGGAGCTGCCTTTTCCTCCCTAGGGAAAGAAAAATGAAAACACTGGCTTTCGGCTCTTTGACTTGGAGCAGGGTTTCCCAAACAGTCTCTGGTTGTTGTTGTTTTTTTGGACTACAACTCCCATCATCCCTCGGTACCAGGACCAGCGGTCAGGGATGATGGGAGTTGTAGTCCAAAAACAACCAGAGAGCCAATAATAATAATTTATTATTTATACCCCGCCCATCTGGCTGGGTTTCCCCAGCCACTCTGGGCGGCTTCCGACAGAATATTAAAATACAATAGCCTATTAAACATTAAAAGCTTCCCTAAAGAAGGGCTGCCTTCAGATGTCTTCTAAAAGTCTGGTAGTTGTTTTTCTCTTTGGCAAGTTTGGGAAACCCTGATTTAGAGAACGGACCGCTAAGACACAGGGTGTGCTTACAAACCTGGGGTTGGTGAGAACGTGATTCTGCAGCAGCTGGGTCATTGGGCAGATCCATCAGGCTCTTACTGCTTTCCTCTGGTATTACAAAAGAGGGGTGAAGAAGGTGTGATGGGGGGGGGGGAGTATTCCTGCCTTGCCATGGGGTTGGACTGGATGACCCCCGGGGTCCCTTCCAACGCTTACGATTCTATAAGAACGTTCTCCCTTTTCTCCTAATGCCCTCAGATTTGCTTGAGGAGGTCAGAGCCCTAGACTTGGAGGGTTGGAGGCCCCTACGATGCGGGAAGAAATCAATCGGCGGTAGATTCAGGACAGGCCTGAGAAGGAACTTAACCCATGCACAACACTGCAGCTAAATAACCCCTCTTGTGCTCTCTCTCTCTCAGGCCAGGTACCGACCCAGGCTGCCTTCACCAGTTTCGATGCCTTTGGTGGAAGTCCTGCTGGAGTGACCTTTGGGGACACGTTAGCCGCCAGCCACAGCCCTTTCCAGAGCCAGCCCATGGCAGCGGGGAACATGCCCCGTAAGTGCATGGTTATCATTGCTACTATGTTCATAGAATCATAGAGTTGGAAGAGACCACAAGGGCCATCGAGTCCAACCCCCTGCCAAGCAGGAAACACCATCAGAGCACTCCACTGTCGAACAGTGGCTATCATATCACCCCTTAACCTCCTCTTCTCCAGGCTAAACATGCCCAGCTCCCTTAGCCGTTCCTCATAAGGCATCATTTCCAGGCCTTTGACCATTTTGGTTGCCCTCCTCTGGACACGTTCCAGTTTGTGAATGTTGTTCATTCTGTTTATATTCCGCCTCCCCTATAGTATAGTATATTATATTCTCACCCCCCCATTTTATCCTCGCAACATTTTATTCCTCCTCCTTCTCCTTTTGTCGGCAGGCGGAGACTGTTTTACTCCCACAGGCCTTTGGGAACTGACAGATTTTTTCTACTACCTGCATTTTAACAGATTTGTTTTTGCATTGGTTTGATTCTGTTGCATTAAAGCTGAAAACATAGGCCGTATTTTTCGCTCCATAAGACGCACCTAGTTTTTAGAGGGGGAATGCAAGAAAAAAATATTCTTTAAAGGGATCGTTGAGCAGAGCCTGTATGCATCCCAGGCTCTGCTCAGTGCTCCCTTTCATGAGCCGCGTGGAGCGTGTGTGCGGCGTTTGAAGGCTTTCCCCCGAGGAGGGAGAAGGGCAGCCCATCACTGATGGGCTGCCCTTCTCCCTCCTTGGGGAAAAGCCCCCAAGAGCTGCACACAAGCTCCACGCGGCTCTTTAAAGGGAGTGCAGCTCTTGGGAGCTTTTCCGGGAGGTGGGGGAAGGGACTGAGGGGCTAAGCCAGAAGCTAGAACAGCAAGAGGGAGCGCTGTGCGTTGATCCCTCTCGCTGTTCTGGCTTCTGTGATAGCTGCGCAGCCTGCATTCTCTCCAGAAGATGCACACACATTTCCCCTTACTTTTTAGGAGGGGAAAAAGTGCGTCTTATAGAGCGAAAAATACGGTAAAAGATAGTTTGAAATGTAACTAAGCTATTACATATTATATGTTTTTAGCTTTTTGTATTTTACCTGCTATGTTTTAATTTGTGTAAACCAGCTCGAGTCCTGGTCTGGGAAAATGGCAAAAAGGGGGTGGGGGGAGAGAGAAAAAAAAATAAAAATTATATTAATTTTGTATATCTTCCTTCATCAGCAGATCTCAGGGCAGTTCACAGCATAAAAATACAACATAAAATCACAAAACACACGATTAAAACAAGAACAAAGAAACACAAACCAATAACTCCCAAACAAACCCATATTAATTAATATTCTTCCTTGCAGGTGGAACCCACATGGGCGGTTTCCCCGCCTCCCCTGCTAGCCAACCAGGAGTGGGCATTCCAGACATGGGTGGGGCCTTCAGAGTGGGCGGAGTCCCAAGCAGGTAATGGGTTTCCCTCTGGATCGACTGGTTTGGGGCTGGTGGGTCTGTGGACATTTCTGCCTTTGGCCAACGGGTGTGTGTGTGTGTGTGTGTGTGTGTGTGTCTAAGTGGCCTCTGGGTACATCTCCCAGAGAGCCTTGTACTTACCTACTTCCTCCTCTTCCCCCTCTCTCTGCCAGTGTCTTTGGGGCCCTGAGCCAGTCACCTGTCCTACCCCCGCCCAGCCCAGCCACGGCCTACGGGGGTAAGTAGTTTTCCTTCGTCCTCTCGGTTCTGATGGTTGCTGCTGTTGTCATCTTCTATTTATTTGTAGGCCACTTTTCCCAAGGCGGCAATCAAAGTGTCTTGCACCGCACCAAACGAACAATAATAAATAGAACAAATCATAATGTATACAGAACATAAATCCATATGAAAACAATACAGATCAGCTAAGAACTAAACGGGATAGAGAATGCACTCAGGGGCCGCTGTGTGAGCCTTCAGTTACCTACATATGAAAGATCGTCATTGTTTTAATTGTAGGCCACCTTTCCGCAGTTAAAGTCAAGCTCAAGGCGGTTCGCAACACGGAAAGATTTACATACAATGGTACCTCGCAAGACGAATGCCTCGTAAGACAAAAAACTCGCAAGACGAAAGAGTTTTTCGTTTTTTGAGTTGCTTCGCAAGACGAATTTCCCTATGGGCTTGCTTCGCAAGACGAAAACGTCTTGCGAGTTTGTTTCCTTTTTCTTAAAACCATTAATACCCAGGGAATCCGTGCTTCGCAAGACGAAAAAACTTGCAGAACGAATTAATTTCGTCTTGCGAGGCACCACTATAATTACATGCATAACAAAAGTAGTCATAAACAGTGAACGGAACAGATAAAAGAAAGTACACAACCAAACGGAACGGTTTTCACGCAAGTCATAATAAGATCTAAAAACAAATCTACAAAAAGTTAATATCGAGAGCAGCAACAAACCCCCCCAAAAGAACCCTCTAAACCAGTGGTCCCAATTGGGATCTGCATAACCCAGCCAGGAATCTGTGGCACATACCTGTCAGCTGTCTGGGACATCCCCTTTTGGGAGGTGCCCAAAAGAATGTGAGATTACAGCGCCCCAAAAAAGCACCTGTTTTGGGTCGCCATGCTCTCACGCTGGTCACATGACTTGCAGGGAGGCACAGCCCAGGAGATGCAGAGCCCTGGGACACACTGGAGGGTCTGGTGGCACCGCTTGGCTTTTGAAAAACGGGGGTCCGCAGTACTTGGCTAATTGGGAACCACTGCCCTAATCAGTACCCCATCCCAAGGATTTGTACCGTAATGTCACATGAGAGAGAGAGAGTCACATGAGAGTCAAATAGACAGGCATACAGAGAGTCAGATGCACAGATTTATGGACAAATTTAGGGAAGCTTTTAATGTTTAACAGACTACTGTATTTTAATACTTTGTTGGAAGCTGCCCAGAGTGGCTGGGGAAACCCAGGCAGATGGGCGGGGTATAAATAATAAATTATTATTATTATTATTATTATTATTATTATTATTATACAACTGCGTCCATCGCAAAATCGCCTTCTCCTCTCCCCTTGTCAGCCCTTTGACCTGCAAAACTGTGTTTGCCGTGCGTTTCTCTACTTCTTGAATAAATACTGTTGAGCAGGAACTGATTGTGTTCACATAACGAGGCCTGTGCATGTGTGTCATCCAGCGAGGAAGTAAAATGGCAGCATGTGAAATTTTGGGGAGCGGTGTGTGTCTTAGAGGGAGGGGCAGGTTTCTAGGAACAGGTCCTCAGTTACTATGGCAAAGTCTGAGGACCCCAGGCACGTTCCTGGGGTGTAGCAGAGGCCAGTTGCTTCATCTGTGGTATAACTCGGGGCGCTTTCTGTCTCTCTCTCTCTCTCTCTCTCTCTCTCTCTCTCTCTCTCTGACGTCCAGCCTGCACCAATCCTTTCGCCACCTCTGCCGTTGCTCAGCCCACACTGCCTTCCACCAACCCCTTCCAGACCAATGGCATGGGCCCAGGTAAGCCCTTCCCTGCCGCCTTGAGACTCTTGGGGTCGTAGCTTTGAGCCCCATTGGGGGGGGGGAGAGAGATTCCTGCATTGCAGGGGCCTGGGCTAGAGGGCCCTCTGTTGTTGCCTCCTTCCAGCCGTCCCGCTGCGAAGACCATCACCGCTGCTCCGACGTAAATCAGCGACCCAGGCCTGGAAACGATGCCTTATGAGGAACGGCTAAGGGAGCTGGACATGCTTAGCCTGGAGAAGAGGAGGTTAAGGGGTGATATGATAGCCATGTTCAAATATATAAAAGGATGTCACATAGAGGAGGGAGAAAGGTTGTTTTCTGCTGCTCCAGAGAAGCGGACACGGAGCAATGGCTCCAAACTACAAGAAAGAAGATTCCACCTAAACATTAGGAGGAACTTCCTGACAGTAAGAGCTGTTCGACAGTGGAATTTGCTGCCCAGGAGTGTGGTGGAGTCTCCTTCTTTGGAGGTCTTTAAGCAGAGGCTTGACAACCATATGTCAGGAGTGCTCTGATGGTGTTTCCTGCTTGGCAGGGGGTTGGACTCGATGGCCCTTGGGGTCTCTTCCAACTCTTCTATGATTCTATGATTCTATGAGCTTGAAGGTTCCCACACCTTTTCTGAGCTACTAACAGCAGCTACTGCTGTTTTAGCCAACTCATCAGCATACCTCTTTGGAGGTTTGCCCTTTGCGGCCCTTTCAGATCTGCGTACTAGGCGCAAGTCTTCAGCACTCATCTCCTCTTTCTTAGGAGAACAGTTGCACTCTGTATGCACCTTTTTTTCATACCCCACAAATGCACACCACGCTTCCCGAGCTTGCTGCTCTGTGGAGTGTGGACCCAGGCTTCTGAGCCAGGGCACACTATCAGCAGATTGAACTGCACACACAGAATAGGCGTGAGGCTTGCGGAAGCATCCTACAACTACAGATTTATTCATCATAAATCAAGGCAAAGAAACATGTCTCTCTCTCGTCGTCTCAGAGAGAAGAGGAAAAGCAAAAGCTGCTCACAACGGAAGTTTCCAGCAGACATATGACACGCAACAGTTCCACACGCCTGCTCCTTAAGCGGCAATGGAAATGTCAACATCCTCATGGTCCCTTCCAACTCTGCAGTCCCGTGGTTCTTATCATTTGAGCGGAGGTGGGAGGGCGGAGAGAGAGACTGTGAGTCGGGCAAAGGAGGAGTAGGGGCTGGTTTTGAAAGCCGCCTTCTGCCCTGCAGGACTCATAGAATTGTAGCGTTGGAAGGGACCCCCAAAGCGCATCTAAACCACCCTCTGGCAAGGCAGGTATCTCCCGCTGCTCCCTGCAACCCAGTTGGCAGCACCCGACCCTTCGATGCCACTAAGCAGCACCTGGGTGCAACAGTGCTCTCCTCACCCACAGTTCCCAGCAGCGGGTATTTGAAGGAATACCTCCTTTGACATGTGGAGACAGAACACAGCCGGAAGAGCGTTCTGGATCAGGCCAATGACCCATCTAGCCCAGCCGATTTGGGTCCTGCGCTGTGGAGCAGCGGAAAAAAATCTTCCTCCATCTTTCAGACGCCCTTTCAGACGTTTGAAGATGGCTACCCTCTCTCCTCTCCTCAGGGGATGCGGGTGGCACTGTGGGCTAAACCACAGAGCCTACGACTTGCCAATCAGAAGGTCGGCGGTTCGAATCCCCACAACGGGGTGAGCTCCCGTTGCTCAGTCCCTGCTCCTGCCAACCTAGCAGTTCGAAAGCACGTCAAAGTGCAAGTAGATAAATAGGTACCGCTCTGGCGGGAAGGTAAACGGCGTTTCCGTGCGCTGCTCTGGTTCGCCAGAAGCGGCTTAGTCCTGCTGGCCACATGACCCGGAAGCTGGGCGCCGGGTCCCTCGGCCAATAAAGCGAGATGAGCGCCGCAACCCCAGAGTCGGCCACGACTGGACCTAATGGTCAGGGGTCCCTTTACCTTTTACCCTCTCTCCTCAGTCTTTTCCAGGCATCCCCAACATTCCTCCAGTTTCCAGGCCCCTGACCTTGGTTGCCCTCCTCTGCAAAATACCCTTCTTAAATTGTGGCACCCAGAACTGGACAGGTGTGGTCTGACCAAGGTGGAATGGAGCAGTGCCATTCCTTCCCTCAATCTGGACACTAGACTTTTGTGGATGCAGCCGAGAATAGCAATAGCCTTTTTTGCTGCTGCCTCACACTGCTGGCTCATGTTGATAAGCTTGTGGCCCCCTAAGACCCGCAGCATCCTTTTCACATGTGCAGCCGTCAAGCCAGGCGTCCCTCATCCTCAGGTTATTCCTCCCCCTTCCTCATTATTCTGGCTCTCTCTTTTCTCGCAGGCGCCTTCGTGGTGGGGTCCCCCAGCAGCTTCTCCACCTCCCCCCTCTCCAGCGTCTTTGCCTCCCCACTGCAGCACCAGCAACCGCCTCTGTTCCAAACCCAAGCAATGCTGAGTCAGCAGCAGAATGGCGGTAAGAGGTGCTTTTTTTGCGGGGGGGGGGTTGGCACTCAGTCCACAAGTAGACATGCCATTGCACACCCACTCAAGAGAAGCTGCGGGATTTCACATTTGAGGCACTGTGGAATTCAGCAGCCTGAGCCTCATCTTTCTAGGAAAAAATTAATAAACGACAGGCAAGGTCCTATCCCTCGTTGTGATGGGCACGTTGACGGGCTCTGCAGGCGTGGCCAAAGCCTCTCGAGGATAGAGGAAGGCCATCGAGGGTCCCCACATAGCTCATTGCCCCTTCTTCCCATGGGGCTCATGGGAGAAGGAGAGAATTCTGCAGGGGAAAGGACCGTGGTGACCCCGATTAAGCCCCTTCCACCAGCACACGGGTGGCACTGTGGTCTAAACTACAGAGCCTAGGGCTTGCCGATCAGAAGGTCAGCGGTTCGAATCCCCACGATGGGGTGAGCTCCTGTTGTTCGATCCCTGCTCCTGCCCACTTAGCAGTTCGAAAGCACGTCAAAGTGCAAGTAGATAAATAGGTACCGTTCTGGTGGGAAGGTAAACGGTGTTTCCGTGCGCTGCTCTGGTTCGCCAGAAGCGGCTTAGTCACACTGTCCACATGACCTGGAAGCAGTCTGCAGACAAACGCCGATTCCCTTGGCCTATAGAGCGAGATGAGCACCGCAACCCCAGAGTCGTCCGCAACTGGACCTTACGGTCAGGGGTACCTTTACCAGCACAGCAGAGAGGCGCCCCCTGAAATCAGCACATAGCACAAAAGCTTCCCACAGGATTTGGAGCAGAGTGTAAATATGTCTCAAGCAGAGGGCTGGCTTGCCTGGTCTGGGGCCGGTCACTGCCTCTCAGCCCAGCTTCCCTCGCAGGGTTGTTGCTCTGGGCGTTAAATGAGGACGGGCAGAAGCATGCACATGCCTCTTTGATCTCCAGACTCTCTATCTTAAGAGAGCCAGCGGCGGACTATAGCGGTTAGAGTGTCAGGCCAGGACCAGGGAATCGGCAGGGCTTGATCCTGCCCCACCTACTCTCAGCCTGAGCCACCTCATAGGGCTGATGTTTGGGGGATTAAATGAGGAGGTCAGGAGAACCCTAGAGCTCCTTGGAGATATAAAAGCAATAAAATAAAAATAAAAACATTTCCAGCCTCCCTGGGTGTGTTTTTGGCCCTCTGGGTGACTCCATCTCCTCAGAGTATTGCGGAAGAATGATGTCAATCAACATCTGGTGATCTCCTTCTCCCGGTCTACAATACAAAGTGTCCTTTCATACCGCATCACGGTGTGGTACGCTGGTTTGACATCAACAGATAAGAACTGCCTACAGAGGGTGGTGAATACAGCACAAGATGAAATAGCAGAAGAATGTTGCCTCAGGAGAGTGAGGAAAATCCTCAGGGATGATTCACACCCTGGCCGGCACTTTCTTGAGCTCCTGCCCTCCGGCAGAAGATAAATAGAAGCATGATTAGTTGCGCCAACAGAACAGCTTCTATCCGTAGGCTGTTAGGCTGCTGAATGAAAAGATAACAACAGGGCAACGGACTTTCGGGTTTGGTGAGTGTGCGTCAGTAAACGAGGGGAATTAAGACAAAGAGAGCTGAGTTGGGGGTGCTCATGTAATCTCACTATATACAAGTTGTACAGTGGTGCCCCGCAAGATGAATGCCTCGCAAGACGAAAAACTCGCTAGACGAAAGAGTTTTCCGTCTTTTGAGGTGCACCGCAAGATGAATTTCCCTATAGGCTTGCTTCGCAAGACGATACATCTTGCGAGTTCTTGCGAGTTTTTTCCCTTTCCCCCCCTTTTTCTAAGCCGCTAATAGCCGTGCTTCGCAAGACGAAAAAACCGCAAGACGAAAAGACTCGCGGAATGGATTAATTTCGTCTTGTGAGGCACCACTGTACAAGTGACAATAAAGTATTTCAATTTCATCTCTTTACTACAAAAGTCATCTCAACACTCACTCATACTCTTTTTGTGTCTCTTCTGCCTCAGGGTCCCCGTTCAGTGGATTTTCTGTTGCCAAAGCTGCACAGAGACCCCTTGGGCAGCCTGTTGGGATCTCCACCAACCCTTTTGTGGTAAGCAAGCCCCTACCCCTCTCCTTCCCCCTCCTCTTCCAGCCCTCCAACCTCTCCCGCTTGCCAGTTCCCCATCTCTTGTGATCACCTTTCCACACCCTAGATCTCTCTCTCTCTGTGTGTGTGTGTGTGTGTGTGTGTGTGTGTGTGTGTGTGTGTGTGCATCCATGAAGGCTCCAGTACGAAGGCAGGTGACGCTCACGTGATCTTGATATTAATCAAAGAAAGCAATGGTTTTTCCTCAGTTTGAGGGGCTGGGGCGGGAACAGGCTCCCCACATAGAAAAGCTGCAGCTTTTGGGACTTTTCAGTTCAGAGGGAAAGGCAAGGAAGATGTTCAAAGTTCCACATAGCATGGAAAAAGCGGATAGAGAATTTTTCCCCTCCACCTCTCCTAACTGGAGGGCACCCAGGGCACGAGAAATAAAGTCCTTCTAGCTGATAGTTAAACTGCGGAACTCCCTCCAGCAGGAGACTTTAAAGGAAGATGTCAATACGGTTGCCTTTTTAACCCCAGCAATGCTTCTGAAACCCAGTTGCCGTAAACCCCAGGAGGTGAGAGGGTTGCCCTTGTGCTCAGATCCTGGTTCTGGGATTCCCAGAAGAGGCAGCTGGTTGGCCACTGTGGGAACAGGATCCTGGAACAGACAGGGGAGCCCTTACGTTCTTGATAATAACTCAAGGAAAACAGTGTTTTCCTTTTACAGGTAGGTAGCAGTGTTGGTCTGCCGAAGTCGAAACAAAATAAAAAAATTCCTTCCAGTAGCACCTTAGAGACCAACTAATATTGCTATTGGTATGAGCTTTCGTGTGCATGCACACTTCTTCAGATACACACGAAAGCTCATACCAACAACAAACTTAGTTGGTCTCCAAGGTGCTACTGGAAGGAAATTTTTTATAGTGTTTTCCTCTGTTTGGGCGGCAGTGGTATAAATAAGCTTTCCCTCCCTAGCTTACAGAATCTTTGGATATTTCAAGATGATCTTTCCCTTCAGTTGATTGCGGTGTTTGTCTCTCTCTCTCTCTCTCTCTCTGTGTGTGTGTGTGTGTGTGTGTGTGTGTTGATCCTTCTCTCTCCCCCCCCCCCGTCCCCCCCCCCACTCACCCACCTCTCTGTCTCTGTCTCCCACAGACCCCGATGGCCTCCTCGCCTGCTGGCCCTTTCTCCCTGGCGAAACACCCCCCCACCAACCCTTTCTTATAGCGCTGGCTAGACGACAGACCGCCGGAGACCCCCGACTCACCTCGAGTGTGTGTGTGTGTATGTGTGTCATATAGGAGAGAGCGTTTCTGCCACTTGGGCACTTTACTCTTCCCGCCCCCTGGACTGCGGGTGGGCGCTTAAGTGCTTTTCAGAAGGTTTTTTTTGGGGGGGACGGACATATGGCCTCCAGAAAGCAGCGCACGATGTGACTTGTCAGGGAGCTGGGTTAGCTGGCTGGAAACCAGGGCAGTGATGCTTTCTGGGGAGAAGATTTGGGGAGGGGGGCAGCAAGCAGTTCTGAGCGATGCTGAGGAAGCTCAGTACCTAGAGGTGGGTGTACATGCTGGGTAAACAGGAAGTCCAGGAGCCCCAGTGAGTCAACTGCTTCCTCCCTGGCCACTCCTCCCACCAGCTTCCCAGCAGCCCTTGTTGTGGTGGGTGGGTCTGGGATTGCCAAGGTGGGGAGGAGAGGAGGATGTTCAGGCTCTGTACAGACCAGTCTGCATCCCCCTTCCAATTCTCTCTGGCCTCTTCTGGGGCCCCTTGCCAGCCTCCGTGGGGAGGCCTCTGGGTCCCTTCTCCTCTAAGGCAAAGGTGCCCCAAATGCAGACAGGATTCCTCTTCTGCTGTCCCCATCCTGCCTCTTCCTCTCACCATTTTATTGCACTAGACGAGGCAGCAGGGAGATGGGGTCAGGGTCGCCGACAAACACGCCTGCTTGCTTGTGAGCAGACGAAGGGGGGCTGGAGCCCCAGAATCAAGTCCAGAGGCTTGGACGAAAGACAGAGGCAGTGTGTACGGTCTGGAGCTCTTTTGGAACAGGTCTGGGCCCCCTCCCCCAGGCTTGGGGGTCTGTGCTGTCGTGCAAAACCCAAAGTTTGGCAACCCAGACTTTGCAGTCAGTCCTTGCTTGGGTCCCCCACTTCCAGCTGTGTGCTTTCCCAATATGCATTGCCTTGCTGGGTCGGGGGAGCCATCTGGGAAAGCCTTGGCAAGGGTCTCTGAGCAGCCCCCCAACATCTGAGAAGTGCAGGGGCAGAAGGGAGAGCTGTCATTAACTCTCCCAGCTGACACGCGCTCAGAGCCGTGTCTCTGCCAAAAAAGATGCCCTGAGCCACAAAACCCTCCAACGTCCGCATTTCCCGCCCTGGGGGACCCCAGAAAGCTGCCTTTCCAGCCCCCCCCCCCCGGAGGTCTTCCACCAGCCTCACCTGGTCAGACAGTGCCTGCAGAGTCCCAACATTTCAAAAGGGGGTTTTATGCATCTTTCAAAAGCAAGTCCCTTCCCCTTTCTCCCCCACTCCTTTTTCGTGGTCTCAGGAAATCTGACCAAAGCATTAAGTTTCCGTAATTCTGTTTGGCTAAATGCAGAAATGGGTTGGGGAATGTGCTGGCTGGACTTCGATACCTGGGAGCAGGGAAAACTGCAGCTTTGCTAAGCGAATGGCGGCAGCTCTCAGTTGTGCTTCCTTCAGTGTGCTGTAGCTCTTTTAATTCTTCGCACCCATCCGCCCGGCTCCCACCTCCGCGCTTCCTCCTTCGCCCGCACACTTTCAACCCAAGGCTCCTTCAAAGGCCACAATCCCTTCCCACGCACAAGTATTCTACCTATCCCAGGCTCCCTACGCCGGCCGGGGCTTTTTTCCTTTCTTTGGGGTAACCCTTCAATTGCCCCTCCTGGGAACAGAACGGACGCGTTCCCCCACCCTCTTAAGGAAGACTGGAGTTTATATTTTCAACAGAAGTATGGACTACGTTTTTAAAAGATATATATCTATATATACTCACGAAATATATAATAAGCGCAGAACTTGTTGCACTCAAAATGTCTATAGATATCTATATGGGGAAGGGGGAAAAATCTATTTGAAAAACAAACACCGTGGTCCCTGGTCTTCTTTCGGCAAACGCCTGCCTCTCTGGGGTTGCGGGCCTGGAAGCGGCTGGATCGGGGCCTCTGGGTTCGTGGGCTCTGAATCCCGAAGAAGCGTCACCAAGAGATCGGAGTGGGCTGCATATCGGCTATTCCCAACAAGCAAGCAAGCCTTGAATCTAAGGCCTTCGCTCAGAGGTGGTTCCTGGGAGGGTCCAGGAAGGGTTGAGAGATATCCTGGAGAGCTTGTGGCTGCCAGTCTGAGCAGGTAGTGCTAAGTGGGCCAGTGGCAGCGTTAGAAACTCAGATATATTATAACCACATTGCCAAATGGCACCTTAAACCTGGGTTATGATCACCACAACGGCACCACTTTTTCTCCCCCGTTGAAATTTATTACAATTGCTAATTTTTTTCATTTCTCTGTAGTTTTATATTTTAAAGAAAAAGGTCTCAAAGCAGTTAAAACATCCATCCAGTTCAAGCTTCGAGGGAAACATTTCAGATGCTTTCCCCTGGCTTAATTGATAAAGCTGCCCCATAGCAGGAGAACGCTAGGAAGGCAATGTGGTGGAGTGGTTAGAGCAAAGTTTCCCAAATGTCAGGTCTCCGGCTGTTTTTGGACTACAGCTCCCATCATCCCTGACCGCTGGTCCTGCTAGCTAGGGGAGGATGAGAGTTGTAGTCCAGATACAGATGGAGACCCAAGTTAGGGAAACACTAGGTTGGAGTGTCAGACTAGGACCTGGGAGGTCGGGGTTCGAATCCCCACTCAATCTTGAAGCTCCCCAGGAGACCTTGGAGTCAGTCACAGCCTCTTCACCTTCCTCGCAGGGTTATTCTAGAAATTAGGAGGAGGGTGGCCGCCTTGGAGAGAAAGGAGGGATGAGGGTAAAGGGACCCCTGACCATTAGGTCCAGTCGTGACCGACTCTGGGGTTGCGACGCTCATCTCACTTTACTGGCCGAGGGAGCCGGCGTACAGCTTCCAGGTCATGTGGCCAGCATGACTAAGCCGCTTCTGGCGAACCAGAGCAGCGCACGGAAACACTGTTTACCTTCCCGCCAGAGCGGTACCTATTTATCTACTTGCACTTTGACGTGCTTTTGAACTGCTAGGTTGGCAGGAGCAGGGGCAGAACAACGGGAGCTCACCCCGTTGTGGGGATTTGAACCGCCGACCTTCCGATCGGCAAGCCCTAGGCTCTGTGGTTTAGACCACAGTGCCACCTGCGTCCCTAGAGGAGGGATATAAATGCAATGAATCAGCTCTTCTGCCGACCTGCTAAAATTGCAAGGAGGGGCCAGGCAGATATCTTGAAACCAGATATCTCCACGGTCACAATCGGGGCATCACTACAAGCCGGGGGTCTGAACCTGTTTTCAGCAGTGGACTTTAGCCCTGGAAACTGGGACCTCATAGCAAAAGACACTCTCTTCCCTGCCTGAGGCAGGCTTTGCATCATAGAGGGTAGGGGAAACCTGGCACGGGGGCAAATGTTGCCTTCGGGCTGCACCTACTCAGGCTCCCACCCCTTGCTGGCCTTGAGTGCTTTCTGCTCATCTGCATGAATTGGAATTTTCACAAGGGACCCCTTGGGGCCATCCATCCCAACCCCCTGCAATGCAGAACACAGAAAGGGTGTGTGTGGAGGAACCTCTCAAAGGTTTGCGCTGCTGCCCCTCCTCCTATTTGTGCAGAAGGGAGATTGGACAATGGTTGACCCGCTCTGGACGCTCGCTGCCACCATGTGGCCCCTGGCAGGTTGCCAACATGGCCCTCGGACCAGAAGCCTGCTCTGGCTGAGTCAGCTTTCCCCTTTATGAACCTGCCAGATGCTGCTGAATTCAGGAATCACTTGAGGAAGAAGGGAGAGAGGGAGGGCAGCTTTATTGAGATGGTGGGTGGGGGGCTGGCGCTGATGGCTCCTGCGGCTGGTGGGTGGTGGTCTTCCTTCAGAGGCTCACATCTTCAGTCGCTGCCCTAGTTCAGAGGGACGGCGGAGAGGACCAACCCAGCCAGTATCCCAGAGACATGGCCGGTGAGAGAACTCCTGGAGGATGGAGAAGTGGACATATAACCTCAAGGTTAGATTAGGCTAGATTGGTGACTGGGAGTGGCCGCCAAGACCACATAACACCCGTCCTGAGATATCTGCATTGGCTCCCAGGACGATTCCGAGCACAATTCAAAGTGTTGGTGCAGACCTTGAAAACCCTAAACGGCTTCAAAGGCCCAGGATACCTGAAGGAGCGTCTCTACCCCCCATCGTTCTGCCCGGACACTGAGGTCCAGCACCGAGGGCCTTCTGGTGGTTCCCTCCCTGCCAGAAGCCAAGGGAACCAGGCAGAGGGCCTTCTCGGTGGTGGCGCCCGCCCTGTGGAACGCCCTCCCACCAGATGTCAAAGAGAACAACAACTACCAAACTTTTAGAAGACATCTGAAGGCAGCCCTGCTTAAGGAAGCTGTTAATGTTTAATAGGTTATTGTATTTTAGTGTTTTGTTGGAAGCCGCCCAGAGTGGCTGGGAAAACCCAGCCAGATGGGTGGGGTATAAATAATAAATTATTATTATTATTATTATTACTGCAACACAGGATCCGTGGGGCTGCCCCAGAGGCTGTTCAGAAACATCCAGCTGGGCCAGAATTCAGAAGCCAGGTTTCTCACTGGGGCAAGGCGGCTTGAGCATATAGTACCGACCCTGGCCTGGCCATCACATAGAAGGCAGAGCAAGCTTGTTTTCTGCTGCCCTGGAGGGTAGGACTCGAACTCGCGGCGGCGAGATTCTGACTATAAACGCTAGGAAGTACCACCTGTCAGCAAGAGCCGTTCAAAAGCCGAACAGGTACCCACAAGAGGTGGGTGGCTTCTTTGGAGGCTTTTAAGCAAGAGGTTGAGTGTCCACCTGCCATGTGTGATCTAGCTGAGATTCCTGCATCACAACGGGTTGGGCTAGATGACCCCAGGGGATCCCTTAAGACTCTACAGTTCTATGAGAACGAGGCTGTGCCCCATGCCCCTGGGGGTCTGTCCAGTCGCCAGCTGGTGGTTCCCTCAGTTATTTTGCACCTCGCTGTTTGCCCCAGGCTGCAAAAAGTATTGTGCCAACCTGCAGGAGAACACACACACACACTGTGACTCAGCCTCTCCTTCCTGTGACTCAAGCTGCTTCTAGGGGGAAGAGCTCACGGCACAAGCTCATCATAGAATCACAAAACCGTAGAGTCGGAAGGGGTCCCCTTGCGGTCATCTAGCCCAACCCGCTGCTTGCAATGCAGCGACCACAGCTCAATAACCCCTGGCAGGTGGCCTGTTTTTTTAAAATCTCAAGGAGAATTCTGCAGCTGGGTAAAGGCAAAGGTGGCTTCTCTGCTTTTCCTGCAGCGGAGAGTTCCACAGTTTAACTATGTGACCTCCGTGCTGGGATTATGCCCTAAGTGAGCAGAGGAAATGGAAAGCAGCGATGACAAGAGTGCCTCTGAGTGTGTCTAGAGTGTTGGAACGACCTCAGAAGAGGGGGAGGGAATCTTCTACCTTCCACTTGGGGCGGGAATGTCGGCTCCCTGCTGCTTGGGTTTCTTTGCCCTCCCCAACTCGCATCCAGGGCTTACCTGGGATAAAGGATGGCGAGGAGGAGGCATTCCAAGATGCAGAGCCACCTGGTCGTGACCGTGAACCCGCTGGACATCGTTGCCACAGGGACGGATTCCACTTGCCGGCCCATGGCTTCCAGGGAGAAGAGGACCCCTGCAGCTTGGAAGGAGGGAGAAGATGGAAGAGCCACGTCAAAGGAGCATCTAACCTCTGCCTCTGGACACAGGCTCTTCCACAGAGACGATTCAGCATTGCGGCGCGGGGCGCGGCTGGACTAGATGGCCTTTGGAGGGCCCTTCCAACTCTTAAAATCCCGCGTCTGAAATTTGCAGGAGCTTTTCAAGAAGAGACGGGGTGATAACCCGCCAGAGGTTTTTTCAGCTGTGATCTCTGCATTGCGGAGGGGTGGCTAGAAAACGCATGGGAATCCCAACTCTAAAATTTCATGAGGGGTTGGACTAGATGAGCTTTGGGGGTCCCCTCCGACTCCCGCAGCCCTATGACTCCAAGTGAGATGGAGAGCCGGAGAGCCCCGGGGGCAGCGCGTTGGGGATGGGACAGCCAGCTCACCTGAGAAGCCGACGGCGCAGTGCTCCCTGTACCATATGTTCCCCGTCAGTGCGGCCAGGAGGGTGTTGAGCGCCAGGTGGAAGAGCCCCCCGACGAGGGCCAAGGCCAGGAGTAGGACCCCCGTCCGCAAGCTGCCCACCTCCTGCTCCACCCCGTGGCCCAGCCACAGGAGCGTGGCCATGTTCATGAGGAGGTGGGCGGGTCCCAGGTGGTGGAAGGGGGCCAGGAAGAGCCTCTGCCACTGGCCCCGGTCCAACACCGTCCTCACGCTCAGGCAGGCAGCCCCGGGGGCATGGAGAGGGTGCCAGAAGAGGGCAAGGTTCATGCCCACCAGGGCCAGGGTGGCCCAGGGCACCATGGGTGGGGGCTGCCTGCCCCCAGGCTGGGGGCCAGGACAGCAAGAGGAGGAATGGGGGAGGGCTCCTTCTGTGACCTCAAAGCTGATGCAGGCCTTTGCGACCTTTGACCCTCCCTCCTCCTCAATCCTAAGAGCCCCACCTGGACCAGGATCAGGCCCCTTTAAGAAGACATTGCCCCCTCTCCCCGCCCACACCCAAGGAATCCTGGGAGTTGCAGTTCCTTAAGGGCAGCTGAGAGTTGTGAGAAGACCCTCCTACTCCAATTCCCAGAGCCCCCTGGGAAAAGGGGCGGCTTGTTAAGGAAACCCGGGGCAGGTGAAAGGCTGGGCTTCTCCCTGCATTGTAGGGGGCTGGAATAGATGGCCTTTGGGGGGTCCCTTCCAATTCCACAGTTCTATAGTTCTACACAGCACAGAGTTAAACTGCGGAACTCCCTTCCAGGTGCCACAATTTAAGGAGATTGACAAGCTGGAAGGTGTGCAGAGGAGGGAAAGCGAGAGGATCAAAGGTCTGGAATTTAAGCCTTATGAGGAACGGTCGAAGGAACTGGAAAAGAGGAGAGATGATAGCCATCTTCAAATACCTAGACTCAGCGGTTCTCAACCTGTGGGTCCCCAGATGTTGCTGGGACTACAAGTCCCATCATCCCTAGCTAGCAAGGCCAGAGCTCAGGGATGATGGGAGTTGTAGTCCAACAACATCTGGTGACCCACAAGTTGAGAACTGCTGACCTAGAGGGTATTATTACTTTCATCCCCCCCCCCTTTTCAAATTTTGCACCCTAACAGTTTTGCGTCCAGGGCAGCTGCCCTGCGGCCCCCAACACCCTGTGTGCCATGGAGAATCAGAATGACCACTTCTAAAAGAGGGTGGACCTCTGTGGACTTTCAGGAAGTCTAAGAACACAAGGGGTGCCTGCCGGATCAGGCCTGTTGCAGGAATTTATATATAGGTTGGGGGGTGTTGCCCCTCCAGCAGATATCATGCACATGCAGCCCACTACCAAAATCAGCACAATCACTTTTGTGACTTGTCCCCACAAAACACTTCATCACAGTTTCTTCCTATCTATTCAAAGGGCCTTTGCTGCACGACACCAAATGTCAGAATTCACTGATCAATGGATCTATGTACTGGCTCACTAGGAAAACTTCAGAAATTCATCTAGACGTGTGAGCTCAGCTACCCAGCATCCCCTCTGCCTGAGGGATAATCCCTGGCATCCTGATACCTGAGTGCCATTCCGGTAGCCATTCCGGGAAGAACAAACCCAGATGAAGACAAAAGGGTGGGATTAACTTGGCTGGGAAACAGGGAAATGGAAATATCTCTTTTGTTCCACTTGATGGGTGTTTGGTGGAGGGCAAGGAGAACCGTGGGGCAGGGTCCAGGATGCTCAGATTACGGCCACCAGACCTCCCCTTTCATGATGTACGAGTGATGTAGTTGGGGGGGGGGTTTGAAGCATGGGGATTAGCAGCCAATAAAAGTTTGGGTTCTCTTTTGTTTGGGGCTTCCATCTTGTTCCACCTGGTGGCAGGTGGGAGTCCAGTTGCGACAGTCTTCAATCAAGACCAAGCCGACTGGCTGCTGTTTTGCTCTGGTATTCCTGGCTGGTTCTTTGTCCAGATTTCTCCGTTAACATCCTGCAGCAGGGAGTTACAAAGTTTAATCCTGCGCTGCGTGAACATTCTTTTTCCTGTTCTGAATCTTCAGAGCTCAGCTTCATTGGACGGCCATGAGTTTGGGTATCCTGAGAGAGGGATAAAAACCTTGGCTAAGGCCAGTCCCAAAACTCTAAAGCTCCATCTAGTGTCCATCCCTTCACACTACGCCTGATGAAGCAGACTCTGCAGAAGTTAATAATAATAATAATAATAATAATAATAATAATAATAATAATAATAATTTATTTATACCCCGCCCATCTGGCTGGGTTTCCCCAGCCACTCTGGGTGGCTTCCAAAAAAATATTAAAATACTATAATACATCAAACATTAAAAGCTTCCCTAAACAGGGCTGCCTTCAGATGTCTTCTAAAAGTCTGGTAGTTGTTTTCCTCTTTGACATCTGGTGGGAGGGCGTTCCACAGGGCGGGCGCCACCACCGAGAAGGCCCTCTGCCTGGTTCCCTGTAACTTGGCTTCTCGCAGGGAGGGAAGCGCCAAAAAGCCCTCGGAGCTGGACCTCAGTGTCCGGGCAGAACAGCTGGCTGTCATCTTCCAGGTGCAGTGGCGTAGCGTGGGGGGTGCAGGGGGGCCGGCCGCACCGGGCGCAACATCTGGGCGAGGCGCGCTCGCCGCCTCCAGAGTCGCCGAAGAGCCTCGGGCGCAGGCTGTAGCAGAGCCCCATGTCTCGCGGAACCGACGAGCTGTGCGCGCGTCCGGGCTGAAGGCGTCCGGCAGGCAGCGGCTCTCAGCGCTCGCCGCGGAGGGCGCGCCAGGCAGCCCCTCCTCACAGCCCCGCCGCTGCTGCTGCAGCTGCTGGGCCATGTTGCATTTTCCTCGCCTCTCTGCCCTCCTCCTCCGGGCAAGCGGCGTCATTTGGGCGGCAGCGCCAGTGGCAACTCGCCTCAGATCACCTGACACAGACCCGCCGCCGCCGCCGTGGCTACCTTACCGTAAATACCCCAGCCCAGGCAGCAGCAAGAAGAAGCTGGCAGCGGTGGCAGGTTAGGGGTTAGGGGCGCAAATTACTTGCCTTGCCCCAGGTTAGGGGGCACAAATTACTTGCCTTGCCCCGGGTTAGGGGACACAAATTACTTGCCTTGCCCCGGGTGCTGACAACCCACGCTACGCCGCTGTCCAGATGTTTTGGACTACAAATCCCATCAGGCCTGAAATATACTCAGAGTCGCAAAGTGATTTCATGCTCTTTATTCAGCTCATAGTGGTGAGGAGGAATGAATCAATGTCCCCTCAAAGTATCTGCTTTATATACATTATTTACACAATGGGCTGCACATGATAGGCTAATTCCAGGATTCTACTGTGGGCCAATCAGGTTGTGGATTCACTTCTATCTGGGGCATGATTGGGTGGTTCCTGCTAACCAATCATACTGCTGCATTGTTCTAGGACCAATCAGACTGCTGCATTCTGAATCCTATTGTTCTAGGACCAATCAGACTGCTGCCTTTTGGAGCCTATTGTTCTAGGACCAATCAGACTGCTGCAGTTTGGATCCTATTCAACTCAGTACATAACACCCCTCCCCTCTAAGTTCCAGTCCTGCCCGGAAGGTCGCATTCATAGTCCTCAAGGTACGCCGGTGGCCTACGTGTGCGTTGCGGCCTGGGGTGTTCCCTGGTCCGGGGTTCAGGTTCTGGCTCGTGTTCCAAGGATGGGGCTGTTTGGTCTGGCGCAACCGGCTCGCTCAGTCGTGGTTCTGGTTCCGGTGTCCTTTCGGCCTCGCGGGTCCTCTCTGTATTTACTGATTCTGCCTCTCCTGCTTGCCCCTGCTGCTCTATGGGTCTCACTGCCCCACTGTTCCCTTGGGACTCCTCTGACCTGTCCTCCTCCTCCTGGTTTTCTCCCGGGAATCGTCGCCGTATCTGGTCGCAGTGGCGGCGCCAGCATTGCCCCCCATCTGTTAGCACCTCGTACGACACGGGGCCCGTGACCCTGGTGACTGTGGCAGGTACCCATGCAGGGCCTGCCCCAAAATTCTTTGCGTACACTGGGTCCTGGGCCTCGAAGGTCCGGGGGTTCCTGCCTTCCCCCACCACTACCTCATCCTGAGCTCTATCGGGGTGAAGGCGGTCCAATCTGATTGCAAGGCGCCGACCCATTAGTAGTTCAGCGGGGCTCCGGCCAGTCGTTGAGCTGGGGGTGCTGTGCTGTGCTAGAAGGAATGTGGCAAGGCGGTACTCCCAATCCCCTTGCGTCATGCGGCGAAGGGTGTCCTTGGTGGTCCGCACCATGCGTTCTGCTTGGCCATTGGTGGCAGGGTGGAATGGCGCTGATCGGATGTGGCGGATGGCGTTCTGCACTGTGAAGGTTTGAAATTCTCCTGATGTAAATGCAGTCCCGTTGTCTGAGACGAGAGTGTCAGGGAGCCCGTGGGTTGCAAACAGCCTGCGTAGTACCCGGATGGCTGCGGACGTAGAAGTGGACGGTACCAGTGCGACTTCCAGCCATTTGGTGTAGGAGTCCACCACTATGAAGAATGTTTTCCCCTGAAAGGGGCCAGCGAAGTCCACATGCAGGCGTGACCATGGTGCTCGGGCGGACTCCCAGGACTGGACTGGGGCCCTTGGGGGATCTGGGCGGGATTCCTGGCAGGCCTGGCAGTGTTTGACCCAGGCCTCTATCTCTCCGTCGATCCCCGGCCACCACACATAACTCCTGGCAAGGGCCTTCATTCTTACTACCCCTGGGTGTGTCTCGTGTAGGGCTGTGAGGACCCTTTTGCGGAGGGGCTGGGGAACAACGACCCTGCTTCCCCATAACAGGCACCCCTTGTGGGCTGACAGTTCATGTTTGTGGGTTGTGTAGCCGGCGAATTCTGGCCCGGGGCTGCGGCTGGGCCATCCCCTCCACACCCAGTCCAGGACCCGGGAGATGACCCTATCTTTCTTGGAATGGTGTGCAACTTCTTGTGCCTGAATGGGGCGGTCAGGAAGCAGCTCCAGGCTCATAACCTCTTGTGCAGGTGCTGGGTCGGGGCCTGTTTCCGGTAGTGGTAGCCTGCTGAGGGCGTCTGCATGGCCCATCGCCTTTCCAGGGCGGTGAATCAGTGCATACTGGTAGCTGGCAAGGAAAATTGACCACCTGAGGACGCGAGGAGACAGCACTTGGGGGGTCTGCTTTTCGGGGGCAAACAAGCCAAGCAACGGCTTGTGGTCAGTCACCACGGTGAAGGGCCGCCCGTACAAGAAATCATGGAATTTTTTTACTCCCTTCACGATTGCCAGACCCTCCTTGTCGATTTGCGAGTAGTTCCGCTCGGTTTCGTTGAGTGTCTGGGAAAAGTATGCTACCGGTACCTCTCTTCCATCCGGGAGTTGGTGTCCCAGGACAGCGCCGATGCCATAGGGCGAGGCGTCGCATGCTAGCACCACCGGCAGCCTCTCGTCGAAGTGTGCCAAGACCGAGTTTGAGACAAGCAAGTCCTTGACTGCCTGGAATGCGGCCTCCTGGCGCTGGCCCCACACCCAAGGGGCCCGCTTGTCCAGGAGTCTGTGTAGGGGCTCCGCTACCGCCGCCTTGTGGGGAAGGAAGGAATGGTAAAAGTTCAATAATCCCAAGAAGGCCTGAAGTTCAGTCTTGTTCTTGGGCGCTGGGGCATCACAAATGGCCCGTACCTTGTCCCCAGTCGGGTGAACCCCTTCTGCATCCACCATAAATCCCAGAAAGTCCACTTGAGGCACTCCTAGTAGACATTTTTCCCGCTTCACCTTGAGACCCGCCATCTGGAAACGGTGCAGAACAGTGCGGAGGCGGTCCTCAAACTCCTCTGGTGTGGGCCCGGCAATCAACACATCATCAAAGAAGGGGGTGACACCAGGAATCCCTTTAAGGAGAGAGTCCATTAGATTCTGGAATATGCCTGGTGCCACGCTGACCCCGAATTGCAGCCGCTTTACCCTGAACGCTCCTCTGTGCGTCACAATCGTCTGTGCCTCTGCTGTGGCCTCATCTACTGGCAGCTGTTGATATGCTTGGGCCAAGTCCAGCTTGCCAAAAATTTTCGACCCAGCCAGGGTGGCAAGGACATGGCTGACCACTGGCACTGGGTATGCATGGGCCATGAGGGCCTTGTTTATGGTACATTTGTAGTCTGCGCAGATGCGGACCGAACCATTAGGCTTGACAGGTGTGACGATTGGGGTTTCCCAGGGGGCATTAGGCACCGGCTCCAGCACTCCTTGCTCCACGAGTCGGTCCAATTCCTCGTCTATACGGGGTTTCAGGGCGAATGGGACCCGGCGGGCCTTGAGCCTGACTGGTCGTACTGCGGGGTCAAGCTGTAGAGCAATGGGGGGGCCCGTATACTGTCCCAATTTCCCATCGAAAACCCCCGGAAACTCCTTGCATATGGCGTCCACGTCCACTTGTAAGCTCATGTGGTTCACCCCGGTGATGGCTAGTCCCAGTGGTCCAAACCATGCCAACCCCAGTAAGCTAATGTAGGGGCCCTTGACCACAAGCAAGTCCAGTTGCCGCGTCCGCCCTCGGTATTGCACCCTGAAGGTCCCCACCCCCATTGTGGGGACCTTACGTTTCTGGAAGTCCCGGAGGGTGAATGGGGCCGGCCTGAGTTTGGGACCCCCAGTAGGACACAGTTTCCTTAAGGTCCTTGCCGAGATTATGGATAGAGTTGAACCCGTGTCAAGCTCCATGCGGCATGGGGCCCCCTCTATCTGTACCTCTACATAAATTTTCTCTACGTTGGGGTGGGGCAACTGGTATACCTGGAAGTCTGTGAGCTCCGTCGAGTTGCCTTGGTGCGTTGGGCCCCGGGACCTGGGGCTCTTGGATTGGTCATCTGATGCCTGGCTTCGGGTGGGCCGAGCCCGACACACCCGGGCGATGTGTCCCAATTTTCTGCACTGCCTGCACTCTGCGTTGCGGAAACGGCAGGTCCTCCTCTCGTGACTTTCTCCACAGCTTGCGCAGTTCCCTCCTTCTCGTCGAGGCAGCTGTGGTATGTGGGCTGCTTGAGTGCGCTGCTGTACTCGGTGCACCTCCTCCCTGTCGGATCCCGAGTCGTTGGTGAGGTCTTCGTGGTGGACCCTCGGTTGGGACGGCTGGCTCAGCCGTGCCTCTTGCGTCGACCTCTCAGCAGCTTCCGTTGCCAGGGCCTCCTCCAGAGCGACCTGGAACGTTAGGTTCTTCTTAGCGTAGAGGCGTCGTTGCAGCTTCTCATCCTTCAGGCCACCGACGAGGCGGTCACGAAGCATGTTCTCCAGCTCTGAGAAGTTGCAGAACCGGGCAGCTTGGCGGAGAGAGGTCACAAACCCAGTTATGGTTTCCCCAGGGGCTTGCCGCTTTGCGTAGAAGGCATTTCGACGAGCCACCACTGAGGGCTGTGGCGAAAAGTGCCCCTTCAGCTGTTCCATTATTGTTCTGTATGGAACAGTAGCGACGTCTTCAGGCGCAAGGAGAGCCCGGGCGATTTCAAATGTCTCCTCTCCGCAGACGCTGAAGAATATTGCCCTCTTCTTGGCGTCTTCTTCATCGGTGACCCCTTTGGCTTCTAGGAGGAAGGTGAAACGGGAGGCGTACGCTTCCCAGTCTCCAGATGCTGGGTTGAATGGCGAGAAGCTGCTGTCAGTTGCCATTCTGAGTTCCTTGTGTCCCGGAGCTGAAGCCTGGATACACGGTGCGAGGCAGCGGTGCGGCAGGTGGCGGTGCTGTGGTGCTGTGTGTGGCAGTCAGCTCAGCGGGATCCCACCCTCGTCGCCAGTGAAATATACTCAGAGTCGCAAAGTGATTTCATGCTCTTTATTCAGCTCATAGTGGTGAGGAGGAATGAATCAATGTCCCCTCAAAGTATCTGCTTTATATACATTATTTACACAATGGGCTGCACATGATTGGCTAATTCCAGGATTCTACTGTGGGCCAATCAGGTTGTGGATTCACTTCTATCTGGAGCATGATTGGGTGGTTCCTGCTAACCAATCATACTGCTGCATTGTTCTAGGACCAATCAGACTGCTGCAGTTTGGATCCTATTCAACTCAGTACATAACAAGGCCCCTGGGGCATCATATGACCACACCAGCTGGAGCTGATGGGGAATGTAGTCCAAAAGCTCTGGAGGGCAGGAGCTTGCAGAAAGCTGGCTCATGGCATAATAAAAAGAGTTAAGTCTTTTAAGTTGTGCCACGAGGCTCTTTCCTGTGACCAACACGAGTGCTGGAGTCTTTTTTGTTTTTTTGTTTTCCTTGAAATGCACAGTCTGCTTTTCAAGGAAAACTTCCTCTACGGAGAAGCTTCAACCCTCCAGTTAAAAAACAACAACCGCCAACACCCCCGGGTGATAAAATGTAAACATACACAGAACTGGGACAGCTAAACATTGAACCGGTATATAAATAGAATATAAAACATAATACAGATAAGAATAAAAAAAAGGAAAAAGAACATGCACGCCATCAAGGAAAGTAAAATTACCAAGTTTTTGGCGCTTGCGTTACTGAATCGGGATTTAAATGAGAATCAGGGCTTGGTAGAGAAACCACTAACTGAATTTCTCTTGGTGGAAGCAAATAGAGTTATAGCCACATTCTGGAAGTATTTGTAAGGTGTGATGCCCCTATATAGGAACATTGCAGTGTTTGGTGCTTTTTAGTTTAGAAAAAAGGCAAGTTAAGAGGCGACACGATAGAAGTTTTAAAAATTATGCACGACAGAGAGAAAATGGATAGAGACAGTATCCAGTTCTGGGCGCCACAATTTACGAAGGATGCTGACAAGCTGGAATGTTTGCAGAGGAGGGAGACCCAAGATGATGAAGGATCTGGGAACTGAGGCTTATGAGGAACAGTTGAGGGAGTTTGAGATGTTTAGCCTGGAAAAGAGGAGACTGACAGGTGCAATAAACGAAAATCTGCCCTTATTCCCTTATGGGGGACACATGAGCCCTTATAGAGTCCTTTGCAGGTTCTCCATCGGGAGGAGAAAATAACAGAGGCCAAGCAGAGAATACTGAGAAGCAAAGCAGCTCATAAGCCTGGTCTTTATTGATCTGTTGCAACAGGGTGCCCCCTTCACACACAAGGAGAAGGAGGAGGACCCCGAACGAAGGTGTGCCCGCCCTTATATAGACATTTTAAATTGCCCACCCTGGAGTCCAAGACCACCCCCAGAAACATCATACCTACATCACAGTAAGGACAGTCTACAACAGAAATCTGAGTGCCTTGTATACCTCCTGTCTGGCAGGTTACCTGTTAATGCTCACTTGATTGGATTGCCTGGGGAGCCTTGCCAGTCATTTGTAATGACAAATACTCAGTTCCTGAGCCAGGTCACAGGCTCACCCTATTCAAACACAGACATGCGATTTATGAACGAAAGATGCGATTTATGAACGAAAAGACAATGGGGAGGCTCCCCCACCTTCTCCCTCCTTGCAGAGAAAACATTTGAAAATGGTTTCAGGGCGGTCCTCCTGTGCTGCTCCAGACATGTGGTCTACACATCTATGTATGCGGTATGCGCTTGGTTGGTACATTTATGGAATATATATATATATATATATATATATGTGTGTGTGTGTGTGTGTGTGTGTGTGTGTGTGACCTTAAATTTTTCATTTCAGAGGAGATATGAGAGCTGTCTTCAAGCATCTGAAGGGCTGTCCCATGGAAGATGGTGCAAACTTGTTTTCTCCTGCTCTGGAGGGTAGAACTCGAACCCATGGCTTCAAGTGACAAAGAAAGGAGATTCCGACTAAACATCAGGAAGAACATTCTGACGACAAGAGCTGTTTGACAGTGGAACAGACTCTCAGAAGGTGGTAGACTCTCCTTCCTTGGAGGTTTTAACTGAGATTCCTGCATTGCATGCAGCGGGTTGGGCTGGATGACCCCTGGGGGTCCCTTCAGACTCTACGATGCTATGATGCTTCTCCCTCTTACTTAACACTACAATGCTTCTCCCTCTTACTTAACACTACAACTTTTCAGCTGGCATTCAGAATCACGGCTGCCTCCAGCAGCCATCCGTCAACTCCTCCATGAATTCACCTTACCTCTCTCGCCCTGACCTCGCCACTGTGATCCATGTGATGGTCACCTCCAAACTTAATTATTGTAACTCTACGTGGGGCTGCCCTTGAGACTGACCCAGAAACTCCAGCGGGTGCAGAATGCTGCGGCGAGGCTCCTTACGGGGTCCTCGCCGCGGGATCACATTCACCCGGTGCTATACCAGATACACTGGCTCCCGGTGGAGTACAGGATCAGGTTGAAAGTGCTGGTTTTAACCTTTAAAGCCCTACATGGCCTAGGACCCTCGTACCTACGGGACCACCTCTCCTGGTACGTCCCACGGAGGACCTTACAGTCTTCAAACAAAAACATCTTCGAGGTCCTGGGCCACAGGGAGGTTAGGCTGGCCTCAACCAGAGCCAGGGCTTTTTCGGCCGTGGCCCTGATCTGGTGGAATGCTCCATCACAAGAGACTAGAGCTCTGCGGGACTTGACATCTTACCGTAGGGTCTGCACCAGGCCTTTGGCCAGGGCACAGCCTGACCTCCTCCTTCTGTAATCCTCACAGAACTCTAGCCCAATGGTTGCCATTAATTTGATTCAGAATTGATTTTAGAATGAATTGATTTGATAATGCTGTGTTACTTTTATTGTTAGCCGCTCTGAGCCCGGCTTCGGCTGGGGAGGGCGGGATATAAATAAAAATTTATTATTATTAATCCCCTTCTAAAGCCACACAGAGCCTAGGACTTGCCGATCAGAAGGTTGGCGGTTTGAATCCCTATGACGGGGTGAGCTCCCGTTGCTCGGTCCCTGCTCCTGCCAACCTAGCAGTTCGAAAGCACATCAAAGTGCAAGTAGATAAATAGGTACCACTCCGGCGGGAAGGTAAATGGCATTTCCGTGCGCTGCTCTGGTTCGCCAGAAGCGGCTTAGTCCTGCTGGCCACATGACCCGGAAGCTGGACGCCGGCTCCCTCGGCCAGTAAAGCAAGATTTACCTTTACTTTAAAGCCACACATGTTGGTGGCCATCGCTGTGTCTCTTGCTGGAGCGAGGTGCACAGTTTAACCAGGGGCTACGTGAAAAGATCTCTTGGGGCAGCAGACCCCAGAGGTCAGCGCTGCTTTCGTGCAACACCCTTGTGTGTGTAATGGCAACACAGCAGTGCTTGCCGTGGGCCACGTGCCACGGCTGGCTGGCAACAGAAGCAGCGACTGTTTGCCCACAAACGCCGAGGGATGTGCAGACAGCAGGAGGCTTTGGGTTTAGTAAACAGGGAATCTGGTGGCACCCAAAACAACCCCCGGTGCATTGGGTGGGTCGCAGTCTTGCACGCGAGACCACCTCTCTGGGGGAGGCAGAGGATGGGTCGAGGGGCGGAGGGAGGAGAAGGAACCGATTTTATATCAAGGAAAGGCACGTACAGGTGCTGCTGGAGCAGAGCGCCAGCAACATGTCGACAGGTGTGCGCACACCATCTCCCAGGAAGGACGCAAGGCTTGTTGAGGTTTCGGCGCATGAATGCGTACAGGATTTCTGCAGCAAGGCCTGGAGCCTTGTTCCCTCGCTGGCTTTGTGCTTTGTGCTCTGTCCGTTTGTCTGAGCACATCAACGCACCACCGAGCAGCCATCCTCAAGGCGCTGCGCTCCAGGCGCCGCTGAGCTACAACTCCCACATATATATATAGGTAAAGGGTAAAGGGACCCCTGACCATTAGGTCCAGTCGTGGCCGACTCTGGGGTTGCGGCGCTCATCTCGCTTTATTGGCCGAGGGACCCGGCGTACAGCTTCCGGGTCATGTGGCCAGCATGACCAAGCCGCTTCTGGCGAACCAGAGCAGCGCACGAAATGCCGTTTACCTTCCTGCCGGAGCGGTACCTATCTATCTACTTGCACTTTGACGTGCTTCCGAACTGCTAGGTTGGCAGGAGCAGGGGCAGAACAACGGGAGCTCACCCCGTTGTGGGGATTCGAACCGCCAACCTTCTGATCAGCAAGCCCTAGGCTCTGTGGTTTAAGCCACAGCGCCACCCATGTCCCAAATATATATAGTTTTTTAACATATCATTTCCAACAATCACATAACATAACTTCTTATCTTATACATTGTTTTAGACTTCTGTCAACACCTCTGATGATTTCCTGTCTTTTATCACTTATTCTGCATTTCTTAATATATCTATTAAAGAAGGCTGATGGCCGAAGAATGGATGCTTTTGAATTATGGTGCTGGACTAGACTCTTGAGAGTCCCATGAACTGCAAGAAAATCAAACCTATCCACTCTTAAGCAAATCAGCCCTGAGTGCTCACTGGAAGGACAGATCCTGAAGCTGAGAAGCTTCCTGGTAAAGACCCTGATGTTGGGAAAGATGGAGGGCCCAAGGAGAAGGGGACGACGGAAGTAGAGATGGTGGGACAGTGTTCTCGAAGCTACCTGCATGAGGGAGGCAGTGGAAGACAGGAGGGCCTGGCGTGCTCTGGTCCAGGGGGTCACGAAGAGGCGGACACCACTAAACGACTAAACAACAACAACAATAATTCTCTCATAGTCTTTCTTACAATATTTCATATAATTCTTACAAAACGTCTTGCAATCCTACTAGCGTAATCTGCTCATTACTATTACTTTTCAAATCGTTCATATATTTACTCCAGTCTTTCAAGAATCTCTGAACCAGCAGGTTTCGAATCCTTCCTGTTAATTTATCTAATTCTGCATATTCCATCAGTTTCATCCTCCATTCTTCTTTTGTCAGTAGTTCTTCTTGCTTCCATTTTTGCGCCAGTAATATTCTTGCTGCCGTCACTGCATATAAAAACAACTTACAATCCTTTCTGTTTATATCATCTCCTACAATGCCAAGTAAAATTGCTTCTGGTTTCTTAATAAATGTGTATTTCAACATCTTTTTCATCTCATTATATATCATTTCCCTGAAGTTTTTCACTTTTTTACATTCCCACCACATGTGATAAAACGTTCTTTCTTTTTCTTTACATTCCCAACATTTATTACTAACTTTATACATTCTAGCTAGTTTCACAGGAGTAATATGCCACCTATACATCATTTTCATCACAGCTGGGCCCTAAACTCTAGACACCCTTCCCCTCAAATTCCTAACTCGGCTACGAAGGTCAGGAGGTGACCTTTGTCCTGCCGCTATGTTTCAGCTCTACCTCTCCTTTAAATCAGAACCAGTGAAGGCGGTGAAGGTCCTGTGTGAGTGCCTGGAGGCGGCTGGAGGATGGATGGCGGCTAACAGATTGAGGCTGAATCCTGACAGGGAAGAAGTACTGTTTTGGGGGGACAGGGGGGCGGGCGGGTGTGGCGGACTCCCTGGTCCTGAATGGGGCAACTGTGCCCCCGAAGGACCAGGTGCGCAGCCTGGGAGTCATTCTGGACTCACTGCTGTCCATGGAGGCACAGGTCAATTCTGTGTCCAGGGCAGCTATCTCCCAGCTCCATCTGGTACGCAGGATGAGACCCTCCCTGCCTGCAGACTGTCTGGCCAGAGTGGTGCATGCTCTGGTTTACTCCCGCTTGGACTACTGCCATGCGCTCTACGTGGGGCTACCTTTGAAAGTGACTCAGAAACTGCAACTAATCCAGAATGCGGCAGCTAGACTGGGGACTGGGAGTGCCCGCCGAGACCACATAACACCGGTCTTGAGAAATCAACATTGGGTCCCAGTACGTTTCCGAGCACAATTCAAAGTGCTGGTGTTGACCTTGAAAGCCCTAAACGGCCTCAAAGGCCCAGGATACCTGAAGGAGCGTCTCCACCCCCATCGTTCTGCCCGGACGCTGAGCTCCAGCTCTGAGGGCCTTCTGGCGGTTCCCTCATTGCGAGAAGTGAGGTTACAGGGATCCAGGCAGAGGGCCTTCTCGGTGGTGGCGCCTGCCCTGTGGAACGCCCTCCCAGCAGATGTCAAGGAAATAAACAACTATCCTATCTTTAAAAGACATCTGAAGGCAGCCCTGTTCAGGGAAGTTTTTAATATTTAATGCTGTACTGTTTTTAACACTTGATTGGGAGCTGCCCAGAGTGGCTGGGGTATTAATAATAATAATAATAATAATAATAATAATAATAATAATAATTTATTGTTGTTGTTTTGTTGTTGTTGTTGTTGTTGTTGTTGTTGTTGTTGTTGTTGTTATTATTATTATTATTATTATTATTATTATTTCATGGCTAGTCTTCCTCTCAGGGCTGTTCTGAAGATAAAACGGGAGGCCTGCTCCCAAGAACATAATGCGCATCTGACAAAAGAAACTTTCGCCCACGAAAGCCATTCCTTCTGGTGTCACAAGCTGGGATTCCTGCACTGCAGGGGGTTGGAATGGATGACCTTTGGGGGTCCCTTCCGATGCTACAATTCTGTGATAAGCCCCTTCGTTGTTGTTTTTTTAATTAATTAGTCAGGGAAAGGGGAGGGGTGTCAACATTTTGATTCCCCCCACTTCCTTCCCTGCTGCGGCATAAGCCCCGAGCTCATCTCCAAAACCACTTAGACCACCGCAGAAAACACAGAGGAAGCCGTGCTCAATATAATTAAGGCCCTAATTGTTTATCGCTCCCTCCTTCCACTTCTCCTCCTTTTTCTCTGCGAGCCAGGAACAAATTTTATTAGCTCCAATTCCAGTAAATGGGCTTGACGTGGGTGATGTTGCGGGGGCACCGTGGGCTGGCAGAGGAGGTCTGAGCTTTGGGGTCCCAGCAAAGGGGGGTGTTCTGCCGGGGGGGGGGGACGCAGCAGAAGTCCAGGTCATCATCGTTAGGGGCCCCTAACGATCAGGGCCTCGTGAATCAGCCTGGCCCATGGTAGATTATTATAAGATTACTCATGTTGTGGGGAAAAAACACAGGGAAAAGCTATCTTTATATATATATATATATATATATATATATATATATATATATATATAAATATATATAATTTTTAACATATCATTTCCAACAGTCATTAAACATAACTCCTTATCTTATTCAGTATTTTGGACTTCCATCAACAACCTCTGAAGATTTTCCGTTCTTTATCACTTATTCTGCATTTCTTAATTATTTCTCTATTGCTTTTAATTACCGTTAACTAATAATTCTCATCATAGTCTTCCTTGCAATATTTCGCACCGTCCTCCTTACAGAACTTCTTGCAGTCCTACTAGCGTCATCTGTTTATTACAATTGCTTTTCAAATATTTACTCCAGTCTTCTAAGAATCTCTGGTCCCTAGAGATTCCCAGGGACCAGGGAAAAAGTTATCCTAACTCTCCCCTAAGGCTAGAATTTGAGGGTTTCCAAGGAAGCTGGATGTCAGAAGATTCATAGAAGAACATAGGGTCAGAAGGGACCCCTAGGGGTCATCCAGCCCAACCCCCTCCTGCAGTGCGGGAATTCAGGGCAGATAATAGAAAGCCCTTCCCACAGTTCATCTGTGGAACTCCCTGCCACAGGAAAGAGGCGGGGGCCCCACTAACCTTGTCTGATGTTCTAACCTCCAAGGACTTGTCCAATGATTTTTCTCGGGGGGGGGGGGGCACGGGGGGGGGCAACACCTGCCGCAGAGATAACTTATCAGGGGCCCAAGTGTTTGGTGTAAATAGTTTCCTGCCCTCTGTCTGCCCTTGTTTAACCTTGATCCTTTTTTCTTGAGGATGTCTCTCATCGCAAATGGGTAGGGGCCCGATCCTTGCACAAAGCCCCTATTTAATATTCTGGTTTAGAAGGGGCCATAGCATCGCATGAATTGCCCGATCAAGGTGTTAATCGGGGATGCAAACGCTTAGCTGGAATTTAACAGAGCAAATCTGTCTTTCTCTGGGATTTTCTTCCCTGCACGAGAACACAGGCTATAGGATTCCTGCATTTTGGGGGGTTGGGCTAGGTGAGTTTTGGGGGTCCCTTGCAAATCCGCAGTTCTACGATCCTGTGACGCAGAACTTCCTCCTCCCGAAAAACCTCTTCCTCCAATCGCCCAAACCTGCAAATAAAAAACAAAAAATTAACAGATGGCAATTTGTAAACAGACAAAATGAACGCGGCTCGTATTTGAAGCCACAGACACTGTTATTATGAATGGCGCTTTTAAAAATTGTTTTCCTTCCGCAGGAAAGAAAAGGCGGCAGAGAGAAGGGAACCGTTTCCTGGTAAAGGGATTTAACAGCTGGTCTTTACGGGAATTTGCTGCTTTTATGGGCAGCTGGCCATAATGTCCTTTGCCACGTGCGGAACCTGGCATGATCCTGGTGGCAAAAGCTCCCTTTGCTGGCCGTGGGTCCCCTTCCACCTCCACCTTTTAGAACAGCCTCCCTCATCCTGTCCTCTCCCTGTGTTGTGGTCTGAAACGGCTGGAGAGGAATCACAGAACTGCAGTGTTGGAAGGGACCCCTGGTGGTCATCCAGCCCAACCCCCTGCGATGCAGGAATCTCGGCTAAAGCATCCCGGATAGGTGTCCATCCAAACTCTGCTTAAAAACCTCCAAGGGAGAAGAATTCACCACCTTCCGAGGGAACCCGTTGCACTGCTGAACGGCTTTTACTGTCAGAAAGTTCTTCCAGAGGTTGAGCTGCAATCTCCTTTCTCGTCACTTGAAGCCATGGGTTCGAGTCCTGCCCTCCAGAGCAGGAGAAAACAAGCTTGCTCCCTCTTCCATGTGATAATCCTTGAGATAAGTGAAGATGGCTATCCTATCTCCTCTCAGTCTCCTCTTTTCCAGGCTGAACATCCCCAACTCCTTCAACCGTTCCTCATAAGGCTTGGTTCCCAGACCTTTGATCATCTGGTCCGCCTCCTCTGCACACCTTCCAGCTTGTCAACATCCTTCTTAAATTGTGCTGCCCAGAACTGGACACAGAATCCAACTGCGAAGGAAGAGAATAACCACTGTGGCTGGTAGCCCTGTTGCTTGCCTTCCTCCTCTAGGAATTTATCTAATCCTCTTTGATCTATTCGAAGGGTTTATTCCAGGGTTGTGTTATTGCCCCAACTCTATTCATTAGTATCATTGCCATGATCCTACACTTTGTCGAAGGGAAACTCCCCACTGGGGTAGAAATCATATATCAAACAGATGAAAAGAAAGCTCTTCAATCTGGGCAGGCTGAAAGCAAAGAGTAAGGTTGCCGTAATTTCCGCCATAGAGCTTCAGTATGCTGATGACAACGTAGTGTGCGCACGCTCAGAGGATGACCTCCAAACCATCCTAAATATCTTCGCAGAAGCTTACAAAAAGCTTGGCCTGTCGCTCAACATCCAAAAAACCAAAGTGCTGCACCAACAAGTACAAAATAACCCCTCTGCAGCGCCACAAATCCAACTCAGTGGTGTAACGTTGGAAAATGTCGATCACTTCTCCTACCTGGGCAGCTATCTTTCCACAAGGGCCGACATTGATGCCGAAATCCAGCATCGCCTGAGCACTGCGAATGCGGCTTTCTCCTGATTGAAGTGCAGAGTGTTTGAGGACTGGGACATTTGCAGGGAAACCAAAATGCCTGTTTATAAAGCTATTGTACTACTAACCTTACTGTATGCTTGTGAAACATGAACCACTTATAAACGCCATCTCCAACTCCTTGAAAGATTCCATCAATGGTGTCTCCAAAAAATTTTACACATCACTTGGGAAGACAGGCGAACTAAAATCAGTGTACTGGCAGAAGCAAAGATCACCAATGTTGAAGCAATGATTCTTCAACATCAACTTCGTTGGACTGGTCATGTTGTGCGGATGCCTGATGATCGTCTTCCAAAGCAACTACTCTATTCTGAACTTAAAAATGGAAGGCGTAATGTTGGTGGTCAACAAAAGGGGTTTAAAGACTGTCTCAAGGCAAATCTAAAAAAATGTAGTATAAACACTGATAATTAGGAAACACTGGCCTGCGAGCGCTCCAGTTGGAGAACAGCCTTTACCAAAGGTGTCATGGGCTTTGAAGACACTCGAACTCAGGATGCAAGGGAGAAACGTGCTAATAGGAAGGCACGCTTGGCAAATCCACACCGTGATGGACTCCCGCCTGGAAACCAATGTCCCCACTGTGGAAGGACGTGTGGATCCAGAATTGGCCTCCACAGTCACTTACGGACTCATGGTTAAAACCGTGTTTATGGAAGACAATCTTACTCAGCTACGAGGGATCATCAAAGAAGAAGAAGATAGGGAAGATAGGGACCATCACTGGATGGTCGCAAATTCTGGCGTTTCGTGTTCCCACTGTTTCAACGTCAGAACATGGGAAGAGGCCATGACCCACCTAGTCCAGCGTCCTGTTTTCACAGTGGCCAATCAACGAGAAGCCTCCAAAACAAAGGGACAAAGGCAACTGTCCCCTCCTGAAGTTTCCAAGAGCTGGAAGCATCCAGAAGCATTTCTGCCTCCTTTTGCTGCAAAATGTGAAGTGCTCTAATTTTCCTGGATCCAAGGCCAGCGGCGCCTCCGGAGTTTCGCCGGCCAAAACTCCTCTGCCCTGAGCTACTCTCAGGGTGCTGGAAAAGCCCCTGGATCAACGCCCAACAGCTCCTAGCCGCAGGGTGGGGGGCACCTTATCGCCCTTCCCCAGCCCTTGTTGTTCAAACGCAACTTGACGCCCGGTTTGGAATTATCTGAGTGTTTGCACCAAGCGAGCTGGGCGTCTGTTTGTGTGTCTGCATGACTTGGGAGACAAGCAGCCTTCGCAATGGGACGCAGGATCTTGTGCACACGTCTTGGCGAGAGACTCCATGACTCTCCAAACACACACAGACACAAATTTGTTGTTGTTATTTATTTGTTTAGTTTGTGACTCCCTGGACCAGAGCACGCCAGGCCCTCCTGTCTTCCACTGCCTCCCGCAGTTTGGTCAAACTCATGCTGGCACCTTCCAGAACACTGTCCCACCATCTCGTCCTCCGTCGTCCCCTTCTCCTTGCGCCCTCCATCTTTCCCAACATCAGGGTCTTTTCCAGGGAGTCTTCTCTTCTCATGAGGTGGCCAAAGTCTTGGAGCCTCAGCTTCAGGATCTGTCCTTCCAGTGAGCACTCAGGGCTGATTTCCTTCCGAATGGAGAGGTTTGATCTTCTTGCCGTCCATGGGACTCTCCAGAGTCTCCTCCAGCCCCAGAATTCAAAAGCATCCATTCTTCGGCGATCAGCCTTCTTGATGGTCCAGCTCTCACTTCCATACATCACTACGGGGGAAACCAGAGCTTTGGGAAAGGCTACTTCCCGTACGCATGTACAGGAAATCGTTTTAAAAAAATAAGAATAAAAATCTGGATTAATGGACCTTGCCCAATTTATTGCACACGCCTCCAGCGAACCTCCCCTGCAATTATGGGATTTCGTTATTCGCGGGCACCGGCAGATCCCGTATGCCGCATCCCCACGTGTTTTGTATAGCTAACTGCCACCAGCTAAATGAAGGTTTAATTGGAAAGGGTGTGCGCGAAAGACGTCATGACTCTGTCATCAGGAGGTCTTGCGCGCTCACCCCCACTGCACCCCCGGGGGTCCTGGCTTTCCCGTTCAGACGAGGCGCCCCAAACACGCAACCAGCCAGCCACACACGCGTCCGAGGGGGGAGCTGACGCGACAGGAGAGGGGAGCGCGGAGGCCGCCTCCGATTGGCCGCTGGGTGGCAACATTGCGCAAGGAGAGCCGGAGCCGACTGCGGATTGGCGAGCCGAGGCCACACCGGAGCCGCCGGCGGGGACGTCCAGCTTGGCCCGCGCCTGATGCAGCCGCCTCACTGGGGGCCGGGCTGCTGCCCGCGGGTGCAAGCCGCCGCATGCATGCGCCCTCCTGCCCTTGCAGTCGGGAACCCCGTCTGCCTGGAAATCCGGATCTTTCGATTCGGAGCCACTCCCGTTTACACGAGCCCATTGGGGGAAAGTGGATTTGGCGCGCCGATTAGGCAGCGGGTGAATCGGGAGGAGGGGGAGGCGCCAGGGGTGGGAGTCAGAAAAGGCAGGGAGGGAAGGAGGCGAAGAACTTGGGATTTTAGAGTTGCAAGGGGCCCCCAGAGGTCATTCAGTCCAACCCCCTGCAATGCAGGAATCAGTCCTGTTCTACCTCTTCCGGAAGACCTGCGAGTATGGATGGATGGAGCAGGCCTTCTTGACAACTCCGGGTTGCCGTCCCTCCAGCAGCGCTTTAAGAGACAAAACCAGCGTCTGGATGTGCCCAGTTGCAAACGGGGCACAGTGGGGACCCACCGAACCCTCAGGTTTTGAGAGGGCAGCAGATTCTGGAACAGTCTTCAAGGGCAGCCCAAGGCGAGCATCGCACTGCAGTAGTCTAGGCAGGAGGGTTCCGGGACTAGATTTCACCCTGGATTTTAGCTGGGTGTGCTAGGCTCTGCGGTGTGATACAGCAAGGGCCCCGGGCAGATTTCTAATGTTAGAGAGTTGGAAAATACATATATATATAACTAGAAAATGGAGGGGGTGTTGGAAAGAGGGGAAAAGGTGAGGGGGGCATGGAGAATTGGAAAGCAGGGCTGAGCTTAGCGGCCCTACTCCCAAGAAAGTTTATGGAATTGTCGTGTTGCGAGGGCTCCCCAGGGGTCATCCAGCCCAACCCGCTGCAATGTATGAAAAACTGCTAAAGAATCCCCGGTTTTTTAAGCCTCCAGTGAAGGAGACGTTATCTACAAGGCTGCAGGATCTGACCCATCCCGAGCCCGATCCAGCAAGGCTCCCTCGCGCAAATCCCGTTTTATTTCAGAGCTGGATCAGGCCCCAGGTTAATGCGTGTGCGCCTCGCGTGCGAAAATAAAAGCAACAACACCCCAGTGAGAGAGAGAGAGACCTGCCGGGACCTGGGGAGTCGACGCCTTTTGCAAAAGTGCGCGCATCTCTGCTTCGCAAGCCAGCGCGCATCTCCGGAGACCCCGCGGGCGCTAGGACCGCGCCGCCTCCTCCCGCCGGCTGCAGCTGGGTATAAATGCAGGGTAGGCGGGCATGTGGGTCTGTTTGCAGTTTGCATGAGGATAAACCAGCCTGGGAGGGAGCCCGAAGTGGGGGGGCCCGCAGGAGCCTTCCTGGGCCCGCGCCGCGCTGCGTAACGGGCGCGCCCAGCCTCTCCAAATCCCTGGCAGCCTCCGCAGACCCGGGAGCGGAGTTAAAGACCCCAGACGTCGAGGCGGAGGAGGAGGAGGAGGTCCTGGTTTCTTTGCTGCAAGAAGGAAGAGAAAGGAGAGGCACGTGGTCGGTGTGCGGGGAAGAGGCGCAGGATCATCCTTGCAGCTTGCCAGAGGGGAGCGCCCCCCCAAAAGCCCCTTGCAACCGACCAGCTGCAGCCCTTCGGGGCGCGGAGGCAAGAGGCGGGAGGCTTGCAAGCCGCGGCCAGGTTAATGGCAGCTGCGCCTTTGCAGCAAGAGGTTTAATTGCGATTTAAAAGGAGAGGAAGGTGCGTTTGGGCACGCGCCTGTGTGTTTGCGGGTGGAGAGAGAGAGATGGGGGGGGGTGGACATCCCTGGTTTGGTAAACCCCGCACCCCTCCCCAGCCCTTTTTATAAAATTTGTTTTTCCTGCTTGGCTCAAGGCGGCTGCAGAAGCGACTCGCAAGTTGTTGTTGTTTTTTGGCCGCCCTACATTTTTCTCCTCCTCGGCTGGTTTTTCTTGCAGATCTTGGGTGACCATTGGAGCGCGCGCGCGCCCCTCCTCTCTCTCTCTCTCTCTCTCTCTCTCTCCTGGAAAAAGGTTTGGGAGCGAATCGGAGGCTTGACTTGTTTATTTATTTAAAAGCCAGCTGCGTTTTCTGCGCTTGAAAAGCCAGCTTTCCCTATTCCCCCCCCCCCCGCTCTTGCAAAACACTTGGCAAAAATAAAAAAAAAGTCGCCCCTCTCCGCGCATGTGTGTCAAACTGGCCAATTCTGCCCCCCCCCCGCGCGCCCGCCTTTCACCCAGTTTTGTCGTTTCGGAATGCATTCCTCGAGAAGTCTCATCTTGCAGGTTTAAAGGCGACTTTTATTTTCTGTTCACGTGTATATGTGTCACTTGGGTAAGGGAGTCGCCGTATGTGTTCTCTGGGGTCCCTCAGCCCTGTTATCAACCGCTCCTGTTTTCCTTGCTTTAGGGCTCAGAGCCGCCTCTAACACGGTGGTTCCAACACCTACCGTAATTTTTATTCAGTGGAAGAAAATATTTTTTTTGTTTTGTTTTCTGCATTAGAGAAAGGGGCATGCAGAAATTTGCAAACTTGCACTAAGCTCTGAAGTTTGCCACACAATCCCAAATTTTGCCAACGATTGCGGTTGACATTTTTTCCCTTTGGAGCAGATGTTCCCTGTTAAAGTTCCCTTTCGATTTGCAGATTTGGGATGATGCAAAAACCCCTCTGGAAGTTCTCTGTTGGGCTGGGGGGGGTGCCTAGAAAGCACATTAAAATGTTCTCCCCCCATGGCAAACCCAGGTTAATGAGAGACCCATAAACATTCCTCTTGGCCAGTCAAGGGACCACATGACCTGATTCCATTCCTTCCGTATTACCATCCCATTAATAATAATAATAATAATGGCAACTGAAAGACTTTTTTTGCAATGAATCCATCCCCCCCCCTTTTCTTTTAGGGTTGGGAGTTTGAGCGCAAACATTTTTTATTTTATTTAGCAGCTGCTACGTCCAGAGAGCGCCACACTCGCCCGCACTTGCCATGGAAAAAACTGCGATGATTTATTTTCCCTTGCCTGCTCTCTTCACATGTGATTTTTATTAGAATCAAACTGCAAGCGGTAGCTTTTGCAAAAAGAAAAAAAAAAGGAGACTTTGTCTGCTGGAAAAGGATTCTCCTTCCAAGGCAAACAAGGGGTTTTTTTTTGGCGTGGGGGAAAAAGATCATTGCAAAAACTGTCCAGGTTACAAACACGATTTCGGCATCTGGCTGTTCGTTTTCCCCCTTCTTTTTTGTAACTCTGCAACTTGGAAGAACTTGGCTGACACACTCATGGAGGGAGGTGTGTATGTTTTCATTCTAGAAAGGAGAAATGAACTAAATCTCACACCTGGAGGGAGTTGGTGACACCTGAGCCTGAGAGAAGGGAAGCTGTTCTGTGCCAACCTGGCGGGCGGATGGGTCCTGGAAGCGATTCGCTGAGGCTCTTTCCGATTTGCAAGGGATGAATGACGGCTGCTCCTGGGATGTGAGCCTTCCTCCTCTCTCCGAACAGCTTCAGAAGGACCTTTTGCTCTTCCCGTCGCGCGACACCCCTGAAAAGTGGTCTCTTGCTGCTTACACGGGCATGTAGCCGGGCTCCCCCTCCTCATTTCTTCGCAGATTGGCCAGCCACTCTTTGTTCGGTGCCACCTTTGTGCCCTGGGGTCCTCTGGGTGTGGCTTGCCTTGTCCCTGGCACCCAAACTGGCCTCTGTGTGTATAACGTGCTCGAAATCTGGTACTCAGGGCATCACACTGGATGTTCCTGTGCCATCTGTTGCTTTAGCGAGAGTCTGCCCTGTTCATTCCCCCCTCCCGGGCCTTGGCATGCGCTGGGCAAAGGGCTTCTAGAGTCCCCGCGGCCATGGACCCCTCCACTGCCGACGCTGCCTTCTCGGACGTCCACCTGTGTGGTTACCTGCGCAAGCAGAAGTCCCACCGCCGTCGCTTCTTCGTCCTGCGGCGTGGCAGCGAGCGAGGCCCCGCTCGCCTGGAGTACTACGAGAACGAGAAGAAGTTCCGGGCGGGGGGCCTCTGCACGCGCCCCAAAAGGACTTACCTGCTAGCCAGCGCCCTCAACGTCAACAAGCGGGCGGACGCCCGGCACAGGCACCTCATCGTGCTCTACGGGCGCGACGGCACCTTCGGGGTGGCAGCCGAGGACGCGGAACAGCAGCAAGCGTGGTACGCGGCGCTGGTAGAGCTGCACTCCAAGGGTGAGTGGGAAGGGGGGGTCCACGTTGGCAGGGGGGGTGGCATGAGAGCATCTCTGGTGGCATGGCGTGGTGAGGAGTTGCTGTGCCCCTGACCCATGCCACTCAGCCTGGCCTGCGCTGGGGGGAATTCCGGCATGTGACCCGTGGAGTTAAACTCTGGAACTCCCTGCTGCAGGATTTGAACGGTCAGTGGCTACTCTTGAGTTCCTCTCGTGCTCAGATCCTGCTTGCTGGTTTCTCACAGGCAATTTTTCAGCCACTGTGGGGACAGTCTATCTTGATTCTTAATTATAAGGGGCATTTGGCTACTGTGCAAACAGGATCCCCAACTAAGTGAACTCTCCTTATTTTCTTGGAGTATCTTCATCCTTTTAAGCCAAACACGTCTTGGGGGCGGTGTTCTCAGGTAATAATAATAATAATAATAATAATAATAAATTAATAATAAAGGGTCTGGTGACTTCTGTTTCAGTGTATCTGAAGAAGTGTGCATGCACACGAAAGCTCATACCAAGAACTAACTTAGTTGGTCTTTAAGGTCCTACTGGAAGGAATTTTTTTATTTTGTTTTGACTATGGCAGACCAACACGGCTACCTATCTGTAATAATAAATTTATTATTTATACCCCGCCCATCTGGCTAGGTCTCCCCAGCCACCCTGGCCGGCTTCCATAAAAGTATTAAAATACAGTGGTCTGTTAAACATTAAAAGCTTCCCTGAACAGGGCTGCCTTCAGATGTCTTCTAAAAGTCTGGTAGTTGTTTTTCTCTCTGACATCTGGTGGGAGGGTGTTCCACAGGGCGGGCGCCACCACCGAGAAGGCCCTCTGCCTGGTTCCCTGTAACTTGGCTTCTTGCAGGGAGGGAACCGCTAGAAGGCTCTTGGAGTTGGACCGCTGTATCCGGGCTGAAGGATGGGGGGGAGACGCTCCTTCAGATATACTGGACCGAGGCCGTTTAGGGCTTTCAAGGTCAGCACCAACACTTTGAATTGTGCCTGGAAACGTCCTGGGAGCCAGTGTAGGTCTTTCAAGACCAGTGTTATGTGGTCTCAGCGGCTGCTCCCGGTCCCCAGTCTAGCTCAGGACTGGTCCACACTGGTGGCAGCAGTGGCTCTCCAGGGATTGACCCTAAAACCTCAATTCCCCACCAGAAGCGTGGCTTACTTACACGAGCGATGCAATAGGAAACTATATGGCGCAAGCCATCAGCCCACCTAGCTCAATACTGACTGGCAGTCTTTCCCCTCCCCTCCCTGGAGATTGAACCTTCTGCATGCCAGGCAGGTGTCCCGCCACTGAGCCGCAAACCTTTCCTCTCCAGGCCCGTTGGTGCATTTACCGCAGTACTGCCTACACAGGCGGGCAGCAGCTCTCTCTGGTTTTGGGTAGACCCATACCGGATGATAACTGCCCGGGGTTGAACTGGGAGCCTTCTGCATGAGTGGCAGAGGCTATACCCTGCTGAGCTATGGAGGCTCTACTCCCCGAAGCTACCTTCAGTCTGTTTCTTCCCGCAAGCCCACGTTTGCGACCCAAGGGGGGCTCTTCCAGGGCCACCAGCAGAGGCGTGTCTTTGTTTTCCGACCCTTTAAACTGGCGATTCCGCCGACGCAGCGGGTTGGACTAGAGGACCTTTGGGAACCCCTTCCAAATCTATGGTTTTGTGATTTCCCCCAGGGGTTCCTGGAGGGGCAGTTTTGTTCCACAAAAACTGGTGGTGACGGAGCTTCTGTGCGGCACGTGACCTTCTGCATCTTAATTCAGATGCCCAGGCCAGCTTTCCTCAACCTGGGTGCCCTCCAGATGTTTCGGAGAGACAGTGTGGCGTAGTGGTTAGAGTGCTGGACCTAGGACCGGGGAGAGGCCAGGGTGTGGCCCAGGGGGGCAGTCACTCGCTCTTAGGCTAGCCTACATCACAGGGTGGTTGTTTCGAGGCTGAAATGGGGTGGGCAGGTATGTACGGGATATAAATGTGATAAATCAATTTATTTGCATGCAGAAGGTTCCCAGTTTGATACCGGGAGGGCTGGGAAAGACACACACCTCTTGCCTGGGGGTCTACCTTTCTCGCTTCCAGGTGGGAGCAGGTGACAGGGCTAGAGACACGGGGTGCATTGCAGTGGGAATGGGCTGGATGGCCCCGGGGGGTCCCTCTCACCTGCACAGTACTGGCATTAAACGAGTCTCCTAGCCCAAGATCAGGGCAGAGACCCTGATGGTCCTCAGAGGTCCTTTGAGCCCATTTCACAGATGGGCAAGCACAAACACATCCTCTGCAGGCCACAGGGTTCGACTAGATGGCCGCTGGCGGACTCCTACCCACCCTGTAATGCCGCCACCCCCCATTTTGTTGTGCTCTGATCCAGCCTGGTTCCCTCTAGCTTTTTTGGACGGCAACTCCCATCAGCCCCAGCCTGCAAGAGGGTCCCAGGTTAGGGGAAGGCTGCTCTAACCATTGCTCTTTGCTCCCCTTGCGTGATTCCTGGGCCTCTGCATAACCTTTTTTGTTTACCCCCTGCTAATTAACCAAGCTATTTATTTCCTCCTTGCTCCCAGGGTCTTGTTGCTCTGCAGGGGCTGTTCGTTGGTCTGGGCCAGGGAGGCTGCCAGCCAGTGTAGACAATATCAAGCTAGATGGATCTAGAATCTGTCTCAGCCCCAGCTCCCTATGTCCTCACTTAATCCAGAACAATGAGGGACAGAGCCTTGATTTGTTCCTAGGGTGCTTGGCTGCACACCTGCTTGGCATGCAGAAGGCCCCATGGTTCATTTCCTGGGGGAGACAGACCCCTCTGCCTAAAACCCTGGAGAGCTGCTGCCGGCCAGTGTCTGCAATATTGCGCTAGGGGGGAACTCGAGTGTCTGGCTGGGCAAGGGCTGTAGTTCAGTAGCAGAGCGCTTGCTAGACCTGCAGAAGGTTGCAGGATTCAGTCCTGCAGTACACCCACCTTGGCGAGGTGCAAGCGCAGCTGCCAGCCAGTGCATGCAATATTGAGCTACCCATGGCTCTCTTGACCTGTCTCGGGATAATGGCGTCCCTCTCCTCCCCCTGGCTCAAGGCTGCCTTGGGAGCAAAGGTTTCCCCGGGACCTTTGGGCTAGATCTCTGCAGCCCAGCCAGCCGTACCCTGGCCCAGAAGCCTCCAGGCGTGGCGTGTGGGGCCGGCTTGCCAGGGAGGAGGGAACTGGCTGTGAGCAAACCTTGGAACTGGGTCAGGAGCGCTGGCCTCGGTGGGTGTGAGCCTGCCCCGAACTTTGCTCCCGATGGGGCGAACAGGGGTGTCACCCAAAACCTTCTCCCCTTGCAAGAATTCTTCTGGGTGCAAGCTGTACTTCCTTCCAAAACCTTTCCCCTTTTCCAATTTTGCAGCTTGCGGTGTTGGAGATGTATGTTTGTGTGCGCAGCTGGTATGCGCCGCCTGGTACATAATGTTCTCTCTCTCCTCTCCCCCCCCAAATACTATTCCTTGGGGGGGGGGGAGAAGGCTGATTTTCCTGGGAGAGAGAGAGAGAGTCAGGCCCCAGGACTCCTGGGTTCTCCTGGCACACAGGGAGTTCGGGGTCCAGACCAGCAGTTCCCTTTTTCTTTTTCTTTTTCTTTTTCTTTTTTGGTGGGGGGGGGGGCCAGGGAGCTACCCCCTCACACACACCTTGCTCCCACAACCCTGATCTCGGCGCCCCTTGCAGAAAACCCATTATCCTGAGCGGTGCTTTTTGCACTTGGCCCGAGAAGGAAGCGAATGATAAAACTCAAAAGCGGCAATGGGTAACTGTGCATTTATTAAAAAACCAGCGTGATTTAATCGGCCAGGCGAAAGGGCGCGAGCGCGACCCAGCTGCAGCCGGCTTTCCGAAGCCTGGTGGTCATTTTTTTTTTTTTTAAATCATTAGTTTTTTTAATATATCATTTCCAGCAGCAATTAAACATACTTTTACATCTTGCACGGTTTTTTTCCGACTTCCATCAATCTGAAAATTTCCCAATCTATTCACTTCGTATACATTTCTTACATTTAAATCTCATAACTAATATCTCTGCTCTTTCTCTACTTTGCAATGTTTCATATATATTTCTCTGTACGAAACTCTAGCGTGATTTCTTGACTACAGTTGCTCTTCAAATAGTTGGTATATATCTTCTGTGAATCTCTGGTCCCGCAGGTTTCGAACCCTTCCTGTCGTTTTATCCAATTCCTGCGGAGTCCATTAATCGAAGCCTGGTGGTCGTTTGCAATGTCTGCTGCGACTGCTGCTTTCCGGGGGGGGGGGGTTGGGCTAGATGAGCTTTGGGTGCCCCTTCTGACTCTGCACTCCTCGGATTTTACACCTCCTTTGGCACCCCCCTATTTAATCCTGTTGTCCCCGCCCCCCCCTACTTTGGGAACGGGGGGGGGTCCTGTGATTCACAGCTGGACCTGCAACACCTCTCTCTGAGCATCTTCTGTCCTCCCCCCCCCTCGACTTTTCCCCCGAACTGTTTAGCTTAAACATTTGCTCTCTCCCGAACCCCGGAGTTAACCTCAGGTTGGTGGGGGGGGGGCGGCTTTGAATTATCCTGCCACAATCTCCCCGGCAACCGGTCTGTCTCCTTCCTTTCCAGGTGACTTGCGCACGGCGGTTGTTGCCAGGGCGCCCGGCTGTTTTTGGGTCTGTTTACCCGTTTCTCTTTCCATCCGCCCACTGCCTTCACCTTCTGTGCCCCCCACCCATTGTCGTCGTCGTCGTCGTCCTCCTCCCCCCCCCAGCCCACTGAATAACCAAAGCACTCCTTGCCACATGGCCAGATCCTTTCGGCCAGTCTGGGTGGGGTGTGCAGGGTTTCCTGGGGGGTCCGAGTGCGAGAGCAACTCTCGGCTTCCAGCAGCTGACCCCAATTGTGGAGGGCAGGGCATAGCCCCCGTTGCTTAGTCACCATCAACAGCTCTATCCTCCTCTGTGAATTTGTCCCGTCCTCTAGGTTGCTGGTCACGCCTGCTTCCTGTGGCAGGCAGTTCCACAGTCCAACTGTGTGCTTCCTTTTCTCTGCCCAGGGTCAGTGCATCTTGCTTTTAACCAGAAGGTTGGTAGTTTGCGGCCACCCAGGGACGGCTGCGGACTGGATTCCTGCCTTGCTGGAGGGGGTTGTGCTAGATGACCCTCAGGGACCCCTTCCAACTTGCAGGTCTATGATTCGTTGGAGGTTTCTAAGCAGAGGTGGAATGGCTGTCTGTCCGGGATTCGACTGCAGTGCCTCTGCTCATTCCCACCTGCCCTGGACCTGGACTGTCCCCCGCTACTATGAGCTGGGATATGAGACCCTGCATATCAGGGATGTGGGTTTGATCCCCACGTTGGGTGAAAAATGCCTGTGTTGCAGCGGGTTGGACTAGATGACCCTTGGAACCTGTTCCAGCTCTACAATTCTGTGGTTGTCCTGAACCCTCCTCCAACACTCAGCTTGGTTGGTGTGCCTTCTGAGTTATGAGAGAAGAACTTCCCTATGCACCGTCATGTATGCTTTAGTTGAGATTACTGCCTTGCAGGGAGTTGGCCAAAAGACCTTCAGAGGTACTTTCCCCCTGTACAATTACAGTGGTGCCCCGCAAGACGAATGCCTCGCAAGACGAAAAACCCGCTAGACGAAAGGGTTTTCCGTTTTTCGAGGTGCTTCGCAAGACGAATTTCCCTATGGGCTTACTTCGCAAGACGAAAACATCTTGCGAGTCTTGCAATTTTTTCCGCTCCCCCCCCCCTTTTCCTAAGCCGCTAATAGCGCTAAGCCGCTAATAGGGGTCCTTCGCAAGACGAAAAAAAACGCAAGACGAAGAGACTCGCAGAACGAATTATTTTCGTCTTGCGAGGCACCACTGTATTTCTTTGCAGAATCATAGAAGTGCTGGGAGGGGGCCCTCAAAGGTCATCCAGCCCAACCCCATGCAAGGCAGGAATTGCAGCTGATTCAACGGCCTCCTTCTCACTCGCCTTTTCCTCTCTCTCTCTCTTGTTCCCGCCCTTGCAGGAAATGCGCCCCTCGGCCGCGATTCTGCCTCCTCCCCCCGCCCGCCCTTCAAGGAGGTCTGGCAGGTGAGCCTGCGCCCCCGGGGCCTGGGCCACACACGCAACTTGGCCGGCGTCTACCTCCTCTGCCTGACGGATAAGACCATCGACTTTGTCCGGCTGAACTCGGACGTGGCCGCCGTGGTCCTGCAGCTGCTCAGCGTCCGCCGCTGCGGCCACTCCGAGAACTACTTTTTCATGGAGGTGGGGCGCTCGGCCGCCACGGGGCCCGGCGAGTTGTGGATGCAGGTGGAGGACCTGGTGGTGGCGCAGAACATGCACGAGACCATCCTGGAGGCCATGAAGGCGCTGAGTGATGACTTCCGGGTCCGTGCGAAGAGCCAGCCCCTGGCCTCCACGCCCATCTCGGTGCCGCCCCGGCGGCAGCACCCGGGGAACCCTCCGGCCGGTCAGGGCAGCTTCCTCTGGCGCCCGCGCCCGGAAAGCACTCCTTGCCTTCCCCACGTGCCTGGGGCGCAGAAGGTGCCTGGGCCACGGAAGCCGAGTTCCCTGAGCGACTACAGCGCCGTCTCGTCCGACGAAGGCGGCTCCAGCCCGGGCGAGTGCCGTCCTGCCGGGACGCCCGACCCCCTGGCCTACCTGCTGGTGGGAGGCGAGCTAGACTACGTCACCATGGGCAAGAGGGCATCGCCAGACAGCGCCTCGTTGGCACGGTGGGCGGCGGCAGCGGAAGCCAACAAGCGGTCCTCTCTGCCCCTGGTGGCCCTGGAGAAGGAGGGTCTACCGCGGAGGAAGCCGTCCGCTGTCTCCGCCAGCTACCCGGAAGGCCTCAACCTCCGCGGCTCCGACCCTGGCTACATGGCCATGCTGCCTGGCGTGCCCACCGAGGACCGCGGTTATGTGCCCATGGCGCCGGGCAGTGCCTCCCCGTCCCGCGAGCGAGGAGGCTACATGCTGATGTCTCCCAGCGGCGGCAGCTCCCCGGACGGGACGGCCCGGTGGGCGAAATCGCCCGGCGGAGGTGACTATATGGATATGTCGTCCGCCAGTCACTCGGCTTCCAGCACCCCGCCGGAACGCAGCCCTCTGCCCGGCGGCGCCCCCTTCTTCTCCCTGCCCCGCTCCTTCAAGCACGTCCCGGGGGCCGCGCTGCGCCCTTTTGACCCCCGCCACCTCTCCGGGTCCTCGTCCACCAGCTCCGACAGCCTGGAGGAGGCGGGCGGACACCCCCGGACCCTCTTCGCCTGCCGGGAAGCGGCAGCGCCACCCCGCAGCCCTGGCGAGTACGTCAGCATCGAGTTCGGGTCCTGGGTGGCCACAGACTACATCAACATGTCGGCCGGGGCTGCGCCGGAGGGACTTGCCCAGCCACCGCCGGCCGACAACTATGCCGAGATGGCGCCCGGGACCCGGCTGGTATGTGCCCGCTCTCAAGGGAGGAGGCGGCACTGCTCAGAGACGTTCCCCGAGGCGGAGAGGAATGGGGTGGAGCCCCCGGCTGGAGAGGCACAAGTCGAGCCAGGCCTGAACTACATCGACTTGGACCTGGCGAATGAGGCGGCGCCTGTCCTGCGGCTGCCAGCGGTGCCCGCCCCAGCTGGCGTGATCCACAGCTATGCCAGCATCGACTTCCACCGCTCTGGGGAGCTTCGGGGGCAGAAGGCGAGCTCAGAGGGGGCAGGTGAGTGGTGGTGGCAGGAAGGCCGGGCAGGTACCTGGTTTTGAACAACATGTCTGTATCACCATCTGAACATCGCAGTAGTACCTCGGGTTAAAGACGCTTCAGGTTACAGACTCCGCTAACCCTGAAATAGTACCTCAGGATAAGAACTTTGCTTTAGGATGAGAACAGAAATTGTGCTCTGGCAGCGCACAGGAGGCCCCATTAGCTAAAGTGGTGCTTCAGGTTAAGAACTGACCTCCGGAACGAATTAAGTACGTAACCAGAGGTACCACTGTACAGTCATACCTCGGGATGAATACGCTTCAGGTTGAGCATTTTTGGGTTGCGCTCCACGGTGACCTGGAAGTAACGGAATGCATTACTTCTGGGTTTCGCCGCTCACGCATGCGCAGACGCTCAAAATGATATCATGTGCGGAAGCGGCAAAACGTGCAGTCGCATGTTAGGTTTGCTGCAGGATGTGAACGGGGCTCCGGAACGGATCCCGTTCGCATCCAGAGGTACCACTGTACAGCGGTACCTTGGTTCTCAAACTTTATCCGTTCCAGAAGTCTGTTCCAAAACCAAAGCGTTCCAAAACCAAGGCGTGCTTTCCCATAGAAAGTAATGCACAACAGATTAATCCATTCCAGACTTTTAAAAAACAACCCCTAAGACAGCAGTTTAACATGAATTTTACTATCTAACGAGACCATTGAGCCATAAAAGTGAAAGCAATAAACAATTTACTGTACTATAAAATAAATAAGGCAGTGTTGTGATGATAAAAATTAAACAAAAATTCTTACCTGCACTGATGATAGTCATTGTTCTGCAGTCATGGAATCAATCAATCAGTAGCTGAATTGGGTTCCACACAGTCACAAAAACAAATTAACCCAAAAAGCCTCAAAATCAAAAACGCAAAATAAGTAGCGAAAACCAAAGTGCTGCCAAACTTAGTCCATCCGGGAAGTCCATTTGATTTCCGAAATGTTCGAAAACCAAGGCAGGCGCCCGGGAAACAATATCCGACAGCCGCATTAGATGTTCGGCTTCCGAAATTTTTTTGAAAACTGGAACACTTCCGGGTTCTCAGTGTTTGGGAACCAGCAAGGCGTTTGAGAACCGAGGTAGCACTGTATCGCAATGTCTTAAATAAGGACAGAGCTACATAGAGACATTTGCTGTCATCACGGTTTCCCCCACTTTTTGCAAAACACACAAACATCATGATTTGCAATATATCTCCAGATCAAATATTAGGAAACTGCTATCATATACTGACCTGAAACCAGTTTTGGAGGATATACAGTGTTGCCTCGCAAGACGAAATTAATCCGTTCCGCGATTCTCTTCGTCTAGCGGTTTTTTCGTCTTGCGAAGCAAGCCCATTGACAGCTTAGCAGATTAGCGCTATTAGCGGTTTAGCGGCTTTTAGCGATCAGCTGAGAAGTGGCTTATCAGCGGATCAGCGGCTTAGGAAAAGGGCGAAAAAAGCGAAAAAAACCCGCGGGAACTCGCAAGATTTTTTCGTCTTGCGAAGCAACCCCATAGGGAAATTCGTTTAGCGAAGCGCCTCCAAAACGGAAAACCCTTTCGTCTAGCGGGTTTTCCGTCTTGCGAGGCGTTCGTCTTGCGGGGCAACACTGTATGTCGCGCAGCCCTGACACACATCATGATTCGTGCTATATTGCAAGGTCAAAAACTAGGAAACCGATATAAAGATGTGGACTTCAAACTGGTTTGGGGCGATCTATTGATACGTCACGCAGCCGTTCTCTGCAGCGTGGCGGAGAGGATTCTTGGGTCGGGGGGGGGGGGCGAGGACGGCCTCGTCTGTTTAAAGTTCGGCCGTTCCGTTTCATTATTTGTTCAATTTGCCTACGTTTCGGGGCAGTTCACAGCATAAAAACACATAGGTAAAAACACGAAACACGTAATAAAACTGGGAATGAAGACACAAACCAATCAACGCCCCTGGCCGCAAAGGATTCTGGGAGTCGCGGTTTCTGAAAGATCCTGGGGGTTTTGAGGAGACTCGCGTAATCCCCTCGCAAACCTACAATTCCTCTTCCCAGGGAACCTCAGGAATGAGAATACGGGTCTCCTCTTGGCACCCTGAACGAACTACAATTCCCAGGATGCACCCTGGACGAACTACAATTCCCAGGATTCTCTGGGGGGGGGGGAAGCCGCGTCTGCTTAAAGCTGTGTGATTCTGCTTTAAAGGCGTGGTGCGGAGGAGGCATTTAAACAGAGGTTGGGTGGCCACCTGTCACGAGATTCGTCGGCTGCGATTTCTGCATCTCAGGGGGCGGGTTGGACTAGATGGCCCCTGGGTGACCCCTTCCAACTTTACAATTCAGCGATTCTCCGAAACCTGTTGCCAGGGAGAGGCTCTCCTTTCGTTGGCTGCTCCTCTGCCGGGTAAATAGGCAGGCTTTTCACGGAAGCATTTACTAGGGGCTGTTAAAAGTCTATTCCTAGCCTGACGGGATTGAGAAACATGCAGTGATTTTTTGGGTTAGGGAGAGAAAGGTCATTGCTGCTCCTAGCTTGGAAGCTCTCCGTGTCCCTAGAGCTGGAGGCAGGCGCTTCTCCTTTGACACGGTGGCTTGGGGGTCCAATAATAATAATAATAATAATAATAATAATAAATTTATACCCTGCCCATCTGGCTGAGTTTTCCCAGCCACTCTGGGCGGCTTTCAACAGAATATTAAAATACAATAATTATTAAACATTAAAAGGTTCCCTGAGCCTTCAGGTGTCTTCTAAAAGTTTGGTAGTTATTTTTCTCCTTGACATCTGGTGGGAGGGTGTTCCACAGGGCGGGAGCCACCACTGAGAAGGCCCTCTGCCTGGTTCCCTGTAGCTTGGCTTCTCGCAGGGAGGGAACCGCCAGAAGGCGGAGCTGGACCTCAGTTTCTGGGCAGAATAATGGGGGTGGAGACGCTCCTTCAGGTCTACTGGGCTTTGAGGCCATTTAGGGCTTTCAAGGTCAGCACCAACACTTTAAATTATGCTTGGAAATGTCCTGGGAGCCAATGTAGGTCTTTCAAGACCAGTGGTATGTGGTCTCCCAGTCCCCAGTCTGGCTGCCGCATTCTGGATTAATTGTATTTCCGGGTCACCTTCAAAGGTAGCCCCACATAGAGCACATTGCAGTAGTCCAAACGGGAGATAACCCGAGCATGCACCACTCTGGCCAGACAGTCCGTGGGCAGGTAGGGTCTCATCCTGCGTACCAGATGGAGCTGGTAGACAGCTGCCCTGGACACAGAACTGACCTGCACCTCCATGGACAGCGGTGAGTCCAGAATGACTCCCAGACTGCGCACCTGGTCCTTCAGGGGGACAGTTGCCCCATTCAGGACCAGGGAGCCCTCCACACCTGCCCGCCCCCTGTCCCCCAAAACAGTACTTCTGTCTTGTCAGGATTCAACCTCAATCCATTAGCCGCCATCCATCCTCCAACCGCCTCCAGACACTCACACAGGACCTTCACCGCCTTCACTGGTTCTGATTTGAAAGAGAGGTAGAGCTGGGTTATCATCCGCATATTGATGAACACCCAGCCCAAACCCCCTGATGATCTCTCCCAGCAGCTGCATGTAGATGTTAAAAAGCATGGGGGAGAGGAGGGAACCCCGAGGCACCCCCCTTGGCTAGCTCGGGGCCGTAGAACTGCTGGAAGGGGACCCCACCCCAAGAAGGGTCATCCAGACCAACCCCCTTTTCGGAGAAAGGAGTCACAGCTACAGAACCGCTGGTGATGTGGGTCCCCCCAACCTCTTGCTTAAAACCTCCAGCGAAGGAGATTCTGCCCCATAGAATTGGAGGTTGAAAGGGTCCCATCGCAGGTACGGTGCTTCCGGTGCAGCTAGGTATTTTTTAAAAATCGCAGTCTTCCTGATTTCTCTCAAAGCATTCTATATATTCAGAGAAGCGGCGCTGCTTCCGGCTGAGCGGAGCCACTCCGGCTAGTAGCATAGCTGTCAACTTTCCCCTTTTCTTTCGAGGAATCCTATTCGGAATAAGGGAATTTACCTTAGAAAAAGGGAAACGTTGACAGCTTTGCTAGTAGCCATCGAGAGCCCTCTCCTCTTCCTCCTCCATGGGTTTGTCCCATCCTCTTTGGAAGCCCCCCAGGTCAGTGGCTGTCACTGTTTCCAGTGGACATGAGTTCCATAGGTCAGCCACGTGCTTTCTTTCATCTTCCCAACATTTTTTCTTTTTCCTTTTGCAGACATGCATTTTAATAAGTAATAAAGAGCAGATGTCGTTAACAATCACCTCTGAAATCTCATTAATAATAATAATAATTTATTTTTATCCCAGCCATAGCCGGGCTCAGGGCAGCTAACATCATGAAACTAACACAGTATACAAAGAACATAAGAACATAAAAACAGGCAGTCAATTAATTAAAATTTATAAAAGGCATGGCTCTGTAGAGAAAACCTCTGAAATATATTTACTGAGTAAAATTCCGTCTTGATCACCCATTGGGGTTTTTACTGTACCCCCCCTCCTGAAAATAAATGCAGAGAAATCTACCAATTAAACAATGAGAAACTGATAACAACAACATATTATTATTATTATTATTATTATTATTATTATTAATTTTATTTATACCCCGCCCATTTGGCTGGGTTTCCCCAGCCACTCTGGGCAGCCTCCAACAAAACACTAAAATACAATAACCTAATAAACATTAAAAGCTTCCCTAAACAGGGCTGCCTTCAGCCATTATCCTTCATCCTCCCCAACTGAAATATCTCTCCCCCCCCCCCCATCTTCCAACATTCAGCTGTGTGGGATGCTCACGAGTTCGAATCTTACAAGAGAGAGGGCAGAAAACGCCCATCCCATTTCTCTCTGCCGGGCATAATTTTGCAAACTTCTACCATGCCACCATTTGTTCGCCTCTTCTCCTTTAAGCATTTTCTGGGAATTTCGGGAAATTTTGGGAAACAGGCTAGCATCTCCCCTACTCTGCCCAGCGAGGAAAAACGTCGGCTTTGGCTTCTTCCTTAACCACGGTGATTTCCACACCTCCCTGCGAGGCCTGGGGCATGTTTGCTTTGCCTTATCAGCCGCCTACCTGGCGGCGCACCTGCCGCGAGGCTCACCTGGTGGCACAACGCGGTCCGGAATTACTCCTGGCGACTCACCCAGGTGTCTCTTGCCAGTTCGTGGCCCCTGCGCTCTCCTCGTTGGGGGGGGGGGAGGAGAGGGACGTCATTTATCCCGAGGCAGGCCAACAGAACTGTGGGTAGCTCAATATTGCAGACACAGGCTGGCAGCAGGGGCAGCACCTCGCCAGCAGTGCAGGACTGAATCCTGCAACCTTCTGCAGGTCTAGCAAGTGCTCTGCTGCTGAACTGCAGCCCTTGCCCAGCCAGACACTTGGGTTCCCCCTAGCGCAATATTGCAGACACTGGCCGGCAGCAGCAGCAGCAGCTATCCAAGGTTTCAGGCAGGGGGTAGCTGGAAATGCTGTCGGGAAATGAAGCATGGGGCCTTCTGCATGCCAAGCAGGTGTGCAGCCAAGTTTAGCTCTCCATTTGGGCTGAGCTAGGGGCACAGCAGTTCTGCATGTTCATTTGTTCAATTGCAAATTAGATCCCCTCTTTTTCCCACCCCGGGGAGCTCAAGTAGGGGCAGAAATTTGTAAACTTAAAAGGCACGGATGGAAGAAAGTATTCCTCCCTCCCGTGCGGCACTCGAACTCGTGAGCATCTCACAAAACCTGAACGGGCAGATAAAAAAGAACCACGCCGTTAACCTGCGGAACTCCCTGCCACAGCAAGCAGCCCTGACCAGCAGCCCAGATGGCTTTAGAAGACAAATTTGTGGAGGTGCTGGAAGCTGCAGAGAGGAGAGAGGGGGTCTTGTGTTCAAATCCTTATTCCAGGCTTCCCACGGACCACTGCGGGACCAGAGGGGCCGTTGGACTAATGCAGCAGGCTCTTAGTATGCGGTCCTCTCCCCCCTCATTTAATCCCCACAACAACCCTGTGAGGTGGGCTAGTTGGGCAGGGGCCACCCAGTGAACTTCCTGGATGAGGGGCACGATTTGAACCCTGGTCTCTCCCAGGTTCTGGTCCGGCGCTCTAACCACTGCACCACCGCTGCCTCTGGCATTGCAAACAGTGGAGTTGGCCGTGGGTTGAAAAATCTTGGCCGGCCTCCTTCCCCATCTTCATTTCAGGTCTCTAATTTGGAGAGGTGATTTCCCAGCTGTGAATGCTTAAGGTTTAAATTTAAGGCCACCTTGGCAGGGCCAAGATCCCTGGACAGAATTAGGGTGGGGGTCTCTCCTCAGATGACCGGCAGAAGCATTTGGGCTTCAGAGATTGGAGTGGGGAAAACCATGCAGGAATAGCACAAAAAGAGGCGTTTTCTTCCCTCTCTGAGGCCTTTGTGCTCTGCTTAGCATGTGGAACTCCCCGACACATGATGTGGGGCTTGTTCACTTGCTTTAGGGGCTTTTAAAGGTGACTTAGCCCAATCCCGTGGGCCTCTACCCAGGTCTGCTGATTGCCACAACAGATTGATTGATTGATTAATTAATAATTATAAATTAATTGCCTTTGTATTACTTCCTGCTTCAGAGGCGGCCCGCCATAGAATGACAGTTGCCTGGGAGAAATAAGGAGTGGTTAGAATGGGGGACAGGGCTGTTGCCCTGTCGGCCTAATAATAATAATAATAATAATAATAATAATAATAATAATAATATATTCCATTTATATACTGCGCTTTATCAAAAGATCCCAGGTCGGTGTACAACATTAAGAACACATTTTGCAGTGTGCCGTAATAAAAAGCATAACCGCATAATAATAAAACATAGTGCACATAATGCAGCTTAATAATAAAATAATAAAAATAACAGTCCCCCGCCACCCCGCTCTAACAGGCCATAGATTATTTCATGGCCAAAGGCCATTGAAGAGGGGGAAAAAAAAGTTCCCAACTTTTTTTATTGGTTTTCACAACATTATAAACAAACATATAAGACAAACAAACATAAATCATAGCCTTACTGAAAATTACACTTATTAACATTAAGTGACTTCCTCGCTTCCCCTTGGTTGAATTTCGTTGCATGTCCTTTTAACAGTTTTCCAAATCCCAATTCTTATAAAATTTAACTTAAACATTAACATCCTTAGATCTTCACACTGTGAAATTAAACATATTAATTCATCCCTTTACATAAATAAAATCCTAAGCCAATTAGGTATCCGCAAGCTGTTTTCAGTTAATTTAACTTAACACATTTAACAAAGTAATCATTAAATTTAATCCACTCTTCCTGATACTCTTCCTCCTTCTGGTCGCGGACTCTTCCGGTTAGGTCATCTAGCTCCGAAAAATCCATCATCTTCATCTGCCATTCTTCTGAAGAGAAATGTTTTTGCCTGCTGTCTAAATATAGACAGCCTCTCTGTGGAGAGCATGGGAGCCACCACTGAAAAGGCCCTGTTCTCTTGTTGCTGCCCTCTGGGGTGGAGGGGATGTAGAAGAGTGCAGGATCCGGGGTGCTACATATGGGGAGAGGAGGTCCTTAAGTTATTGAGACCCTGAACCATGTCAGGCTTTAATCACCCAACCCCATATTTCCCCCCCCCCCACCTCTCCAGAGACATAATACAAACCCTTTCCTGCTTTTAAGAGAGCGGTGTCAGTTCTTAGATTTCTTCAACAGCCTGCAGGATCAGACCAAAGGGGTCCCCTCTAGACCAGCACCCTGTTCTCACAGCGGCCACAACCAGATGCCCATCAGGGGAGAGCCTGAAATCAGGATTCGAACACAAGACCGGCACTCTCCCCTCCTGTCGTTTCCAGGAACAACTATTCGGAAGCATCGCTGCCTCAAATTGTGAAGTGCAGAGTGTGGCCATCGCGGCCGGCGGCTATCGATAGCCCTCCCCTCTATGAATTTGCCCAGTCCTCTTTTACAAACAGTCCTGTGGGAGGGAGTTCCGTAGTCCATGCGAAAAAGTACTTTTATCTGTCCGAAATCTCCCATCGTTCGTCGGCTGTCCCCTCCTGCCCCCACCAGATTATTTCCAGAGCGCTCTACACCCTGGGATCTCCCTGCCAGCCCACAAAGGAGCAAGCCCCACTTTTTTAGCCTCGGTTTTCCCCAGCTGCGAAATGGGCGCGTCCTGAGAGCCCATTGCGGTAAGTGTGAGTTTCGTAGGTGGCTGCCCCCCCCTTCCCCAAGGGTGGGGGCTGCACTCTAGGAAAGGGAGAAACCTGTTTGCATGCTGCCCCCCCCCCCCCCCCGGTTTTGGGGGCTTGAAGAGAAGACGTTCTTCCCCAGCTCCCCAAATCCTCACCTGCCCTGTTAAAATTCCTCTCTATATTTATCAGCTTCCTCCGACAGCTGAGGCCGCCTTGCCGTCCCTGGAGAGCGGGGGGGGGGGCAAGTTCCTCCTCCGCTGCTCCTCTCTCTCCCCCCCCCCCAATTCTTTCCTTCCTTCCATTCTTTCCTTCTTGTCTTCATGGCGAGGGGCACAGTTTCTGCACACCCCTCTCCATCCTCTGCCATGCTGCCAAAGCTCAAGGCCCAGGGGAAACCAGGGGCGGAGCAAGGCCTGCGAGGGGTGGGGCCTTGGAGAGGGTCCCGAGGGCCACATAGAGAGGCCCGGGGGCCACATCCAGCATGCAGGCCACCATGGATCCAGGGCTGCCCTTCTTTTCCTCTAAGCTATTTCCCACTTGTTCCTTTTTTGGGATGTGCCACAAAAGCTAGCTAGCTTCCTTCCTTCCTTCCTTCCTTCCTTCCTTCCTTCCTTCCTTCCTTCCTTCCTTTTTCTTCCTTTATCTTCCTTTTCCTTCTTTATCTCTTTCTTTCTTTCTTTCTTTCTTTCTTTCTTTCTTTCTTCCTCCCTCCCTCCCTCCCTCCCTCCCTCCGTCATACCCCTGATTGCGAACGCGATCCGTGCAGGAGGCACGTTCACAACCCGCGGCCTGAAGTGTTACGTCTGCGCGCGCACGTGATGGGATTCAGTGCTTCTGCGCATGACATCATTTTGCGCTTCTATGCATTCGCGAGCGCCGAAACCTGGAAGTAACCCATTCCGGTAATTCCGGGTTCAGCGCAGTCCGCAACCCAAAAATGCGCTAGCTGCAGTGTTCGTAACCCAAGGTATGACTGTATTTCATCTTCCTTCCTTCCTTCCTTCCTTCCTTCCTTCCTTCCTTCCTTCCTTCCTTTTCATTCCTTCCTTCATCTTCCTCCCTCCCTCCCTCCCTCCCTCCCCCTTCCTTCCTTCCTTCCTTCCTTCCTTCCTTCCTTCCTTCCTTCCTTTCCCTCCCTCCCTCCCTCCCTCCTATTTCCTATTTCTTTCTTCTGTTCTTTTTCTTTATCTCTTCCTTCCTTCCTTTATCTTCCTTTATCCTCCTTTTCCTTCCTTCATCGTCCTTCCTCTTTCTTTCTTTCTTTCTTTCTTTCTTTCTTTCTTTCTTTCCTCTTCCCCTCCCTCCCTCCCTCTTATTTCATATTCCTTCCCTTCTTTTCCTTCCTTCATCTTCCTCCCTCCCTCCCTCCCCCTTCCTTCCTTCCTTCCTTCCTTTCCCTCCCTCCCTCCCTCCCTCCCTCCTATTTCCTATTCGTTCCCTTCTTTTCCTTCCTTCATCTTCCTCCCTCCCTCCCTCCCCCTTCCTTCCTTCCTTCCTTCCTTCCTTCCTTCCTTTCCCTCCCTCCCTCCTATTTCCTATTCCTTCCCTTCTTTTCCTTCCTTCCCACCATCTCTTCTTCCAGCCCCCCCTCGCTGTCTCTCACCCCCCAGTTTGCATCCTTAAACTTCATCCCCTGCGATGGTGACAGGAGTACAAGATAGAAGTTGATGACATTACGCAACGGACAGAGAAAGGTCTCCCCACAAAACGAGAATTTTTGGGCAGCCAGCAAAGCTGCGTTTGGGGAGATTGAGGGCAGAGAAAAGAAAACCCCCTCTTCACGCAGCACAGAGTTAGACTGTGGAACTCCCTGCCACAGCAGGCAGGGATTGGCCACAAAAGAGGACTGGACAAATCCATGGAGGAGGAGGAGGAGAGGGCTGCCAGTGGCCAGGAGTTCGAATCCTGCTTGCGAGTTTCCCAGTTGAGACCGGAGGGGGCCCCGATCCTGAAGACTCCTAGGTTCTGAGGCTCTTTTAAGCAGACCTGGCCCTCACAATGCAGGGCGTTCTGGTTTTCATTTTTTAATGACACTGGGAACTTGTTCCCAATCCGTCGGGCCCAGACTATAATTTTCATACCAGGGAGAGCTTTGCTGCGGTCTCATCCTGGCTCACACGCACAACTCCCTCCCCCCCTCTTTTTCTTTTAGTATTTTCCTTTTTTATTCGTTGCTCAGAAACTTGGCTTCTTGCTGGACGAGAGACGTGGTTATGGGGACAACGCTCTCCCTTACGGAGATTTGGGGGGGGTGTCTTGTGGGACTGGGTTTGGAAAAGCGGATTAAGAATTAAGGACAGTACTTATACCCCAGCCAGATGGGTGGGGTATAACTAATAAATTATTATTATTATTATTATTATTATTATTATTATTATTATTATTATTTCTAATTGCCCTGTGGCTGCTGGGTTGCGCCTTGCGCTCTTGAGCCGGGGTCTCTTCTAAGGCCCCCTCTGCCAACGGGAAGGAAGGGATGGGGCCCCTCTGAGCACGTGCAAAGTATCGGGGGGGGGGGAAGCTGACCAGGAGGAATAATAATTCCCCTTAAACCTCTTTTTCGCCCATCTCTGGTTTCCTTTTTTTGGTTGACCTGCTGCCTGAAACAGATTTATTTTTTCTCTCTCATTTCAGATTCCTGATTCCGCCAACAAGGAAGATAACACAAACCGACCTCCCTTGTCACCAACATCATTTTTCACGGTGGTTGGGTTTTTTTGCACTATAGCAATATTGGCTTCTTTAATTTTCCACCCCTCGGCCGCAGTTCTTTGGACGTAAAGTGCCTTTTTTGGGGGTGTTTACCCCCCCTTCCCCATGGGAGAACTCTGGAATTGTGCCCTAATCTGCTTGCCACCAAAGATCTGTATGTGTCTGTGTTTGTTGGCGTGTGTGTTGGGGTTTTTTGGGGGGAGGGGGATGTTTGTTTGGCCACCTCTATAAGTCTGGGAAACGAATTGCCCAATTCGATTCTGCAAGGTGGAGTTTCCCAACCTGGCGCCCTCCCTGTGAGTTATAGCGCAAAGCCATGGGAGGAATGGGAAGAACGCACCCCCCAGAACTTATCTGCTTAACTTCGGAAATACGCGCCTGTCGCCGCCCCCCCCCCTTGCAAAAAGAAATGCTAAAGGGTACTGCTTTTTTTGCTTCAGAGGGAGCTGCCTTGAACCCGTGTCTCGCCTCCGTGTCGTTTGTGGCCTAACGCCCCACCCGACTCAAGTGCCTGCGCCCTCCTGTGAAGACCCCCCCCCCAAATCGCTGCAGCAGTTCGCAGAGAGAGGGAATATTTTGGGGTTCCCCAAAACTCCCCTGGGCCCGTCTCGTAATGCCTCGCACTTCTTTGCTGTTGGGAACTGACGGCATTATTTGCTTCTCTCGTATTTGGAAATAAAAGAGATTTTCAGAACTGGGAAACGGAGGTGTGGGGTGAATTCTGAGGAGGCGATGGGGGTGTCTTGCCCCTTTTGGAGCCAGGGTGGGTTGGAGCGGGGCCACAGGAGAGTGTGGTTCCCCCCCCCTCCCCAGTTCATTCTTTCGTTGAGATTCCTGCGGGTTGGACTAGAGGACCTCTGGGAGTCCCGTGCAACTCTACAATCCTGTGCTCTCAAGGTTTTTAAACAGGTTGGATGGGCATCTTTCGTGGGATTCAGCCGTGGTTCCAGGTGGGGCTGAATTTCTCTTTCCGCAAACTCCCAAAGCAGCCTTTCTCAACCTGTGGGTCCCCAGATGATGTTGGACTACAACTCCCATCGCCCCTAGCTAGCCAGGCCAGAGCTCAGGGATGATGGGAGTTGTAGTCCAACAACATCTGGGGACCCACAGGTTGAGAACCGCTGTGACCCAAGGGAAGCAGGGCGGGGGGGCTGAGGCCCCCCCAAACTCTGACCCAAGCAGTTTTAAAAGTGGGGAGACACCTGGGGGTCTTGGTGGACCAGAAGCGTAACATGAGCCAACGATGTGATGCAGCGGCAAAAAAGGCTAATACTATTCTCAGCTCCATCCTCAGAAGTCTAGTGTCCTGATCAAGGGAAGGAATAATCCCGCTCTGTCCTGCCTTGGTCAGGCCATACCTGGAGTCCTGGGTCCGGTTCTGGGCACCCTAGTTTAAAGAGGACCTTGACAAGCTGGAAGGTGGGCAGAAGGAGGCAACCAAGAGTGTGGAAACCAAGCCTGATGAGGAACGGTTGAAGGTGCTGCGGATGTTTAGCCTGGAGGAGATATGAGAGCCAACATCAAATGTCTCAAGGGCTGCCCCATGGAATAGGATGCAAGCTTCTTTCCTGCTGATCTGGAAGGGAGGACTTGAACCCAGGACATCAGGTTACAAGAAGGGGGATTCCAACAGCAAGAGCTGTTCCCCAGAGGTTCCTGGGGGGCAGTCCTGGTATGGGGCAGCCCCTCCTCTCTCGCAGGTAGGGAGAGGGTCCCAGTTTGAATTCTCCTGGGGCGGGAGGGGCCACCCCTTCTCCAGTCCTGCCCTACTTTTTCGGGGGTCTTCTGAGCCCCACAGAGCTCAGCACAAAATCCACCATTTCCCCCCCTTTTTATTTCTTTTTTTTTTTAATTTAACTTTCACCCAAACCCTAAAGAAGCCTGGCCCACCGTTTTCACCTAGATTGGACAACAGCATTCAGGAAACCAGAAGCCCTGTTCCTTTAGATCAGCAAACTTTTTCAGCAGGGGGCCGGTCCACCGTCCCTCAGTCCATGTTGGGGGCCGGACTATATTCTGACAAAAATATATGAACGAATTCCTATGCCCCACAAATAACCCAGAGATGCATTTTAAATAAAAGGACACATTCTACTCATGTAAAAACACACTGATTCCCTGACCGGGGGCCAGATTGAGAAGGCGATTGGGCTGGATCCGGCCCCTGGGCTTTAGTTTGCCTCCCCATGCTATAGGTCCTTAGCATGATCCTGAGCACCAGGGGCAGAAATCCTAAGTAGAGGCAACGCAAGCGAGGGAATCCATGGGGGTGAAGGGGTCCTTGGAGGTTTTTTAAGCAGATGTTGAATGGCCACCTGTCAGGTGTGCTTTAGCTGAGATTCCTGCATCGTACGGGGTTGGGCTGGATGACCCTCCGGGGTCCCATTCCAAAACTATAAAATGCAGTGATTCAATAGATATTCTGCCAAGAGAATTTGATTTGCCTCGTCTGGGGTTTTGGAGATTGAAGCGTCGTCTTTGGGTCCTGTCTTGTTGGGGACATAGCGCCTTGCAGCGAAAACCCCTCTTAGCAGCTGGGTGGACCTAAAAAGAGTGCCACCGCACAAGTTTAGGCAGCTCCCTGTGAAAAGGCTGAGAGATTCTTGAATCGAGGTATATATACACACACACATTTATTTACACACCCCTGCCAAAAAGGCAGCCGTACTGTATATATTTGGCTCGATGTGTTGCAAAGTGAAAAACTGGTTTTGTAGAGGAGGAATGCAGGATTCAGTCCCTACATTGCTATGATGAATTTCCTTTTCCCCCTCCGCTGAACTGTGGGCTTGCAAGGGGCACCCCCAGCGGTCATCTAGCCCAACCCTGCGCTGCGATGCAGGAATCGCAGCCGAAGAATCGAACTTGAGGAGAGCCGGCCGCCTTCCGCTGCTTCTGAACGACCCTCACCCTCATGAAATCCTTCCTGACGTTTAGTCTTAATCTTTTTATTATTATTATTGACTTACATTTTTTTATATACAGACAGCAAAACAAAGAAGTCTAAATTAACATTGCCTTCTACCGATAAGAAATAATAACTATTACAATAATGAAAATACTAAAAGTACATTTAATTCCCCTTTTAAACTTCTGGTTACAATATATTACTATTCTGTAAGAATCTACTATATCCTTTGCTGTCCCCTATATTATTTTATTCCCCAAATTCAGACTAACCCTCCCTCCTCCCCACGGCTTCCCTTCACCTGTGCGAGATCTTCCCACCATCATATATATTTTTCTAGTAGCTTTGATATAACAGAGTAACTTGAAAACCGTTAAATTACAATTCCTACTTTTGTCCTTACGCTCTTAACAATTGCCTGTTAAGAGTTCTGCTTTAACACCATATCATGTATTCCCCTACACATTCCCATTTGGTATAGAATTTTTGATTGGCGCAGAACCCTGATCGCTGCCGTCATTTTTGCCCGAATTTTGCCTTAATCTTCCTTATTGCCTTTCGCGCCGGTGGGAGCAAGGATTCGAACCCAGCTCCAACCTACTTTTAAGGAGTCGGGTGGAAAACATCAGCCCCTCGTATCTCATTTCTCCGTGCAAAATGTGTGTGTGTGGATTTATGGGATGTGGAAGGAGCAGCTGGCGGCGGCTGGACCCAGTGTTGACGGAAGGCGGCAGCTGGGTGGGTTACCTGATCCCCAAGGAAAGGGGGGAGCCAGAGATCTGGGAAAGGGGAGATGAGGGGAGGAGAAGGGAGCCGCCTCCAGGGCCCTGTGGGAACAGCCCCCTCCAGCTGCCCTCACGCAGGGGGCAGGCCAGAAAATAGGGTTAAGGGTGTTCCCAGAGGAAGCGTGCAGACTTCCAGGTCACACAGGAGTCTTCTCCAAGCACAGCGTTCTGCCTTATCCGGCGCACGCTATTTGCTTTGTAAAATTTTTGCACTCTGCTTGATTGCCAAAAAAGACCTGGAAGCTGTTCGCAGACAGCAAAATAATTTAAGACTTTTTGAAAGTTAACAACAGACTTAAAAAAAACAGGCTGGAACTTGCGCCAGTTTTCTAAGCGTCTGGGTTGGAACGTCTAAACCCGAAACGACTCCGGCGGGCGCAGAGAAGTGTAGAGTGCATGCAGGCGCCTGCTTGGTGTCATGAGGCAGGGAGTTCCAAAGTTCAGGTGCTGCCACAGTAAGCGGTCAAGTTTTTCAAGCGGTCTGTGATTCTAATTTTTTTGAAATATGGTAACTGAAAATTTTCAAGGGGAAAAATGAAGTAAAAAGGAAACCGTTCTCCTGATTTTTAAATACACAAACGAAGGGGGGAAAGTCGCCACAAGCTCCGTGTTGGATGCTCGGAGTGCCTCTGAGCATGCGCAGAGTGCAGTTCTCTGGGCTGCCACGTAGTACGTGCTCCTAGGCATGTTTCCTGCTTAAAAAACTGAAAACACCCAAGCATTTTATTTCTGGCTGCTCCGAAACGGCTGCTAATAAGCAGGCCTTTGTACCCGGCTGCAAACACGGCGTTGCAACCTTTCCACTGTGAAGCAGCCAATTCGGGGCATTTTCTGTGCCTGAAATGCAAACAGTTGACTCTGCTGGTGATGCCAGCATTAAACCCAAAAGCCGCAAGAGAGGGGGAAACTGGACATTTTCGGTCGTATCGTGCCAAAAATGGGTACTGTCTGGTCGGAGGAGGTTTGGGAAAGGGAAACTCAAAGGATGGAAGGAGATGGTTGCAGCATTTTGGAGATAAAAGTTTAGCAAATCATGCCTGGCACAGAGAAAGAGGGCAAGGTTTTTCTTACTCTCTCCATAACACTAGTACTGATGGGCATTCAGCGACGCTGCATTCTGGGAGATTCAGGATGGAAGTCCTCCTCCACGCAATGTGTAGTCGAACGGCGGAACTCCCTGCCACATGAGGCAGCGGTGGCCAGCCAGGATTTAAAAGGGGATTGGGCAAATTCACAGAGGGGGAGAGGGCAGCTGATGGCAGCCAGCCTTCTTGGCTATTCTGTGCCTCCATGGATAGAGGCGGCAGTACTTATGGACAGAATAATAATAATAATAATAATAATAATAATAATAATAATAATTTTTTATTTATACCCCGCCCTCCCCAGCCAAGGCCGGGCTCAGAGCGGCTTACAAACAATAATAAAAACAAGAAGAATGATTACAACTTTAAAACAAAAATAAACAGAACAGGAAGCTGGACTTGATGTGCCTTCGGCCTGATCCTGCAGGACCTTCTTAAAAGGTAAAGGGACCCCTGACCCTTAGGTCCAGTTGTGGCCAACTCTGGGGTTGCGGCCTCATCTCACTTTACTGGCCGAGGGAGCCGGCGTCCAGCTTCCGGGTCATGTGGCCAGCATGACTAAGCCGCTTCTGGCGAACCAGAGCAGCGCACGAAATGCCGTTTACCTTCCTGCCAGAGCGGTACCTATCTGTCTACTTGCACTTTGACGTGCTTCCGAACTGCTAGGTTGGCAGGAGCAGGGACCCAGCAACGGGAGCTCACCCCGTCACGGGGATTCGAACCGCTGACTTTCTGAGCCCTAGGCTCTGTGGTTTAACCCACAGGGCCACCCGCGACCTGCAGGACCTTCTTAGGAGCACAGAAATGTCACAAGCTTTTGAGTGCAACAGGGCTCTTTCTCAGAAAGGATGTTATGTGTAGGACAGGCACGGATCAAAATAAAAATAATTTAAAAAAAAACAGGGCACAGATTTGTGTGGAAGGTGCTCATTTGCAGGTATATGCAGCACATTTAGAAATAATTACTTGCATTGCGACGGGGTTGGACTAGATGACCTTTGGAGGTGCCCTTCCAAGTCTACATTTCTCTGATTCCATGAGTATCATTTTTGTCATCAAAATGCCTGGTTTGACTAGAAGGCTTTAACGCAGGCATCCCCAAACTCGGCCCGCCAGCTGTTTTGGGACTACAACTCCCATCATCCCTAGCTAACAGGACCAGTGGTCAGGGATGATGGGAACTGTAGTCCCAAAACAGCTGGAGGGCCGAGTTTGGGGATGCCTGCTTTAAACCCTCCCTGAAAAGTGAGTAACGTGGGAGACACATGTTCCTCACAAGAAGGGAGCCACCACCAATAAGGCTCCGTCGTGGGACACCACCACCACTCTGGAGTCCCTTACAGTTTCAGAGTATGGAGGAACAGCCATGAATAATATTCCAGGGCACATGAATATTCTGTACACCGTGAGCGGTTTAGAGTCCAGCAGGGGTTAATTGGGGGTCCAGCCCCACAGACATGGGTCGATTTGGCTGCTCATGGAATGCCTCCCCCCGTCTCTGTCCTTACACACTTTTCTGAAGGCGTTTAAAGATGTTTCTTCTCCAACCCATTTTTAATAAATTGTTACTCCTGCCCACTCAGCCATTATGCACGCCAAAGTATTTTTTTCTTTTAGAGTTCTGCCGCATCATTCCTCTTTTTGAAGTCTGCCTGGCGTCCTCTGGTCCATGGGCTCACGAAGAGTCAGACACGACTAAACAACAAGCCTAAGAAACCCCACAAAGAAAAAAAACCTGGGAGTTGTAGTTCAAGGGGTGCTGGGAACTGTAGCGCTGCGTGGGGGAAAGAACTTCGGTCCCCAGCTCTGAGCTGCAAAAAAAAAAATCCTCTGGGCTCCAGCAACCAATCCAATGCTGCCCCCTGCTGGCCACCACCCCATATCGCCTCCTGTGGGATGGATGCCTCCCCATTAGAAATTTGTAGGGCATTTAGGACAGGGGTCAGCAAACCTTTTCAGCAGGGGGCCGGTCCATTGTCCCTCACACCTTGTGGGGGGCCGGACTATATTTTTTTTGGGGGGGGGGAAATGAAGAAATTCCTATGCCCCACAAATAACTCAGAGATGCATTTTAAATAAAAGGGCACATTCTAAAAATATATATTTAAAAACATGTAAAAACACGGCGATTCCTGGACCATCCGCGGGCTGGATTGAGAAGGCAATTGGGCCTGATCCGGCCCCCAGGCCTTAGTTTGCCTACCCATGACCTACGGACAAAGGAGGAACCGTCCTTCCCTTTATAGTGGCCTAAGATACGCCTCAGAACCTAGGAATCTACGATAGATTGCCCCTGACACTGGAGGCTCCATAGGTCACCCAAAGAGCTGTGCTGCTGGATCAGGCCATCGCAGGAGCCAACTCCTAGGGGCTGAGGTCCCTATAAAATATTTGCGGGGTCCAGGCCCCCCAGTAAAAACTCAACAAACTTTGATTTCCTAAAAAATAAAAAGCTCACACCACCATCCCTGGCAGTGCCCATGCCCAGGCCTCCTAATATTTTATTCAAGTTGGTACCCCTGGTGCCCATCTAGCAGCGTGTTCTCACAATGCAAGCAAGATCCGGGTTCGAGCAGCAGCTACCCCGGCCACTAGCCGTCGATGCACGTGCAGAGTGCCTTTCCGATGCTCACTCTACCCTCGATATTTCGGGACTGGGGGTTTCCCAGATCCGCAGGTGTCCCTAAGGGCTTGGCACGAGGGGGGCTGGGATAAATGTGTGTGGGGGGGTTCTTTCTCTCCCCCCCCCCTTTATGGTTTCCTCCTGGGTCGCCCGGCAACACTGGGATGGTGGTTCTGGAACCTGGATCAGAACCCAGGCGTTTTGCGTCCTCCCGGGCGAGACAATGGCTCTGTGGGCCTTGGGGCTTCTGATGAACGGCAGCTTGTGGGGCATCAGTGGGGTGCAGCGGCCCCGGTGGTACTACGGGGGCATGGACTTCCCTTTCGGGGTGACTTTAGCCACCTCCCCGTCGATGCTGGGCTTCCCCTTCAGCCCTCAACCGCTGCTTTACTACTGGTACTGGGTCATCATCGGCATTTTAGCCATTATTACCATCTCCGCCGTCGTCCACTTCACCAAACAATTTATCCGGGCCCAGAAGGTATTTGGGGAGTGGGTTATTTATTGGGGGGGGGCAGAGAGAGAGAGAAGGCAGAAACTAGGCACACAGCCCCTGGAGAATCTCCCTCCTCTCCAGAATTTTTTCCCAAGCAATCTGAGACTATGCCTGCCTGAAGTCCACCTCGCCTCCGCCCTTTTCATGCCTCTCCTGGTTCTGGGAGTTGCCGAAAAGAGGGGAGCTTATTGTAGCAGAAGCAGGAGGAGACACCCGTGAGACCTTTGGGCGCCAGGCAAAATCTGACGGACACCTGTTTAAATGTGTCATTGGCAGTTTCTTATTTTTAACCATGTATTTTGTGTGTGGGGGGTGTGTGTGTGTTTTATATCACGAACCGCCCCAAGATCTGCAAACGAAGGGCAGTTTTAAAATTTAATAAATAACGCCAAGCAAGGCTTGTGGTTCAGCAGCATCCGGCAGGCCAAAGGTTCCACACACCTGTTGCCTTGTACTGACAAAACTGGACAGAGACAGTGTGGAGTAGTGATTATGGACCTGGAATAGGACCTGGGAGACCAGGGTTCCAACCCCCACTTGGAAATTTGCTGGGGGGGGGGCAGAGGTGGTAGCCCTGGGCTAGCCGCTGTCTCTCAGCCGAACCCACACGGTGGAGGAATTGTCGTGGGGCTGCGGAACTCCCTGCCTCATGATTCCCAGATGCCTTGGAAAACGCTTTCTGTCTCTCTCTCTCCTCCTGAGGGTCATTCCACCGATAAAGGGAGAAAGCAAGAGGTTGCTCAACGCTCTCTTTCTCCCCTCCTCTCCCCCCAAACTCCCCGATTCGCAGGATCAAGACAAAAAGGAGCCGTCTCAGCAAGGAGACCCCGAAGAGAAGGCTCTGGTAGAGGTGCTGCACCTGTTGGATGCCGTGATGGAAACCATGTGGCACCACCAGCTCCGCCTGGAGAGGAGGCAGAGGGCAGCTAAGGCTTCCAGCTGAGCTGGGAGGCAGAGAGAGAGAGAACTGGAATAAAACAGAGGCGAAAACGACACGATTTTGGCAGCCCGGGAATTACTGTACAGGGCAGGGGTGGGCTTTTGGTTTCATTTTGCACCCTTGTGGCCTAGAGAGGACGGCTCAGACCCCATTTGGCGTGCTCTGTGTGTCCTGCTCCCTTCCACCAAAGGAAGCCAGCCCATTATAAACAGCCTGCACGGGCTGGCAGCAGCCGCTTCGCCCTCCTCCGGCAAGGCTCCACAGAGGGCATCTTTCCCCAGCTCCACCCAGAGAGGCCCTCAAGATATTGGACCTGGGGAACATTTGCATGCAAATTGGGTGCTTCCCCATAGGTCAATATAGCCCGCACTGACTGGCAGCAGCCGTCCCCCCCGGATTTCAGACGGGGCCATTTCCCTAGCCTGGAAATGCCTCTGGAGACTGGACCTGGGGAACTTCAGGGCGGCCCTTCACGGACTCCAAATCCCATCAGCCAGCTTGGCCCCTGCGCAAGGACGAAGATGGGAGTTGTAGCGCACAGGCTCCCCACCCCCTGCTGGAGGGCAAGAATGGATTAATCCCTGGATGGATTAAAAGAGGATTGGGCAAAACCACTGGAGGAGGAGGGAGAGGGAGATCGGCGGTTCTTAGCCACAATGGCTCTGCTTTTTCCCTTTGGGAACTGCAGGAGAGAGAGAGGGACCATGAGTTCGAATCCTGAATTTTGGTTTTTTTCAGAGGCTCCTAGCTGGCCGCTGTGGGAACAGGAGACTGGACTCGATAGGACCCCTCTGGCCTGACCATGACTGACCCCACGCCAGGAATTAAATCCTTGTCCAGCCTAGGAGACTGGGGGGCGGTTAACCCTTGATATCTCAGAGCCCCCCCCCCCCCGACTCAAAACTTAAGTTTTCAGGCACACAGGGAATCAGCTCAACTTCACTTTATTCCCCGCCCCAAGAAAGGCAACCATCCCTCAGTTGTGTATACATGGGCAAAGACAAACCCTGAACGAACAGACATGCAAAACCTCAAAACACAGAAGAACTTTTAAACAAGTATATCCGAAATCCTCCCATTCACCCTGCTAGAGTCCTAGCAGGGCAAATAAGGAGAAGAGTCGTTTGCTATCTTTTCAAATGAACAAGGGAGGAAGAAACCCAGAACAGAGCCCTTTTCCCCTTTGACGTTGGGTAACCGGCCCCACCTGAAACCTGGGGCTCTCCAGCTGTTTTGAACTACAACTCCCAAGAGCGCCCAGCTGGTGGGAGTTGTAGTTCAAAGCAGCTGGAGGGCACCAAGGCTGCTCTGTATCCTCCTTTGAGGGCAAGCCCAATAAACTTCATTTCTCCAACTGACGGCAGTTGTCGTCCTTAAGCAGCCAGAGGTTGCTCTAACCATTGACCTCGCTCCCCTGCCCCGTGTGGCTGCTACCTAAATGTCTTTGGGTGAGCAGATCCATAGCAGAGAGGAAAAGGAAAACAAAAGCCTTATCGCAGCCTGCACAGATCTGCCTCCACCAGGTGCCTTAGACTACAACTCCCATATCCAGGATGGAGGGGGGCGTTGGGAGTTGTAGCGCAGAGCAGCTGGAAGGCGCCAGATGCCAGAAGACGGACTGAGGAACAAAACTATCCTGCTACCCCACCAAAAAACAAAAAGGAAACATCACGCCAGGATCCTGGGTGCGATTTCAGCCCCCTGCAAAAAGAGCTTTTTCCTAGCGCAAAACCCTTTCCCGCAACGTTATGAAAGAGAAAGAGAGAAAATTCACTTGGGGGTGGGGTGGCTGAGTCAGGAGGGGCAGACTGTGCCCCCCAATAACTCACTGTCCATTTGAGGGGTTTAGCGGCGCCAGGCCAGACAGACGGGAGGAGACGCAGGAATCTCCCTTTCACACATGCCTTGTGGAACCTGCAGCGCTGTGACAACCTCGTTGCAGCGTTATGGCAGCATGTCTGAGGTTTCCATTTCCCTGAGCCCCTCCATTTCTCCTGGCAAGCAAGGGGAGGGCTGGCACCCATCCTGGCTGGTGCTGTCTGGCAGCTCCATGAGAGCGGAGACCGCCTTGCACTCCAACTCAGAGAGCCACTGGGTGCAGACGCCGGCCCTGCGAGGCGGGGAAGCTGGGCGGACGGACATGATGGGCGGCGGGGTCTCCAGCGACAGGCTGCGGAGGACCTGAAGGAAAAGGGATCAAGGCAAACAGGTGAGGAGCGAGCGTAGCCACAAAGGCTAAAATAATAATAATAATAATGTGAGTTTTAACCAGTGGAACTCCCTGCCTTATTATTTATACCCCGCCCATCTGGCTGGGCCTCCCCAGCCACCCTGGGCGGCCTCCAACAAAATATTAAAATATTGTAATACATCAAACATTAAAAGCTTCCCTAAATAGGGCTGCCTTCAGATGTCTTCTAAAAGTCAGATAGTTGTTTATTTCCTTGACATCTGCCTCACTTCTTGCAGGGAGGGAACCTCCAAAAGGCCCTTGGAGCTGGATCTCAGCATCCGGGCAGAACAATGGAGGTGGAGATGCTCCTTCAGGTCTACTGGGCCTTTGTGTCCGTTTAGGGCTTTCAAGGTCAGCCCCAACAGTTTGAATTGTGCTCGGAAACGCACTGGGAGCCAATGTAGGTCTTTCAAGACCGGTGTTATGTGGTCTCCCAGTCCCCAGTCCAGCTGCCGCATTCTGGATTAATTGCAGTTTCCGAGTCACCTTCAAAGGTAGCCCCACGTAGAGCCCATTGCAGTAGTCCAAGCGGGAGATAACCAGAGCATGCACCACTCTGGCGAGACAGTCTGTGGGCAGGGAGGGTCTCATCCTGCGCACCAGGTCCTGGACACAGAACTGACCCGCGCCTCCATGGACAGCTGTGAGTCCAGAATGACTCCCAGGCTGCACAGCTGCCCCATTCAGGACCAGGGAGTCCCCCACACCTGCCCGCCCCCTCTCCCCCCAAAACAGTACTTCTGTCTTGTCAGGATTCAACCTCAATCTGTTAGACGCCATCCATTCTCCAACCGCCTCCAGGCACTCACACATAATTCTTGTTCCTAAAGGTTTCCCACACCCTACATGAATTCTTACATTGAAACACGTAATTTTTCAAAGCTTTTTCAAAGACCACTTACTTCCTGGGTGGAGACAGAAAGACAGTTGTAGATCCGATGTCCTGGCGGCATCGTTGGGTCGGTGTAGAAGAAACCGCTGCAGTCCACGGCGGGGAGAGGCGCTTCAAAGGGAGAAAGGGGGAGACACGCGGGCAGAAGGTGAGATCAGCCGACACCAGATCTGGTGGGAATTATGGTCCCCAGAAGTCGTTGACTACAACTCCCATCATCCACGACAATTGGACTCAGCTGACTTGGGAGGATGGGAGTTGTTGTCTGTTCAACATCTGGGGGCGCAAGGTTGAAGGACTCCAAACAGGAGCAGCCTGCTCGAACCTCGAGTCGCCGGATGTTGTTGGACTACAACTCCCATCGCCCGTGACCGCCGATCCTTGCTGGCTACGTGCAATATGGGTGTTGTAGTCCGACTTAAGAGCAGCTTGCTGGATCAGGGGAATGGCCCATCTGACTAGTATCCATCAAAAGCCCCCTTTCAAAGCCATCTGGGTCAGTAGCAAATCCCTGGCTCCTGTGGCAGGGAGTTCCACAGATTAACTGTGCAACAGAAGGACTTTTTTTAAAATCTGTCCTAAATCTTCCAACTTTCGGCTCCCCTGAAAGTCCACTGAGTTCTAGTTTTAGGAGGGAGTTCTAGTTTCCCCCATGTCAGGCGTCGTTTTGCAAACACTAAAAATCTACCCCCCCCCCACTGCAATCTTTCCTCACAGGGAAGCCTCTCCATCATTTAGGCAACAAGCAGGAAGCCCCTCTCCAGGCCCCAGAGACTCCCCTCTGTCTGCCCCGTGCTGCTTACTGGCTCTGGGTTCGAGTTCCGAGGGCGAGGCGCCTTGTTCCGCAGCTGCAGCTGGGGAGGAGCGGCTGCAGGTGGAGACAGCGGTGTAGAACGACTGGAAAGAAGGGTGGGACAGAGTCCGGGAGCGGAACCTGGACGCCTGCCGGGAAAGACATCAAGCAGAGATGAGTGTGAAATCCCCCCCCCATACACACATACAGCCACGTTCAACGCCCCAAACGTTCGCAGCGGGTTGGGCTAGATGACCTCTGGCGGTCCCTTCCCAACTCTACGACCTTGGAAAGTGGACTATCCTTCGTTGGATGTTTTCGAGAAGAGGATGGACGGCCACCCGCCAGGGATTCTTTAGCTGTGATTCCTGCATTGCGGAGGGTCAGGCTGGATGACCTTTGGGAGTCCCGATTCTACGATTCCGTGAAAATCTGGCAGCTATGGGCGTGATTATGAGCTATAAGCAATGGAGGGAGGGAGGGAAGGGATACGATCCACAGGACCTTTGGACAAAAGCCAGTTGCCTTTTATTCGGGATTCATCACAAAGCAGAGGCCCTCCAGATGTTTTGGGACCCGACGCCCACGCCCTGGCAACCAGCACAGCTGGGCACCCATGAGATCCAGCATCATAGAGCTGGGCTGCCCTTAGGGGGCAGTTGGGAGTTGTAGTTTGCAACAGCTGTGGGGCGCCGGGTCAAAGGCAGGCCGATATATGCAATTACACCACTGGAAAATAAAGACAGAAAGTCAGCCCAGGGGCAAGTATTAATGACGCCTCCCAGTAAAACATTTGCAGCGATTTATATTCATTGCAGGGGGTTGGTCTAGAGGACCCTTTAGGTTCCCCCTTTAGGTGCCATTCCATGTTCTGTGGACAAGGCAGGCGCCGAGCTGAGAGGCCTTCAAAGCCGTTCGGCCCTAGCGTAAGTGAGAGAGGGTGTTTGAGCATGTGCAGAGGATTGGGGGGGCAGGTTGAGTGCCCCCCGCCTCTAAAGAAATAGCAAGAACCCCCCCCCCCCGGGACTGAAGCCCCACCCTATCCCGAAACGCACCTGCTGTGTACGCCAATTTGTTACGCAGATGGCTCTTGTATCCTGAACCCAGTGGGAGAGGGGGGTTTCCCAAGGCGGGGTCTCTCTGCCCCAAGGTTTGAGGTCCACCCTGCAGCTGCTCCTGAGCCCTAAAAACGCCCGTTCCAAGAAATAAAAGTTACAGGCACGTCGAAAAGTTAAGTTTCAGGAAAGACAAGAGAAGCTACGGGACAGAAATGTCCGAAATCACACATGGCATCGGGAGCATGGACAGAGAAAAGCTTTGCTCCTCCTCCTAACACCAGAACTTGACCAGGCTGACGATTAAAAAGAAAGTTATTCATCAAACTGTGGAACTCCCTGCCACAGGATACAGCAATGGGCACCGACCTGGATGGCTGCAGAGCAGACACTGCCCACCTCCACTGTAAAGGGAGCCCTACAATGCTAGGACTCAATGAACCTGGAACCATGCAGATGTTTTTTTGGGTGGCAACATCTGGAGGGCAGGAGAATGGCCAGGGTTGTGCTACAGCTGCCAGCCCACAGGATTCAAGGACCTCCGAAGGAAGTGCAGCAGCTTCTCCCCGTCATCTGGAGCCCCGTCCCGACCCCTCTGCCCCCCGACTCACCTGGCGAATGCCGCTCCTGCAAGGCGTACGGGGCGAAAAGCCGTCGGCGGCAGTGGTGGGATCCTGGGTGGCGTGCTTTTCGCTGGAAGCAAGAGGCTGGATCCTGACCCCTGTGGGAATTTTGGGCAGGTGGGGTCCAGTTCTTGGAAAGAGGAAGGGGCACTGCCCTCTGTCTCCATAACGGCCTTGGCGTTCTCGCCAGAAAAGGCAGTTCACACACAAAAAAACCCTCATGGCACGTTGAGGAATTATAGAGCCATGAGCTGACATGGTTCTTTCCCTCCATCGTTTACCTTAAGGTCCATGAATAATCATAGTTTAGAGGGCCCTAAGGAAGTCAGACTGTCCTCCACCAGGGCCAGGGCCTTCTCAGTGGTGGCTCCGACCTGGTGGAATGCTCTGTCCCAGGAGACCAGGGCCCTGCAGGATTTAACTTCCTTCCGCAGGGCCTGTAAGACAGAGCTATTCCGCCTGGCCTTTAATTTGAATTCAGCCTGATCTTTTATTCCCCTTCCTTCCCTTTTTATGAAGATCACCCGCTCTGAGACCCCACAGCTAATTCTCCCCTGGTCTCCTCGCTTGGCCCAAATAGGACTAATTTAGCCAGCCAGCCCTGGTGATCATCTAACGTTTATTGGATAGATTTCCCCCCTAAATTGATTTTTGAATTCTGAATTTATTGTTATTCACGTTTTATACTGTATTTTATGCTTTTTGTTGTTGCATTAATTAAGTGTTTTAAATTTGCTGTTAGCCGCCCTTAGCCTGGTTTTCTGAACTGGGAAGGGTGGGGTATAAATAAAAAATTATTATTATTTATTATCCTCACAACAACCTTGTGAGGAAGGTGGGGACTAGCCCCTCAAGTGACTAAATGGAGATTCGAACCCAGCTCTTTCCCAGGTCCTGGACCCTCACCACTATGCCATGCCAGGTTTGGGGTAACGGAACAGGGCACCCATTCAAAAGGCCTGGTGCAAATTAAAAAAACAACACACAGTTTTGCAATAAAGGGGTATTAAAAAACCTCACTGTGTTCTGTGTTTTTTTCCATGAAGCCACAACACCAGTGAGTGGCCTAGTGGTTAGAGCGCAGGATCAGGACCTTGGGGAGGTAAAGGTAAAGGTAAAGGGACCCCTGACCATTAGGTCCAGTCGTGGCCGACTCTGGAGTTGCAGCGCTCATCTTGCTTTATTGGCCGAGGGAGCCGGCGTCCAGCTTCCGGGTCATGTGGCCAGCAGGGCTAAGACGCTTCTGGCGAACCAGAGCAGCGCATGAAAACACCGTTTACCTTCCCGCTGGAGCGGTACCTATTTATCTACTTGCACTTTGACGTGCTTTCGAACTGCTAGGTTGGCAGGAGCAGGGACCGAGCAATGGGAGCTCACCCCGTCATTGCGGGGATTCGAACCGTCGACCTTCTGATCGGCAAGTCCTAGGCTCTGTGGTTTAACCCACAGCACCAACCAGGGTTCAAATCTCCCCACTAGGCCACAAACCTGCCCAGGGTTGTCGGGAATTAAATGAGGACTATGGCTCTGGAGAAAGCAGGCTTCAAATTCTTGAGGAAGGGGAGGGAAATGGTGTCGGTTTATAAATGTAATCAGTGCTTTTTTCTGGGGAGACGCAGGGGTACGCATCCCCCTAAACATTTTGCGAATCTTTGTACTTTTGTCCATTTAATGTATTTATTTCCCCCAGTCTGAACTATAAAATAGTGATTTTCTCGAGCCAATATGAGAGTACACCTAAACAGGGTTTTTTTTAAAGAAAAAAAAAAGCACTGAATGTAATGAATAATTAGGAATGTGGCTCCAGTTATGCGCAATTCTCAGCCAGGACCCTGCAGGGTTCAACTTGGCCGGCAAACTAGAATTCCCGCTGCACCCAACAACACCCACCGAAAGGGTGCTGCGTTTTGTAGGGGGAGATATAATTGTATTTGAAGCACACACAGATGTAAGACCACTTATAATTCCCACCCAACTCTGCTTTCCCAAAAGCCCCCTCTGGCGATGGCCTATTAATTCAACACCTGGGGAGTGCCAGGCCCTCTCTGCAGTCCCTGCCCCAGAGAGACTACAAACCCCCAACAACAGACTCCAATAAGTCTTATTCCGCAGGCCCCAAAGCCTCACTCACTGCTCCCCGAACTCCTGGGTTTCTTCGGCGTGGGAATCCTCGCTGCTGCCGTCTAAGCTGGAGTCACTATCTGCCTCCTCTTCCTCCTCCTCCTCTTCTTCCTCCTCCTCCTCTTCATCATCTTCATCTTCATCTTCTGTGTCCCAGAGCTCATGCCGGGGGTCCGAGCTGTCAAACATTTCTTGCATAACCTGCAAAAGGAAGAAGGGAAAAGTCCTCCAGCAGAAAATGAAAACCTGTTGGGTCTTTCTCTGCCAGGGGACCTTGGCAATGGCCCCACTTGATGGGGGCAGGGAGGTGGGGTGCGAAACAGGAGCCAAGCTGCCCCCCCTCCAGGGTGGGACAGGGACCCCCCTTTTTTGCAAGGCTTGGATAGTCCAGACTGAGAAGAGGGCAGATTTGTGGACCTCAGCCAGCCTCCTAAAAAAATACCCACCTCCTCTCTTTGCCTGGGAGGAAAGGACTTCCATCACGGGGTCAAGGAAGCACCCTATATAGGAGGAGTGGGGGGCGTGGGGGGCAGCCCTGCCCACCTGAGCTGCCCTTTTTGCCAGGGGGCATCATCCACAGCTACTTGGAGATTCCTGGCGTAAAAGAGGACTTATCTCCTTCTTCTGGGTACCAAATAATCCCTCTTTGTGTTTTCAAACCCAGAGGAAGAGGGACATTTAGGGCAGGATTAATCCTGGGCTTGGGTGGGTGCCCTGGGGCTTGATCCTGCTACTTGCTATGCTCCTAGGTTGCAAGGGGGGGCAGGGGTTGCTCAATTCTCCAGGAAAATAAAATTAAAACCGCAGGGGATGAGAATCGCAGCCGCCCACAAGCAAAACTTTCCTGCAAAGCTTCTCCCTCTTTCTAAATATTATATAGACCTGTTTTTTAAACAGATTTGTCATTTGGGGTGGGGTTGTTTTTAAAAATCATCTCACCTGTCAGTCAGGTTGAGAAGGCAGCTAATATATCAGCGATCACAGAATTGCAGAGTTGGAAGGGACGCCCCCCCCAGCCAAGGGTCATTCAGCCCAATCCCCCTGCAATACAGGTCTATTTTCCCCCTAGGTGAGACTCGAACCCACAGCCTTAAGGATTGAGAGTCTTGTGCTCTACTTGAAAAGAGCTGTCCCTAGGGTGCTGGTGGTGAGCACAAGAAGATATTTAGATATTTAAACATGTGGGGTGTGTGGGGGTCTGAGTTTGAATCCCCAACTCAGCCATAAAACCCACTGGATGTGAATTTGGGGGCCCCCTCCCTGCTTCTCAACCTAACCTACCTCACAAGGTTGTCGTGGGGGAATTGAGGAGGTGGGGAGAAGGAGCCAGGTGACCGAGAGCCCTGCGGAGAGAAAAGTGGGGTGTGAAAATTCAATAAATACATCCATAAAACAAAAATAAACGGTGGGCGCGAAGAAATTCCCCTCCGCCTGAATCCTAGAGGATGTGAGCTCAATAGGGGCTGCACAGCTTGACTTGACCAGAGATGGAGGATCCTCTAACCTGACGTTGGTAATTTGGGGAGGGGGCCTGGAAGAGTAGGATGGCAGGCCAAGACCACCCCCCACCTTGGGGACACCACATCTGTAGGACGGGATATTTCTAAGGTACTCAGAAACGAAAGCATTAAAGCACCCCTTCTGTTGCAAAAGATAGAAAGGTATTTCTGGAATTATTCAATGGGATAAATATTTAAGCCTATAGTGTATTCTCAAAATAACAGGCCCTTTCCATTAGAGGGAGAGTGCAGAGGGGGTCACTAAAAGAGAGTGAGGAATGCATTGTTTTCTAAGAAAAACCCCTTAAAATCACAAATAGCCTCTGAAATAATAATAATAATTCGAGAGAAATGGAGGCACTGCTTGCACAAAAGTTGAAGCCCCCCTTTGACCAACTTCTTCAACTCACACCTCTCCCACTTCCAGGTTCTGCTTCTTCCTTCCGCAGCTGAGAACCTTCTCGATTTTTAAATCATTCTCTGCAAAAGGGCCTCATTAGGAGCAAAGTGGACTCAGCTGGGCCCGACTCTGGGAGCAAATTTCTCCTGCTGCAACACTTTTGCAGACATCCCGGCTGGCTTTAAAATCCTCCTCCAAAGTGGGTGGGGTGGGAAGTTCCTTTCTCCGTCTCCCTCTCTCCCCCACAACACCCCAGAGCTCAATTATATTATTTGTGTATTTCAAATGCTAAACATGTTGGCAGAACAGGAAACTCCGTTATCTCAAGGTTGCGGGTTCAAAACCAGACGCTGCATTGCAGGGGGTTGGACTAGATGACCGTGGGGAGCCCCTTACAACTCCACAATCCTGTCTTTCTATGAATCTGGCTGCTCAGAGGCTATCCGCATGGCATGATGGACTAGAGCCTTGCTCATTACATTTATTTACAGGAAACAAAAGGTCCTCCTTGCTACCATGCCTGCTTTAAAAATACAGAAATATTCTTCACGTTAGCTTTTTCTTTCTTTTAAGGAATAAAACAATTATCTGCATCCTGACCATCACAGCGTCCGAGGTGTGTGTACTCAGAAGCAATAACTGCTTTGGTTTCGTATAGATATTATGTGTTGCGTTGATATTTGTGGTCTGTTGCCCTTTTGGCAAAGGGCGGTGTATTAAATCGAATGAATGAAAATGAGTTCAAAAGGGTTTAGCTCTGTAGTAATCGGAGAGTATAGTCTGGAAAGAGACCAGGCCATCTTTAATTGCTCCCCAGGGGTGGGGGGGAAATGTCTGGTCTCCAGTGATTATTCCCCATTTGTCAAGGAGGTGACAAAACTCTAGTCTCACGCCCTTCAAAGGGCTGCAATCACAAGGGAATAACACCCCCCCAAAAAAAAAACACCTCTGGGGATTATCCTTAGATGTTTTTGCAAAGTGAGAGGGTTTGGAGCAGGCATCCCCAAACTCAGCCCTCCAGATGTTTTGGGACTACAACTCCCATCATCCCTAGCTATCAGGACCAGTGGTCAGGGATGATGGGAGTTGTAGTCCCAAAAACATCTGGAGGGCCGAGTTTGAGGATGCCTGGTTTTGGAGGCTGCAGCAAACCGAAGGAGACCATCAGAACATAGAATCATCAGATTGCAGAGTCAGAAGGGACCCCAAGGGTCATCTAGCCCAACCCGCTCTGCCTTAGGGGCGGGGGATCATGACATGGTCCTCGCTTCTCTCTCTCTCTCATTTTCAACTGGTCTGGAAGGCCAGCAGGGGTCTGGACCATCTCCCACGACCATGAGCTGGGATATGAAACTCTTAATCTCAGAGTTGTGGGTTCAAGCCCCGTGTTGGGCAAAATATTCCTGCATTGCAGGGGGTTGGGCCCCTTCCTATTCTACAATTCTATCGCACCTTCGTCCTGAAGGTATCTAGAGACCATCCAGATGCAAGCCCTGGTCTTTAAAAAGCAGAGACACCACCTTGCCGACAGAGGTCGGTATAGTTAAAGCTCTGGTTTTCCCGGTAGTGATGTATGGAAGTGAGAGCTGGACCATCAAGAAGGCTGATCGCCGAAGAATAGATGCTTTTGAATTCTGGTGCTGGAGGAGACTCTGGAGAGTCCCATGGACTGCAAGAAGATCAAACCTCTCCGTTCTGAAGGAAATCAGCCCTGAGTGCTCCCTGGAAGGACGGATCCTGAAGCTGAGGCTCCAAGACTTTGGCCACCTCATGAGAAGAGAGGACTCCCTGGAAAAGACCCTGATGTTGGGGAAGATGGAGGGCGCAAGGAGAAGGGGATGACGGAGGACGAGATGGTGGGACAGTGTTCTCAAAGCTACCAGCATGAGTTTGACCAAACTGCGGGAGGCAGTGGAAGACAGGAGGGCCTGGCGTGCTCTGGTCCAGGGGGTCACAAAGAGGCGGACACGACTAAATGACTAAACAACAACTGGCTTACAGTTGCCAGGTCAGGAGCATCTCAGACCCAAACCTGAGGCCTAGGGCGGCTCTGGGATGACATCACAGGGGAGGCCACCTGGTGCTGCCACTGGCCATCTCTGGAGATGGAGGTTAATTGGGAGAAGGACACAACACAGGGCAGATTCTCACAGAGTGTCTGCTGTGCTTTTGCAGCCGGGCTGAAACTTGCAAAAAGCTACACGCACCGTCTCCTTAATAATTTCGCTGTTATTCAAGGCCTTCCCTCAGTCCTGCCCCCCTCCCAAGCCCACTTGGTGGGGACAAACAAAGCAGGGCCTTCTTTGTGGTAGTTCCTCCAGCAAACTTTGGATCTCTTTCCATAGAGAAGCCCGACTGGCTCCCTCCTTGCTGTCCTTCTGCAGGCAAGTGAAGATCTTATTTCAACAGAACTTGGGGAATTGACTGCTTTCAGTGGAAGGCTGGGCTGTGTTCATTGCACCTGTATGTTTTAGTAGATTGTGTACTAGTGTTAAATTATGATTATTTTAAATTATTGCTTTCCTCCCCCCATGTTTTAGCTGTTTCTGTTTTAGAGATATGATGTGTAGAAGACCCCCCCCCCAGTTGCTAACGGAATCCCAGCCCCCCAATGGTTGGCTTTAAACAAGGATTAGACAAATTCTACTAGTCTCAATGGCTATGTTCTACCTAAGAAGATCAGAAGAGCCTGGCAGCTGGATCAGGCCAAAGGGGGCTCTTGGGCTTGCCAATCAGAAGGTCGGCGGTTCGAATCCCCGCCACGGGGTGAGCTCCCGTTGCTTGGTCCCTGCTCCTGCCAACCTAGCAATTCGAAAGCACGTCAAAGTGCAAGTAGATAAATAGGTACTGCTCCGGCGGGAAGGTAAATGGCGTTTCCATGCGCTCAGGTTTCCGTCACGTTGTCCTGTTGCGCCAGAAGCGGTTTAGTTCTGCTGGCCACAGGACCCAGAAAGCTGTCTGCAAACAAATGCCGGCTCCCTTGGCCTGAAAGTGAGATGAACACTACAACCCCATAGTTGCTTTTGACTGGACTTAACTGTCCAGGGGTCATTTAATAATAAATAATAATAATTATTATTATTTATACCCCACCCTCCCCGGCCAGAGCCGGGCTCAGGGCGGCTAACACACACACACACAAAAATGCAGTAAAAACATAATAAGAAAAAAGAAAAAGAAAAAGAAACAATTTAAGATACAGGTTAAAATGCAATTTAAAACGCAGCCTCATTTTAAAAGTCAAAACCATAAGGGAAAGGAAACATAAGGGTCAGACTGAGTCCAAACCAAAGGCCAGGCGGACCAGCTCTGTCTTGCAGGCCCTGCGGAAAGATGTCAAGTCCCGCAGGGCCCTGGTCTCTTGGGACAGAGCGTTCCACCACGTCGGGGCCAGTGCCGAAAAGGCCCTGGCCCTAGTTGAGACCAATCTGACCACCTTGCGACTTGGGACCTCCAAAGTGTTGTCGTTTGTGGACCTTAAGGTCCTCCGTGGGGCGTACCAGGAGAGGCAGTCCCGTAGGTACAAGGGTCCTAGGCTGCATAGGGCTTTAAAGGTTAAAACCAGCACCTTAAACCTGACCCTGTACACCACTGGGAGCCAGTGCAGCTGGTAAAACACTGGGTGAATGTGACCCCACAGCAAGGACCCCGTAAGGAGCCTTGCCACGGCATTCTGCACCCGCTGGAGTTTCTGGGTCAGCTTCAAGGGCGTAGAGCGAATTTCAGTAGTAAAACCAGGAGGTGCCCATTGCATGGATCACTGTGGCCAGATCTGGGCGAGATTTACCTTTTATTTTCTCTGCCCAACATGCAACTTCATTGGGATTCACGGGCTTCCTGTATTGCAGGGGGTTCAACTCGATGCCGCTGCAGGATACAGATCTACCATCCTGGGCAGTCCACAAGTTATAGCCTTACCCCCCCCCCAAAAAAAAGCAATATTTTCTTCCTCCGTCTTCCTCTGTCGGAGGCAGCTACGCTTCTGCAAACCGGTGGCTAGGAATAAACAAAGAGGGAGAGTTGCTGCTGTAGTTTCTGGGCCCTTGCAATTTGGGGTTAGCTCGTGGGTCACTGCGAAAGCAGACGAACACCCACAAAACTCCCCATGAAGAGGCTGAGCACCCACAGATTTCGGTACCACGGCCTTGCACGCTGCATGGCACCCATGGCCCGAGGGCACCCAAGTTGTCACTCCTGCACTAACCCTCATCCTCCATGCAGAGTTTTTGTCCCTGCCCCACAGGGCAGGCGCCTATAGGCTCATTTCCCTTGTGCAGGATGATAACATTGTGTGAATGAATGAGGCTGTCATGAGACTGGGATGGGCTCAATGGCCTCTCAGAGATATCAGTGGATCTTTAAGGTCAAAAGATTAAGGATTTGCATCGGCAGGATCTTTGCAGCTGAGAGGTGAGGGCTCCACTGTTGCCTTTTGTGGATCGCCAAGAAAGGTGACTCCCCTTTTTGCCATCTGGCCAGGTGCAGGTTTTAGAGTTTTAGAGGTTTTAGATGGACTCGGGTGGTGCTGTGGGTTACACCCCAGAGGACAGGATCACACTTCAAAACGACCTTGACAGATTAGAGAACTGGGCCCAAACAAACAAGATGAATTTTAACAGGGAGAAATGTAAAGTATTGCACTTGGGCAAAACAAAGGAGAGGCACAAATACAAGATGGGTGACACCTGGCTTGAGAGCAGTACATGTGAAAAGGATCCAGGAGTCTTGGTTGACCACAAACTTGACATGAGCCAACAGTGTGATGCGGCAGCTAAAAAAGCCAATGCAATTCTGGGCTGCATCAATAGGAGTATTGCATCTAGATCAAGGGAAGTAATAGTGCCACTGTATTCTGCTCTGGTCAGACCTCACCTGGAGTACTGTGTCCAGTTCTGGGCACCACAGTTCAAGAAGGACACTGACAAACTGGAACGTGTCCAGAGGAGGGCAACCAAAATGGTCAAAGGCCTGGAAACGATGCCTTATGAGGAACGGCTAAGGGAGCTGGGCATGTTTAGCCTGGAGAAGAGGAGGTTAAGGGGTGATATGATAGCCATGTTCAAATATATAAAAGGATGTCACATAGAGGAGGGAGAAAGGTTGTTTTCTGCTGCTCCAGAGAAGCGGACACGGAGCAATGGCTCCAAACTACAAGAAAGAAGATTCCACCTAAACATTAGGAGGAACTTCCTGACAGTAAGAGCTGTTTGACAGTGGAATTTGCTGCCCAGGAGTGTGGTGGAGTCTCCTTCTTTGGAGGTCTTTAAGCAGAGGCTTGACCACCATATGTCAGGAGTGCTCTGATGGTGTTTCCTGCTTGGCAGGGGGTTGGACTCGATGGCCCTTGGGGTCTCTTCCAACTCTATGATTCTAAACCACTGAGCCTCTTGGGCTTGCCGATCAGAAGGTCGGTGGTTCGAATCCCCGTGACGGGGTGAGCTCCCGTTGTTTGGTCCCTGCTCCTGCCAACCTAGCAGTTCGAAAGCACAAAGTACAAGTTGATAAAGAGGTACTGCTGCTCTGGTTCGCCAGAAGCAGCTTAGTCATGCTGGCCACATGACCCGGAAGCTGTACGCCGGCTCCCTCGGCCAGTAAAGCGAGATGAGCGCCACAACCCCAGAGTCGGCCACAACTGGACCTAACGGTCAGGGGTCCCTTTACCCTTTACCTAAGAAAGGTGACTCCCCTTGTTGCCACCTGGCCAGGTGCAGGTTTTAGAGTCATATTATGCTCAGCCTGTGTGTGCGCAAATAAAAAAAACCAACCCAAAATATCACAGACTTTGCAATTCTGCAGTGACGAAAACTCACTCGGCACATGCTCAGAGGCAGTGCTGGAAGGTCCGGTTTGCAACCCCGGTGCTGAAAATAGGCAGAGCTGTGCCTCTGAGCGTAATAAACCGAGCCCCACATTGCTGTGGGACGAGCGCCTTTTCACCCCAGATCGCTTGGTGCAGATAACACCAAGGTAACGGGTTCGATCCTCGGACGGGACAGCATTTCCAATCAATTACACTCTCACACACGCAATTTTTTTTTTTTTTTTTGGCGGTTTAATGTAAATTTGTACAAACAAATGAAAACTCATGCAAAAAACTGTAGAAATGACAGATGGAAGGTGGGGGGAAGCGGTAGGGTGGGCGGGGCTTAAATACACAACGACGGTGGGCGTGGCTCCGAAATTAAAACCCATGCACCTCCCTCCCCCCCCCCGAAGCAAAGATGCCTTCACATTTTAAATAGATTCTGAAGTATAGCTTTTTTTCATCTTCTTCTGTCCATATGTTACAAATATTTACAGGAGGGGAGGCCAAGGTGGGGAGGGGGTTGGAGATAGAGGGTGAGGGGGCTTTGGGGGTGGGGAGGGAGGGAGAGAGGGACCCCGTGAGATCCAGCAGCTCAGCCCTGGAGAGGCTAGATATGTACACTTGTGAAGAAGGAAGATGTACACAGGGGAAATTGGGCCGGCTTTTTTTGAGGGTGGGGGCGATTCAAAAGTGCATTGCGGGAGAGAGGAGGGGAGTGAGAGCAGGAAGGGGGGGGGGCTTCTTCAATAAGGGGCACCGGAGCTGAGTGAGTAGAACACTTGCTTGGCATGCAGAAGGTTCAATCCCCAACAGAACCTCCAGGAAGGGCTGGGTGGGATCCCCTCTCTGGCTTGCGGGAGAGCCGCCGCCGCTGCCAGTCCGTGCAGGCAATACTAGCTGGGCCAACGGGAAGTGCCTTCGTGGCTCGTTGGCAGAGTAGGCATGCAGAAGGACACTGGCAGCATCTCCCCAGTGCAGGAGCCTGAAATCCCCGAGAGCTGCTGCTGCTGCTGCCGGTCAGTGTAGGCTGGATGGACCAATGGTCAGTGACTTGGAGGAGGGCCGCTGCAGCACCTTGCCTCGCCTGCAGAAGGCCCCAGGTCCAATCCTGGCAGCGCCAAGCAGGGCTGCCTGGCAGCGCCAAGCAGGTGATGCTGCCGGCCAGTGCACGCAATACTGAGCTGAGTGGGTGCCCAGTGGCCTGGCTCAAGGGGAGGCAGATTCCTATGCAGCAAGGCCTGCGCATTCGGGGCTTGGAGGAGGAGGCCCCCCACCCCGAACCAAACCTCGGCTACTCTGCCCCTGCCCCACACATGGGGGTAAAAGGGAGGAGGGAAGCGGGGTGAAGACTTGGCACCGATGTAAGGCGAAGCGTGGGGGGCGGAGGGGGGGGGGAGGCACTGCAGGGTGCCCTCTGCACCCACCACCCTGGGGGGGGGAGGGAGAAGGGAGGGAGAAGGAGTTTGTCCCCCCCCCACTCAGCCAGTCTCTATTGCACAGTCCTGCCCCAGCTCCTTCTTCGCCTGGGCTTAAGACTCTCCTTCTTCGGCCGTCGGGCTCAGGGCGAGTGGGGGGCTAAGTGGCCAGGCCCCGCTTCTGTGAGGGCCCCTCCAGCTCCTCTCGCTGCTTGAGCTCCTTCATCCTGTAAGGAGAGACGGGGGGGGGGGACGCAAGCGTGAGAAGCGTTCCTCAGCAGCAGGTTGGGCTGGATGACCCTTGGGGTTCCCTTTCCGACTCTGCCATTCTCCCCATGCAGCGGATCCAGGAGCTGGGAGGGAGGCTCTGTTGGCATACGACACCTTTGCTGCTCAGAGATCTGCTCTGGCGGCCAATTTGCTTCAGGGCCGAGTATATAAAGCCCTTAACAACTTGGGAAATTATGAAATACAATTCTATTCTTCTATTCTTCTTTAAAAATTAATTTTTATTAAGAATTTCAGCATAACAATTTATCAAAGACATATCATCCTCATTCCCCCCCATTCCCCCCCCCAGAAAAACCCACCCTCCCACCCCGACCCAGACTTCTCTCTCTGGTTTTTCAGCACATGTTATTCTCCGCATATTATAAAATTGTAAAGATCCTTAAATTATCTGTCTATATGTTACCAATAATAAATTTGTGTTTGTTTATGCAACGCCTGCCAAGGAGTCCAGTTCACCTATTATTCTGTTCTATTCCCTCCCTGCGAGAAGCCAAGTTACAGGGAACCAGGCAGAGGGCCTTCTCGGTGGTGGCTCCTGCCCTCTGGAACACCCTCCCACCAGATGTCAAAGAGAAGAACAACTACCAAATTTTTAGAAGACATCTGAAGGCAGCCCTGTTCAGGGAAGTTCTTAATGTGTGGCATTTTAATGTATTTTTAATCTTTGTTGGAAGCCGCCCAGAGTGGCTGGGGAGACCCAGCCAGATGGGCGGGGTACAAATAATAAATTATTATTATTATTATTATTGGGTGGGGCAGCCTCAAAGTGGCAGCAGCCTTCTCTCGCCTACTCTGCAAACAGGACGAATGCCTATCGCCTGTTTGACAACACTGCATTTTGCAGCTATCTTGTATAACACTGAAAAAAATAATAATTACTACTACTGTTTTTAATGAATACCAGGACAATCCACCCAAAGACTTTTAAGCCACCTAAGCCTGCCTCTGCTCCCTTCCTTCGACCTTACCTGTGTCGGCAACGTCGCAGGAACCTCATGATCTTCCGAGCTGCCTGGTCTTGCTTCTTGGTTAGAAACGTTCCTCTGTTGGGGGGGGGGGAGAGAGAAAGAGAGAGCCGTGTGTTCGGAGGGGTGCTGGGTTCAAGGGAGCAAACGTGTACTCAGCAACAGCGCAAAGGGACCCAGGCGTCTCCCTGGAGCCCAGGCTGAACGTGAGCCCACTGTGTGATGCAGCAGCAACAAAAGCGAAGGCGATTAACACACTCTATGATCATATTACTGCTCTCTTCTGCCCCACTGGGAGTGCTGCGTCCAGTTCTGGGCACCCCAGTTGAAGAAGGAGATTGACAAAAGGTGGAGCAGGTGCAGAGGCAGGCGACTGAGATGATCAAGGGTCTGGAAACCAAGCCTGATGAGGAACGGTTGAAGGAGGTGGTGGGTATGACTGAGATATGGTAGCCCTCTTCAAATATCTAAAGGGCTTTCCCATGGAAGAGGGAGCGAGAAATGAAATAAAAGGAGATTCTGGCTAAGCATTAAGGGAAACTTTCCTTTCCCTGTATGAATTGACCCGTCGGATCCTGCAATCATTGCCCAGTGCCTTTCTTTGTCTGCCCCCTTCATGAGAGGCCCGCATGGGGCAGCAACACGAGAACGGGGCCTTTTCTGTGGTGGCTCTCCATTTGTGGGACGGACACCCTCCTCAGGGAGGCCCTCCTAGTGCCTTCCTTACATATCTTTAGGTGGCACAAATGGGCCCTCGTATCTACGGGACGGCCTCTCCTGGTCTGCCCCGCAGAGGCCCTTAAGGCCCATGAAGAACCATAGGTTAGAAGGCCCTAAGGAAGTCAGACTATCCTCCACCAGGACCAGGGCCTTCTCAGTGGTGGCTCCGACCTGGTGGAATGCTCTGTCCCATGAGACCAGGGGCCTGCAGGATTTAACTTCCTTCCGCAGGGCCTGTAAGACAGAGCTATTCTGCCTGATCTTTTATTCCCCTTCCTCCCCTTTTTATGAAGATTACCCGCTCTGGGATCCCACAGCTAATTCTCCCCTGGTCTCCTCACTCGTCCAAATAGGACTCATTTAGCCAGCTAGCCCTGGTGATCATCTAATGCTTATTGGATGGATTTCCCCCCCCTAAATTGATTTTTGAATTCTGAATTTATTGTTATTCACATTTTATACTGTTTTTTTGTTGCATCAATTAAGTGTTTTAAATTTGTTGTTAGCCACCCTGAGCCCGGTTTTCTGAAACGGGAAAGGCAGGGTATAAATAAAAATTTATTATTATTATTATTATTATTATTATTATTATTATTATTGTACTAAACGTTTCTCTACAACCAGGCCTTTGGGCGGATTAACATTCTATGGCCTTTAAAATGCGTTTGCAGGAGGCGGGGCGGGAAATATTAAGGGCATTAATTGAAAACAAACAAACTACCAGCAAGATAGACAAACAGATAAATAAATAAAACAGAAATGTAAGACTAGGCCAGATCCCTTTGCTTGGCCTTCGGTCAGCTGGCAGGAAAGGGCAGTCATGAGCCATTCATCTCCCCAGGCTCAGAGAAGGGGCGGTTTGGTCCTCCCCCAAAAGGCAGAAGACTAGCCAAGTTTCCAGTCCCTAGAGAGCATCGGAAAAAAGGCCAGAGGGAAGGAGAGGAATGACCTAGTCTAAAATTACTACTCGGTCTCAGCTGGGACAGATAATATCGCACTCGGTCCTGGCAGGGAGCCGGCCAGAGAGGCTGGCTGCGGCAAGGATGCTGGGGCCGTGAGCGGTCAGGCGGGGGCCGCGCCAGGGCTTCGCCTTGCAGGCGCTCAGGGGGGTGGGCTCCCTCCCTCCCTCCCTCCCTCCAGATGCTGGAAGATGCAGGGAGGAGAGAACGCCCTCCTTCCCATAGCACTGCAGGGTTCAACTGCGGAACTCTCTCCCACTGGAAGCAGCCAGGGCCGCCAAATCAAAAGCGGATGGGATATATACAAGGAGGAGGAGAGGGCTATCAGGGCCTTTTGGCCTCCAAGGCGGAAATGCTTCTAGATCCCAGCAGCTGGAGGGGGATAGGGGCCCCCCAGCCGTAGGCACGTGCAACCCAGCAACTGCCTCTCCCAAGGATATTTCTCAATTTGAGGCTTTTAAATGGTTTTCTACAGACTGTGATTTTTTATGCACTGTGACTCGCTGTTATTTTGACCGATTATAACGTGTGCACATCGCCGCCGGAGACAGACAGGTGCCAGCAGAATAAAGAGTTTAGCAATTGATTATTAGAGTGAGATTCTGTCTGATTATTGTTTGCGGATATTCCGAGAGTTAATTTTGTTGTGGGCTATTTTATTCTAATGTATTATTGTGCATTACTTTATTGGATATGCCAGCTGTTTCTTCTAAATGTATGTTTTTATGGCTTTTTGGTACAGTCACACCTCGGGTTGAAGTAGTTTTGGGATAATTATTTTCGGGTTCCACGCTGCGGCGACCCAGAAGTAACGGAGCGCGTTACTTCCAGGTTTTGCCGCTCGCGCATGCGCAGGGGGCCAAAATGACGTCACACGCATGCGCAGAAGCGGCGAACTGCGACCTGCGGATATGGGTTGCGTTCGCTTCTGGATGCGAACGGGGCTCCAGAACGGATCTGGTACTACTGTTATAAGGCCTTTGCTGTGTGTTTTCTTGTTTCTTCGGCTCGTAAACTGCCTTGTGCATAGTCAGTGGGTTTTTCCTGGGGGGACGCATACCCCTAAACATTTTGTGAATCTAAGTTTGTCCTCATTGAGGGGCAGTATTTCAATATGAGTAGGAAAATAAGAGTATCCCAAACATTTTTTAAGGAAAGAAAAAAAGCACTGTTCATGCAGCAGACCATAGGTAGGCAAACTAAGGCCCAGGGGCCGAATCCGGCCCAATCGCCTTCTAAGTCCAGCTTGCGGACAGTCTGGGAATCAGCGTGTTTTTACATGAGTAGAATGTGTGCTTTTATTTAAAATGCATCTCTGGGTTATTTGTGGGGCATAGGAATTCGTTCATATTCTTTTTCCAAAATATAGTCCGGCCCCCCACAGGGTCTGAGGGACAGCGGACCGGCCCCCAGGTGAAAAAATTTGGAATTTAAGACACCCCCACCAAGCGTGGGAGCCCTTTCTCATTCCTTGCAAAGTGGGAGACCCGGTTCTCTTCAGGGATTTGTCGCTACAGACGTTACACGAACGACACTGATCTTTTGAACGGAGGCAGCCAACGCGGGTGCTCTCTCCTGGACCCCCCGTCCACCACTGCCCACCTTTCTGGGGGACCCAGGCGTCCGGGCACCCACTTGATCTTCTGCTGCATGGCGGCAGAGGCCCGCCTGCCCTGCTTCAGCTTCTCGTACTCCTTGTAGCTGCGGTAGTACTGCTGGATCAGGACCGCGGCGCGGCGGCTCTGCTGGAACTTCTTCTGCTCGTAGTAGCTGCGGAACTTGCTCTGGATCAAGATGGCGGCTTGAGTCATCTTCTTATACAGGGCGTACTGACCGGAGGGAGGGAGGGAGGCAGGAAGCGGTTATTCAGGGAGCCCCGTCTCCAAATTGAAACCCCCAAACGCCCCAGGGAACCCAGGCCGTGCCGGATACCTCCCCACCAACCAACCACATCAGCACCTTTTCAACCATTAGAGCGGGTTGGGCTAGATGACCTTTGGGGGTCCCTTTCAACTCTATGGTTCCAGGATCCATCCACATGGAATTGAGCCCACAAGGGAGTAACTTGCTTCGAGGTTTCTAATAGAGGTCGGGTGGTCACTTGTCAGGGATTCTCGAATTGCAGGGGGTTGGACTAGATGTCCTTTGGGGGTCCCTGCCGCTCAAGAATCAAGCACGAACCGCTCTGCCCGTCCCCCTCCACGAACCGTGGAGAGGAGCTTCTCCCTGGGTGCTTCTCCTGGGTTTAGCAAGGCCGTCCATCCCCCCAAACTGCCTGCAGCTGTCAGATGAGGAGTCGGGAGACCAGGGTTCGAATCCCCATTAGGCCATGGGGCGACCTTGGGCCAGGAACTATCTCTAGGCCTAGCCTACCCCGCAGGGTTGTTGTGTGGATTAAATGAGGAGGGGGGGGAGGGACGAGAACCACAGGTGCCCCTTTGATTTCCTTGGAGGAACGGGTGGCATATACCGTATTTTTCGCTCCATAAGACGCACCTTTTTCTTCCTAAAAAGTCAGGGGAAATATCTGTGCGTTTTACAGAGCGAATGTGTGGTCCCTGGAGCCGAATTGCCCAGGGGCAAAAAGCAGATCATGCTTCTTTTTTTGAAAGAGAGAAGGGGTGTTGAAACAAAGCCTCTGATCGTTTGCCAATCGGGGAGAGAGATAAGGGAGGCTAGAGATAAAGGAGGCTGCCTGGGAGGGGGGAGGTAAAGACAGTGAACTTGCAAAGCGGGGAAACAGGAAGACTAAAGCAATAAGGAGAGAAATTAGAAGAAAAGGAGGAGCAAAAAACTGCTCCAGCTACGGAAAAGACACTAAGGCAAGCAAGAGGGAAGGGAGTGTTGAAAGGAAGCAGCTGATCGGTGGGATTGAGAGAGAGATAAGGGAGCTAGCAGAGGTTGCCTAGGAGCGGGGAGGTAAAAGCCCATGGATCCTCAGGATTTTAGCATTGGGTCACCCCAAACTCACCTTTAGATCACATGTCTGTGGCCACAGCATGAACCACAAAAATGATACATCCACTGTTTCGTTCAGAATATTTTTTTTCTTGTTTTCCTCCTCTAAAAACTAGGTGCGTATTATGGAGCGAAAAATGCGGTAAATGCAACAGGTAAATGCACCTGGAAAAGGTTTCGCTGGGCTCCCCAGTGGAATCAAGGGCGAATATCTCTCTCCCCTCCATAGCGGGGGCAGGCTCCCCCCTGCTACACACACACACACACAAACATGGCCCCCTCCTCTCCTCTTTTACCTTCAGGGCAATCCAGGTTAGCTTGCAAGACAGAGAGAAACAACAAGAGCAGGTTAGTTTGTGGGGCGGCGGGCTGCTAGCGTGGCGTGGCCACTTCCCCCAAGGGGGTGTCGTGGGTGTGCCAGCGCCACCCAGGGAGAAAGAGCCCTGTGGCGGGTCAGGCTAGATGACACCTGGGGGTCCCTTCGGTTTCTGCAGTTCTCCCATTTCCCTCAGAGCAATCCCACACCTCTCCCCACGTTCTCCCTCCTGGCTGGGCCTTACCTGCTTGTACTTCCGGTAGCATCGCTGGATGACGGCAGCTGCCATCTCCTGCTGCTCCTTCAGACGGCGACCCTGCCAGAAACCAAGGGGGGGGGGGAGAGAGAAAGGCAGGCCAGGTGAGACCCCCGACGCAGACCCCCTCCAAGGAGCACAAGGGAAGGCGGAAGCTCCAGGTCAGGTGTCGGCAAACCTACCGCGCCTCGGGCCGGTGTCTTCAGCACCGATCACGCGGCGGGCCGGAGGGCAGGGGAGCGAATGCCCATACGAGTGCGCACACCCTATTTCCGGCGCACTTCCAAGTCGGGGGACCACCGGAAATAGCTTGCGCGCATGTGCACGGGCCTCCTCCGACCCGGATGTGCACCGGAAATAACGCATGCACATGCGCAAATAACGTCCATGCGCAGAAAGTATTTCCAGCATAGCTTTCAACCTTCCCTTTTTTTGCGGGAAATTCCCTTATTCCAGCGCCGTTTCCCGCTGCTACCCCGGATTGTTAGATATCCCGTAAACTGTCCCCGGGACAGGTGAGGCTGCTGATCCCTTATTTTCAAATCTGAAAGTTGACAACTATGATTTCCAGTGCTCCTCCGACTCAGAAGTGGGCAGTAAGAGTGGGTGGTGGCAGCGGGGGTCGCCGCACGCCAGATCAACGAGTCCCTTGGGGCTTATCCGACCTGCAGGCCTTAGTTTGGGGACCCCTCCTCCAGGTGGTGGCTGGGACAGGTAGGGCGGAGGCCTCGGAGGCCAACATTAGGGGGCGCCAGCAAGTTTTGTCACTGGGAGAGGCAGCCTGTGACACCCTCCAGGCTGCTTGTTGCGAGAAAGGAGGCAGAAGAGGAGTTTGTAAACCTCAGGGGCTTAACCAACACACTTCTCTCCACCTCAATTAATTTTTTTTAATGGCCTTCCTGGCTTTCCAGATTCCATTTCGGCAGCTCATAAAACGGGAGTCCACAGTGGCGCATTGCAATGCAGCCTCTCTCCCCAACCTGGTGCCATCTGGTGCAGAATTCAGTGGCCAGGTTGATCACCTGGGCAAGAGGGTTTGGGCATATTGCCCCGATCCTGGTCCAATTGCCATTTAGTTTCCGGGTCCAAATCAAAGTGCTGGTTTTGACCTATAAAGGCTTAAGTGGCCCAGGACCACAAGACCTCAAGGACTGCCTCTCCCCATAGAGACCGACCCAGACTTTGCAATCAGCTGAGGTGGCTCTGTTGGTAGAACCTTAATCTTGAGGTTGTGGGTTCGAGCCCCACACTGGGCAAAAGATTGGGTTGGACTAGATGACCCTCGCGGTCCCTTCCAACTCCCATGATTCTGTGATCATGTAAGGCCCTTCTTCACAAGAGGTCCAGGGGGTGGCCACACAAGAACGGGGCCTTTTCTGCAGTGGCTCCCATTTCTCTATAGTCAGTCCTTTCTCTGATTAACATTCTCTGGTCTTTTAGATGTGTTTGTGGGAGAGGGGTTATTGGTCATTTGTGTATTTTATCTTGTATTTTTATGTTGTGAACAGCCCTGAGATCTACGAGTGAAGGGCGGTATGCAAATTTTAAAATAATAACAATAACAACAACAACAACAACAACAACAATAATGCCTTGGACTACGACTGTTCACTGCAGGCTAGAGACTTTCCAACTGTGAAATCCGAGCGAGAGCTGCCAAATACTGTGCTAGAGGAACGAGAGGCAGCGTAGTATAGCGGTTAGTGTCAGACTATTATTATTACTACTTTTATGATTTATTTATTCATACCCTGCCTTTTCCCCCTGGCAGGGACTCAAGGCGGCTTACGGATTAAAATGAGAACAGTTTAAAACATAGGAAAATAAGAATTAGAAAACAATTAAACATTCGTAGAATTAAAACTACTCTGTGTGTGTGTGTGTGAAGTCTATTAAAACCATACAAATAATTGCAGTAAAGAAAGCCCTATGATATGGGTTCGAATCCTGACACCCACAAAGCTCACAGTCTCCATCTCTCAGCCTAGCCCGCCTCGCAGGCTTGTTGTGAAGAAGAAAGTGGTAGGGGGAGAACCACGTACCTGCTCACCCCAGTGCCCCGTCTCCAAGATGGGATAGCTAGATGCTTGTAGGGGTGGGCAGGGAATCTGACCTGCAAACCCAGGAAGAAGCATGGTCCCCATCCGTCAAAGCGCCTCCCCGGACCAGACCTACCTTGTACTTGCGGAAGGCGGTCTGGATGATTTTGGCCGCCTCGTAGAGCTCCCTTTGCTCGTGGTCCGACAAGGTCAGCAAGGCGAAATCGCTCTCCATCTTCCCATTGGCGGAGGCGTTGAGGAACTCGGCCCAGCTGGCCGCCGTGGGGGGTGGGGGGAGGCGGTCAAAGGACAGCTCCCCCAGCGGGGAGGGCAGGGGGCTCAGGCAGGAGTGGCCGGAGGGGGAGGACGCCAGGGACCTGGAAGAGAAATATGGTGGGGAGACAGCGGCGAAGGGTGAGCAATGAGCTGATATCGCGGAAGGCAGAATCGGGACTCCTGAGGAACTGAACGGACTGGAGAGCTGGGCCAAAACAAACGAAATGAACCCCGGAAGAACCAGGGGCACAAATACAGGGTGGGAGACACTTGGCTCAGCAGCAGGCCATGCAAAAAGGATCTGGGGGTCTGAAGAGACCACAAGCTGAACGTGAGCCAATAGTGTGATGCAGCAGCGAAAAAGGCGAATGCTGTTCTAGGCTGCATCAGAAACTGAGTGCCCCGATCAAGGAAAGGCATAGTTCTGCTCTATTCCACCTTAGTCAGACCACATTTGGAATACTGTGTCCAATTCTGGGCACCACAATTTTGGGAATGTAAGAAAGTAAAAAACTTCTGGGATATGATATATAATGAGATGGAAAAGATGTTGAAATACACATTTTTTAAAAAACCAGAAGCATTTTTACTTGGTATTAGAAGTGAGGATATTAGTAGGCAAGATGTTAAATTGTTTTTATATGCAGCAACAGCGGCAAGAGTATTGTTAGCCCAGAAATGGAAACAAGAAGAAATTCCGATGAAAGAAGAATGGCAGACAAAATTAATGGACTACGCAGAATTAGATAAAATGACAGGAAAGATTCGAAACCTGCGGGACCAGAGATTCACAGAAGATTGGAAGAAATATATGAACTATTTGAAGAGCAACTGTAATCAACAAATTACACTAGTAGGATTATAATAAGTTTTGTAAGGAGAAATATACGAAACATTGCAAAGTAGAGAAAGAATAGAGAGATTAGTTATGAGATTTAAACATAATAATGAAAGTAAGAAATGTATATTTAGTGAACAGATTGGAAAATTTTCAGATGTGATTGATGGAAGTAAAAAAAAATGGTATAAGATATGAAAGAATGTTTAATTACTGTTGAAAATGATATGCTGAAAAACTAATTAAAAAACTTATATATAAAAAAATTCTGGGCGCTACAATTTAAGAAGGATGTTGACAAGGTGTGCAGAGGAGGAGGGAGACGCAAGAGGATTAAGGGCCTGGAAACCAAGCCTGATGAGGAACGGTTGAAGGATCATAGAATCCTAGAGTTGGAAGAGACCCCAAGGGCCATCGAGTCCAACCCCCTGCCAAGCAGGAAACACCATCAGAGCACTCCTGACATATGGTTGTCAAGCCTCTGCTTAAAGACCTCCAAAGAAGGAGACTCCACCACACTCCTGGGCAGCAAATTCCACTGTCGAACAGCTCTTACTGTCAGGAAGTTCTTCCTAATGTTTAGGTGGAATCTTCTTTCTTGTAGTTTGGAGCCATTGCTCCGTGTCCGCTTCTCTGGAGCAGCAGAAAACAACCTTTCTCCCTCCTCTATGTGACATCCTTTTATATATTTGAACATGGCTATCCTATCACCCCTTAACCTCCTCTTCTCCAGGCTAAACATGCCCAGCTCCCTTAGCCGTTCCTCATAAGGCATCGTTTCCAGGCCTTTGACCATTTGGGTTGCCCTCCTCTGGACACGTTCCAGTTTGTCAGTGTCCTTCTTGAACTGTCAAAACAAAAAATTCCTTCCAGTAGCACCTTAAAGACCAACTAAGTCAGTTCTTGGTATGAGCTTTCGTGTGCATGCACACTTCTTCAGATACACTGAAACAGAAGTCACCAGACCCTTCTATATAGTGAGAAGGTGGGGAGGGGTATTACTCAGAAGGGTGGTGGGAATGGGTGATTGGCAGATAGCTGTGATGAGCCTGTTGACGACTCTTAAGACTGCAATAGGTCTTACAGGAAAAAGCAAGGGGTGAGAAGGTGAAAAATGGCTTTGTCATGTATAATGAGATAAGAATCCAATGTCTTTGTTCAGACCAGGTCTCTCCATGGTTTTAAGTTTGGTGATAAGTTGCAATTCAGCAGCTTCTCTTTCCAGTCTATAGATAGATAGAAGCTCAGGCTTCTCCAAATGCTATACAGTGGTACCTTAGTTTAAGAACAATTATACGAATTATTCGGTTTATGAACTCCGCAAAACGGGAAGCAGTGTCCCGCTTTGCAAACTTTACCTCGGTCTAAGAACGGAACCCAAACGGTGGGAGGGCACCAGTGGCGGGAGGGCTCGTTAGGGAAAGCGCGCCTCGGTTTAAGAATGGTTTCAGTTTAAGAACGGACTTCCGGAACGGATTAAGTTCATAAACCGAGGTAACACTGTACAGTGGATGCTCGGGTTGCGAACGTGTTCCATGCGGGATGGACATTCGCAACCCACAACATTCGCAACCTGCAGGTTGTGATTCGGCGCTTCTGCGCAGAGCACGATTTAGCACTTCTGCGCATGTGTGACCGCCAAAACCGGAAGTAACCTGAGGTATGACTGTACATAAATTCAAAGATGTTTAAAATACTGCCGTTTTGTGTGTTTCCTGTAATGAACCTCCTTCGCTGGAGGTTTTTATACGGAACCTGGGTGCCCATCGGTCAGGGATTCTTCAGCTGCAATCCCTGCACTGCAGGGGGGTGGACTAGAGAACCTCTGGGGGACCCCTCTCCACTCCACAATTCTCTGATTCTTTGACTTCTCACCTGAAGGTGGGGGATCTGCAATGCCTGGGAGAGGAGAAGCCCACCGTGCCCACCCGCTTAGGAGGAAGGGAGACGCTTACCTCCGCTGGGAGAAGTTGGGCAGCTGGTCCACGTTCTCCAGGTAGCTGGCCAGCCAGGTCATGGTTTCGTTCAGCCCCAGGTTCCCCGGGCGCTCTCGCAGGGGTGCTTCGGAGGAGCTGAAATCCTCTTGCTTGATGCGCTCGGGCGTCGCCTCGATGATCTGCTTGGCCAAAGTGATCATGTCCACCTGGCCGGGGGCCGGAGAAGAGAAAGAGGCCGTTGGCGCCAGGGTCCCCTTTGTGGTGCTTATACTGCATCCCTATCCCATGATTTTCTCCAAGCAGCTCAAGGCGACATGAGCATTATTTCCCCCTTCTTCATTTCATCCCCGCCACAACAACCCTGCGAGGGTCGTATTCCTGCACTGCCGGGGGTGGACTAGATGACTTTGGGGGTCCCAACTCTGCAATTCTAGGTTAGCCTGAGAGAGACAGCGTGCCGCACCCAGTGAGCTTCACAGCCACCGAGTTGTGTAAGGGGGGGGGATTCGAACCCTGGTCTCTCCCTAGTCCTCAGTGAATCCCTGCAACAACCCTGCGAGGTCAGCCGAGAGAAGCAGCGGTTGGCCCCCGAGGTCACCCCAGTGAGCTTCGTGGCAGAGGGGAGGATTTGAACCCAGGTCCTAGCCCGGCACTAACCACTACACCACCACTGCCTCTCTGACGAGAAGAGGCAAGGACCCTGGACCTGAACAGTTGACTGTTCGATGGCGGAACGGATGACCTCAGAAGGAGGCAGACCCTTCTTCACGGGTTTTTTTAAAGCAGGGTGGCCATCTGCTAGGAATCATTTGGCTGCAATTCCTGTATCAAAAGCGGGGTTGGACTGGATGACCTTGGGAGGTCCCTTCCAACCCGACGATGCTATGATTTTAAGGCCACAGAAGGCGGTGGACTCCAAATAACAATCGTAATAATAAACAGAAGGTTTGGGTTTTTAAAGCCGAGAACAGACGGCTGTGATTTCTGCATCGCCGGGGGGTTGGATTGGATGCCCTTTGGGGAACCCCCTCCCTGCTCTACGGTCCCAAGGTGTGCACCTGCAGGACGTCTGTGGCCGGCAGGTACTCCTCGTTCTCGGCGTTCTCGTCGTAGCCCAGCAGCTCCGGCTCCAGGTCTGGTTCGGGGGCTCCCGCGTGGGCCCCCACCTCGTCGTAGTCCATGAAGAAGGGGGCGGCGTGGGGCAGGGCGTGGGCCGGGCTGGGGCTCTCCCGCAGGTACCAGCCGGCGATGCTCTCGGGGACCGGGGCCTGGCAGACGTCCATGGCGCCCTCGGCTTCGGGGCTGTAGGCGGGAGATTCCCGCAGAGCCGATCCGCTGGAGTAGGCCGAGGTGATGGAGACGGAGCCCTCGGAGAGCTCAGAGGGGGACGAGACCCCGCTGGCGGTGCTCAGCCCTGCGGAAGGAAGGGGAGGCGTGAGAGAAGGGGCACACAGAGAGGGAGAGGGCGGCTCTTGTGTTCGAATCCTGCCTGCTGGGTTCCCCACGGAGGCAACTGCTTGGCCACCGTGGGAAAAAGGAGGACCACATGGTCCATTGGGTCTGATCCGCAGACAGGAGTCTCAATCTTTGTTGGGCCTGCCATTTTCCCCAGTTTGATTTTCTGCTCTTCCTCTTTCTTCCCAATAGCTCTACGGTTTCATCGTTTTTCATAAGCTGCCTTGAGGGATTGTAATTTAAGAAAATAAATAAAATAAAACAGGGTGCAACTTTGATGAAATAAAACAAATAAATATGCCCCAAATCCCTGCGTCGCAGGGGGTTGGACTACATGACCCTCGGGGTCCCTTCCAACACTATAAATAATAATAATCATAATAATTTATTATTTATACCCCACCCATCTGGCTACGTTTCCCCAGACTCTCTGGGCGGCTCACAGCAGAATATTAAAAGCACAGTAATACATCAAACATGAAAAACGTCCTTGAACGGGACTGCCTTCAGATGTCTTCTGAAAGTCAGAAAGTTGTTTATTTCCTTGACATCTGGTGGGAGGGCGTTCCACAGGGAGGGCGCCACCACCGAGAAGGCCCTCTGCCTGGTTCCCTGTAACTTGGCTTGTTGCAGAGAGGGAACTGCCAGAAGGTCCTCAGAGCTGGACCTCAGTGTCCAGGCTGAATAAAGGGGGTGGAGACGCTCCTTCAGGTCTACTGGGCCTTTGAGGCCGTTTAGCGCTTTCAAGGTCAGCACCAACACTTTGAGTTGTGCTCAGAAACATCCTGGGAGCCAATGTACTATCTAGTTCTAGGTTTCTATATCATCTCCCAACATTCAGCTTCCCTTGGATTTCCAAGGGAGAGAGGGAGGAAAACTACTTTCCATCCAAAACAGGCATATGTTTATAATCCCCTGTCGTGTTCCCCCTTTATTTGCTTTCCCTTTAAACCAGTGTTTCCCAAACTTGGGTCTCTGGCTGTTTTGGGACTGCAACTCCCATCATCCCTGACCAATGGTCTTGCTAGCTAGGGATAATGGGAGTTGTAGGCCAAAAACAGCCAGAGACCCAAATTTGGAAAACACTAAAGGTAAAGGAACCCCTGACCGTTGGGTTCAGTCGCGGATGACTCTGGGGTTGCGGCGCTCATCTCGCTTTACTGGCCGAGGGAGCCGGCGTACAGCTTCCGGGTCATGTGGCCAGCAGGACTAAGCCGCTTCTGGCGAACCAGAGCAGCACACGGAAACGCCATTTACCTTCCCGCCGGAGTGGTACCTATTTATCTACTTGCACTTCGTGCTTTCGAACTGCTAGGTTGGCAGGAGCAGGGACCGAGCAACGGGAGCTCACCCCGTTGCGGGGATTCGAACCGCCGACCTTCTGATCGGCAAGCCCTAGGCTCTGTGGTTTAACCCACAGCGCCACCCGCGTCCCACCTGCTCTAAACCAAAAAGCCCCCTAAGGTGACAGAAGGCCTTTTTCAGCCCACGGAACGTGAAACGTAGTTTTTTGGAAAAAACAGGGCAGCCGGCCCCTGCGCCTACCTGTGTCTGGACTGGCCGAGAGCGGGGAGGGGATGTGCAGGGCTTCTGCCGGCCTGCGTGGGCAACTGCCGGCCTTCGCGGGACCCCCGGAGACGTCCAGGAGCGGCTCCGTGGCCGGCTGTGGTTCCAGGCGCTCCTCCTGGCGCTGGAGTTCCTCCAGGGCTGTGGCCAGCTTGACGTGGCCCCGGGTGCGAGCCACGGTGAGAGGGAGACGGCCTAAGGAGTCAGGGATGGCGAGGGCGTTGCTGTTCCACCGGTAGAGGAGCTGGGCGGCTTCTAGGTGGCCCAGGGCGCAGGCCCACATCTGGCGGAAGAGGGGTGGGGGAAAATATGGGGTGGAATTAAGAGGGTGAGCGCGGGTGCAACTTGCATGCATGAGGTGGCATTAGGGGGCACCCAAGAGGGCAGGGGCACAGATGAAGAGGATGGACTTTTCGGAGCTAGCTGACCTGACTGGAAGAATCCGCGACCAGAATGGAAAGGAGTTTCTAGAGCACTGGAGGAAATTTAAGGACCATTCAAATAAATATTGCAATATAGAAAATTAGAAATTACTAGGCCTAGGATTAAACTAAGTTATAATTAAATAAATGGGATTTAGAATATTTAGAAATGTGAATAAGATGGGCTATAATTGGAGATTGTTTTAGTTCAATAATGACATTGGAAAGCTGTTTCTTTCAACTACAAGGAAACTCAGAAGGGAGGGACTAGGGGAAGTCAACCAAGATGTTTAAAAGGTTGGATTTGTAAAGAATTAAGTTTGTTGTTATTGTTTATCTGTTTATTGTTCCTTTTCCCCATCTTTTGTTCATTGATGTATTTTTCTTTTTTCTGTTTTTGTGTGTCATTCTGCTTTGTGGTTTTTGTTATTATTGTGGGGAATATATATATATATATATATGGGCAGGGGCACAGGGTAGCAGACACCCCATGCAGCAGAGCTGTCGTTGGTTTCAAAAAGCAAGTTCCTGGCCCTCTTGGAGGAAAGCCCACGGGGCAGGAACTGGGCAGCGGCTCTTAGCGGGAGCAGGGAGTTAGTCCTTGCTGCCCCGGCCCAAATCCATAGCTGTCAACTTTTCCCTTTTCTCGAGAGGATTCCTATTCGGCATAAGGGAATTTCCCTTTTAAAAAAAGGGAAACGTTGACAGCTATGCCAAATCGAGACCCACCGGCGAGCGGATTGCTTACAGGTGAAGCCTCGGCAAATTTTGTTGTAAATTTGGAACTCATTTACGCAAAACACGGCAGGTTGAAAATTGTAATTGTTAGCAATTGTTATAGTGATATACTATACCAGGCATGTCCAGCTTCCAAGATCTACTCCCACTATAAAAAAACCGCGTAGATCACTGGCAGTGATCCACCCATTGGATCATCTAAAGTTGTTGAGCTTATTTTGGGGAGGATCAGCCAAAGATGTTGAGCTTTTTAGGGGGGAATCGATCAGGGATCAACCAGGCACACTCCGCAACCAACCGATTGGACATCCCTGTACTATTTATTCTCTTTCTTTTTATCTTTTTTATTTTAAAAAAAACACTTTTAACATGTTGTATTTAAATGATAATAACAAAAGCTGTTCTTTCACTAATCCCCCCACCCCTTTTATGTGTTGTATTTTAATAATGATGATGATAATAATGATAAAGGTAAAGGTAGCCCTGCTCGTACGGGCCAGTCGTGTCCGACTCTAGGGTTGTGCGCCCATCTCACTTAAGAGGCCGGGAGCCAGCGCTGTCCGGAGACACTTCCGGGTCATGTGGCCAGCGTGACGAAGCTGCTTCTGGCAAACCAGCGCAGCACACGGAAACGCCGTTTACCTTCCCGCTATAAAGCGGTACCTCTTTATCTACTTGCACTTTCGAACTGCTAGGTGGGCAGGAGCTGGGACCAAATGATGGGAGCTCACCCCGCCGTGGGGATTCGAACCGCCGACCATGCAAGCAGCAAGCCCTAGGCGCTGAGGTTTTACCCACAGCGCCACCCGCGTCCCCTGATGATAATGATGATACGCTGTTATTTCACTTTTAAAAAACCCGCCTTTTATGTGTTGTATTTCAATGGTAATAATAATAATAATAATAATAAAAAAAAAACCAAACACATTCCTGTGGACCCCAAACTCCACCTGCACCCCCTGTACTCCAGGCACAGGAAGGCTGGAGGGAGATGGCGAGGGAGGAAAGGTCTTAAGTGAGATTTCGCATCTGGAACAGATGACACGTCACCGCGGGTTGGGCCAGATGACCTTTGGGGGTCCCTTCCAACTTTTTGATTCCATGAGAAGTGGGATTGCAGAGATGCTGTTTTCCAGGGTGAGTGGGTATCTTCAGGTTCATGCTGCTTGAGCGCCCCCCCACCCCGCTCCGATCTCAACGGTCAACTCACCAGGGGGGTGCAGGAGAAATGGTCCACATTGAGGGGGTCCACTTCCTGCTCCAGGTCAAGGCTCTGGGCGTTGAGGTTCCTGAGGGGAAGGAATCAGGTCAGGCTCAGGGAGGGAGCGGGGCGGGGTGGTCAGGCCAGCAACAGCCTCGCCTCCAGTCCCCGTGAACTGTGCTGGCAAAGGAAGTGCTTCTGCACGCAACACGCAATTGGCATGTGGAACTCATTGCCACAGGAAAGCCACGAGCACAGCTGGCTCTCAAAAAATGCAGAGGGAAGAATCTAGGCTGCTCTTTCAACACCCTGAAGTAGCAGAGGACTGGGAAGCTGCTGTCTGCTAGTAATGTAAGGAAGCACCTTAGATATAATAATAATAATAATAATAATAATAATAATAATAATAATAATAATAATATAGTACCCTGCCCATCTGAATAATGGAAGGGATGGAGTGACTCGAGGGCATCCAGTGAAGCTGAGAGTTGGGGGATTGAAAGCAGACCAAAGGAAGGACTTATTTGCGCAGTGCGAGGTCCAGCTGTGGAACTCCTTGCTGCAGGAGAATTGGACAAACCCATGGAGGAAGAGAGGGCTATCGAAGGCGACCAGCCACAATGCTCAGCAGTTGGAGGAAGCAAATGCTCCTGAATCCAGGTTGTCGGTCTCTGGTTGGCCTGCTGCACTCAACCGCCTCATTTCAACACACTAATCCCAGTCCCACACTCTAACCACTGCGCCACACTGCCCTGGTGGCCCTGCCAGGGGTTGAAACTCACAGACTGGGAGTAAAAAGAAAGCACCTAAAAACAGTGTTCGAAGTGCTCAGTTGGCGGGAAGCGGCAGCACTCTCACGGGGGCCAGGGAGACTCACCGCCACTTGATGAGGGTCTCGATGAGGCGGGTGTACCCTTGGGCAGCGGCCAAGTGGAGGAGGGTCATCCCCCGGAAGCTGACGTGGTGGACGAGGGTCTCCGAGCGCAGCCAGCAGGACTGAGACATCATCTTCTCGCACAGGGCCACGATCCGGTCTTCGAAGGAGTCCAAGGCAGCCTGGGTGGGGAGGAAGAGGAGTTCGGTCAGGAGACTGGGGCATCGGCGAGAACTGGGGTGCTGTTCTCTGCTGCCCCCCAGAACCAAGCAGCTGTTTCGGACTACAAATCCCATCGGCACAGCTGGACCTTTATTTTTATAATTCTTTATCTATTAAAAGTTTACACATCTATACAAACGTTATATGCTATCTCTTTACCTACAAGGGAAAAGAAAATTACGTAGAGAATAGGAAATTTCTAAACCAGAGGCCTTTCTTCTTGGAATAACAGGTTTGGAATTGCTCAAGAAAGATGTTAAATTATTTTTGTATGCCACAGCTGCTGCTCGTATTTTGTTAGCTAAAAAGTGGAAAACCCAAGAATTGCCAACAATAGAAGAATGGCAGATGAAGATGATGGATTTTTCGGAGCTAGCCGACCTGACCGGAAGATTCCGCGACCAGAAGGAGGAGGAGTATCAGGAAGAATGGAATAAATTTAAGGATTATTTAGTTAAATACGTTAAGTTAAACTAACTGAAAATAGCTTGCAGATACTTAATGGGCTTAGGATTTTATTTATGTTAAGTGATGAATTAATATGTTTAATTCCATAAGGTGAAGATCTAAGGATGTTAATGCTTAAGTTAAATTTCATAAAAATTGGGATTTGGAAAACCGTTAAAAGGACATGCAATGAAATTCAACCAAGGGGAAGCGAGGAAGTCACTCAACCAAGTTAATAACTGTAATTTTCAATAAGGCTTTGATTTATGTTTGTTTGTTTTGTGTGTTTGTTTGTTTGTTTATAATATTGTGAAAACTAATAAAAAAATTGGGGGGAAAAAGAGAATAGGAAATTTCTAAAGGAACAAAAAAGAGGAAAATAGAATAAATAAATAACAAAGATACGAAGTAAAAAATAAAATCAAAAGAGGAATAGAAAATCAAGAGAGGAGAAGATCCGGCTGGATCTTAACAGCTGGAGGGATGTAGGTTTCCCACCCCGTCAAGGCGAGGCTCTCTGCAACCATCATCGGGCTCCAGACTTGGGGAGCACCAGGGGCTGATGGGAGTTGTAGTTTGGTGGGCGCCCGGTTGGCGAAGGCCCGCCCTGAGTGTTTCAGAGGCTGCCCGACAGGTGGTTTTCTTGCCCTTGCTGGGAGTCCCAGGCGGCACTTCAAAGGCATGGCTGGCCAGAGAGGTTCTCAGTCACAAATCCACAATGAAATGTCAGAGAGGCAGCTGCTGAGCATCGAATTTCCTTGGGTTTGTTTTCTCTGCCCCCCCTGCAACCCCCCCCCGCTCTCTGGCTCTCCTCCCCCAGGCATGGCACTGCCCATTACAGGCACCCCACAAGGAGAGAAGGGCCACGAGACCCCCGGAAATCCCATTTGCGGGGGCAAGAGCCCAGACCCCCATCCCTCAAGGGGAAATTTTTCTGGCTGGGGGGCAGGCCCAGCTGCAAAGGGCGCAAGAGCCCCCGAATTATCACCAGGAGGGGGGCCTTGGGTGCAAAGCCTGCTGGGCTGGGGGGGGCAGAAGGGGGCCACCCACGAGGCCGGAATGCCAGTGCAGACGCCAGCCAGGGGAAACCCAAGTCGAGGCGCTCGAAGAATCACTCCTGTGAGCTCTGGGTCAGGGCGCCCTGGCAAGTGGGGGGTGGGGGGGGGGGAGTCTGGCCCTCCCCAGCCGCAAACCACAGGGAACCAGCCCCCCTCCACCAGAGGGCAAAAGCCCTTCTGAGGTCTGCGCACACAGAACCAGGGAACTGAAGGGACCCTCAGCGGTCATCTAGTCCAACCCCGCAGCCCGCTTGCAGTGCATTTGGGGATTTTCTGGGCTGGGAGGGGAGAAAGAGGTGAAACCCTCTGGAGCTCGTGAAATGGAGAGGTGTATGGGTGTGGGGGGTGTCTTTTGGACAAATTCCTGCCCTGGGTGCCAGCCGCCTTATAATAATAATAATAATAATAATAATAATAATAATAATAATAATAATAATAATTATTTATTATTTATACCCCACCAGCACAAAGCTACCCTCAATGCTATTGAGTACCTACAGGAAGCCACTGGGAACAATCATTAGGGGTTTGGGGGCAATAATAATAATAATAATAATAATAATAATAATAATAATAATAATAATAATTTATTTATACCCCACCCATCTGGCTGGGCTTCCCCAGCCACTCCGGGCGGCTTCCAACAAAATATTAAAACAATGTAATACAACGAACATTAAAAGCTTCCCTAAACAGGGCTGCCTTCAGATGTCTTCTAAAAGTCTGGTGTCTGGTAGTTCTCTTTGACATCTGGCAGGCTCTGTTCTCACCGTCTGCGTTTTAATAGATTTGGAAAAGGCTGGAATACCTGGGTTTAAGAATAGATAAGCCCCCCGTTTTAATGGCAGTGGATGCGGAGAAAGCCTTTGACGACGTGTCCTGGAAGTTTGTGAAAGGTATGTGGCAAGAGATGGAATTTGGAGATCAATATTGTAAAGGTATTCAAGCGAGATATATACCAAACGAAAAGCTAAAATTATAATAAATAGGAATATAACTCAGGAATGCAAAATTAACAAGGGGGCGAGACAGGGCGACAGCTCTCTTCGTTAATATTGATCTTAACAATGGAAACTAAATAAACAAATCAGAGAGGGGAAAAATATTAAAGGGATAAAGCTGGGAAGTAGTAGTTATAAACTGAGGGCATTTGAGGGCAATTTTATTATAACAACTAAGGATCTGAAAGAGAGTCTTACTAAAGTGCTGGAAATCATTCAAGAATATGGAAAGGTTTCTGGATTTAAACTGAATATCAATAAAACCAAATTATTAGCAAGAAATCTATCACCAATAGGAAAGGAGGAAATTGAGAAATTAACAGAATTAAGATTTGGAACAGAATTAAGATTTGGAAAAGTTTCAGGGATTGACAACCAGAATATTCAAGGGGATGGGAGTGACCCGCCAACAACGCATTGGGATTTTTTTTTTTAGTTTAGAGAGAAGGTGAATAAGAGGCGAAGTGATCGAAGTTTGTAAAATTATGCCCGGCATGCGGAGAAATCTCTCAGCACCCCATAACGGGTGGAAATGCAAATGAAGCTGAATGTAGGAAGATTCGGGGCAGATGAAAGGAAGGGGGCATAGCCAGTGGAACTCCCTGCCACTGGAAGCGGGGACGGTGTTGTAAACAAAATAAATCTGCCCCTTTTCCCTTATGGGGTATCCAAGAAAACACACACACACACACACACACACACACACACACACACACACATATCAGACAACAGCACCCACCCACCCCCTGCTGATCTCAATGGAAAGAATTCCCAGCCCATTCTCTCCGCCCCCCAACCCCGTCCCTAATCCCCACAGACGGACAGACGATGCCTGGGCCTTATCTTTCCGCCCCAAGAGAGCCAAGAATAGCCCGGCTGGCCACCTAGGTGCCAATCCCACTGTAACCTGAGCGCTGACGCCAGAGAAGGGGCTAAATTTAGGCGCGTTGTCCGCCAAAGAGAAAAGGATGCATGATCGAGTGGGGGGGGGAGCGCAAAACCCAGGCTGGCCCCCATCCCACCCCAAAATGTCCGAGGGGCCCGACTGCGAGCTACAAGCGTCCTCTGGCTGTCCTCAGTTTTAAACTGTTTTTTTTGGGGGGGGGGTTCTTTTTATAAAAACTACCCACCCAAATCTCTCAGATTCATCAGATCGTCACAGTTATAACAAATAAAGGCTTGACATATCTCGCTTTGCGTGTCATGAGTCGATCTCATATGTTAGTTTCACCTTTTAAGTTGAATTACTGAAATAAACAAACTTTCCCACGATATTCTAATTTTTTGAGTTTCACCTGCATTGTTATTTTCCCCCTCTTTTTGGTTCCTTTAGAAATTTTCTATTCCTCTACGTAATTTTCTTTTTCTTCACATGTAAAGAGATAGCATATAACATTTGTATAGGTATGTAAATTTTTAATCCATAAAGAATTTAAATTTTAAAGAGACACACCATCCTTAAGGACATATGGAGAGCTTGGCCGGATCCTGCCCATATCCCATTTAGCCATTAGCCTCTCCCAGGGGCAAAATAACCCCTGGCAACCTAGGAAACGAGATATACTGCCAATGGAGCTGGAGGTTCCTTAAGGGCAGCAGAAGAGCCTGGCTGCAGGATCCGGCCAACGAGGGCCCACCTGGTCCAGGATGCTGTCCTCACAGAGGCCAAACGGATGCCCATTATGGGAAACCAACGTTAAATAAGTTGGAGTTCTTGTTATTAAATATACCAAGAAAAAGGCACACCAAGAACTCTGATCGATATAAGTTTCAATAGTGGGAGTGGCCGCTACTCACAAATCAATAGTCAATTGTATAAATAGAAAAGCTCAAGATTCACGTTGATCTACCCACACTTACCGGGTAGTTGTCATCTCCGAGAAAAGTAGAAAATAACAGGATATATTTATACAAATTCTTCAAACTTGCACGACCCCTTAAAAATTCGCTGACAAAAGTGAATACATCGAAACAGGGCCCTGTCAATGGGTTAGTTTTTCTTACGATTGACTACTGATTTGTGAGTAGCGGCCACTCCCACTATTGAAACTTATATTGGCCAGAGTTCTTGGTGTGCTTTTTTCTTGGTGCATTATGGGAAACCAGCGATCAGGATTTGAACACAAGAGCGACTCTCCCCTCCTACGATTCCCAGCAACTGCTGCCTCCGACCGGGGGGGGGGGGGGGCAGAGAGCATGGCCATCATGGATGGAAGCCTTCAAGTGCCTTATCCTGCTCCACAAATTGGTCCAATCCTCTTTTCAAAGCCATCTGGGTTGGTGGCCATCACTGTGGCAGGGAGTTCCACAGGTTAACTATGCCCTGAATGAAGAAGGACTTTCTTCTACCTGTCCTTCTGGGACCAGGGGTGCCTTCTGGGGCTGAGGTCAGTGAAATGAGCAGTGGGGCAGGGAGCAGCGTGGGGTCAAGATCCTGCAGGATCAGGGAAGCGCTGCACAGTCCTTTGCAACAAAACTCTACTCCCTGCCCTGTAAAGCCACATTTACACCACACTTTGAAAGCGCTATGATACCACTTTGAACCGTCATGGCGTCTCCCCAGAGGATTCTGGGAGCTCAGCTTTGTTGAGGGTGCCGGGAGCTGTGGGGAGACCCCCACTCTTTATTTTTTTATTTCCTTTATAAAAGTATTTAAAAGGTAAAGGGACCCCTGACCTTTGGGCCAGTTGTGGCCAACTCTGGGGTTGCGGTGCTCATCCCGCTTTATTGGCCGAGGGAGCCGGCATACAGCTTCCGGGTCATGTGGCCAGCAGGACTAAGCCGCTTCTGGCAAACCAGAGCAGCGCACGGAAACGCCGTTTAGCTTCCCGCCGGAGTGGTACCTATTTATCTACTTGCACTTTGACGTGCTTTCGAACTGCTAGGTGGGCAGGAGATAAAAGTATTTATGCACTACTAAATTGCAAAGCGCATCAAAACTGGTTACCACATTAAAAAGATTTGAAAACCGTACCCCACAAAAAAAGCATTTTTAAAAGGACAATTTAAAAGCAGAGAGAGTTAAAAAACAGCTTCAGAGCTGGAACTCCGCAAAAGCTGGGAGGGGATCATGGCCTGCGTAGACCCAGAAGCGGCTGGAGGAGGGGAAATGATGGCGAAGGGCATAGAAGTGAGGCAGCAGCTGGGCGCATTCGCCTCAGCCACAAAGAATCATAAAATTATTTTGGGAGGGACCCATGGTGGTCATCTAGTCCAACCCCCTGCGATTACGGGAACTGCAGCTGTGAAACAGAAATGAGGGGGGCCGGGAGCAGGTTCGAGAAAGCCAAAGGGCTCCCTTTCCAACTCCACAGTGCTATAAGGGTGCTGACCGTCATGAGAAGAGGGGTTGGGCTGGATGACCCCCAGGGGTCCCTTCCAGCACTACAGTTCTGTGTTTCTGTGAGGCAGGGTGGGCAGGGGGAAAGGGAGCCCCGTCCAACCCACAGATTTTGCATAGGGGCCCCACAAGCATATTTAGAGCCCCGGCAAGCCCAGGCTTTGAAAGGCATCAGTTGGATTTATCAACACCCCCCCCCCAAAAAAATAACCCCTCGGTTTGGAAATTGCCTTGAGCTCTGCCAAGGTGGGGAAAGCGTCTTAGGGGCAACAGAAGGGCAGAGGCTCACCGTGGTCAGAGTGTCGGGCCACGAGCTGGGAGGGACCTGGGTTCGAGTTTTGCCACGTGACCCTGGGCCAGCCTCACCTACCTGGCAGGTTTGTCGTGGGGATTCAACGAGGGCTAGGACCTGGGAGGGACTTTGGCTACCCAAGCGAATTGCCGCTAGCCACCTGCCCTCCCTCTCCGCCCGGCACCCCCCCCCCATCTCACCTGGCTGGGGGGCTTCTCCCCTCGCTGCTGGGTCTGAGCGGGGGCTGCAGAGGAGGAGGAGGAGGACGAGGAGGAGGAGGAAGAGGCCGCCGCTGCCATCATCTCAGCCATCCGCTTCTCCATCTGTTCCAGACGTTCCAGGATGGACATTCTGAACTGGTTATCTGGAGGGGGGGTTTGGGGAGAGGAGGGGGGGAGAGAGAGGGTGGTGAGGTCAGAAGCCCACTCCCCACATCCAGCCCCTTCTCCATCGGGCTCTGCTCCCCTGTGGATGCGGAGGGAGAAAGAAGGTCAAAGTGGGGGGTGCGCGGGAGATATCTTAAAACTAATCCTGACTCAAAGCTGATTAGCCGGCCCAGCCTGATCTCCCCCCCCCACCCCCCAGGTTGGGAAAGGGACGCTGTAATCTTGAACAGCGGGACGGAGGCGGCTTGTGTATATGGGCAAAAGGCTCCAAGACTCCGTAAAAAGGGGGCGCAGGGGGTGCAAAGCAGAATTGGGACCCAGGCGTCCGAGGGACGCGACTACTGTCTTCGTGGAGATTTCGCAGCCCCCCAAAACCCCCTTCTCTGGCTGTTAGAATAAGAAAGCACCTTTGTTGAAGAACTGGAAGGGACCCCTAAGGGTCATCCATCCCAACCCCCTGCAATGCAGGAAGCACAGCTAAAGAATCCCAGGCAGGCAGCCCCCCAACCTCTGTTTTAAAACCTCCAGGGAAGGAGAGTCCATCGCGGGAGGAATGCACAGCGAGGGCTCCCTCCCGTTATCAAACAGAGAAACAACGATTGGACTTTCAGAATACACCTGAAGGCAGCACAATGTACAGGGACGTTTTTTCCGATTGTTGGTGCTTTGTTGTGTTTTTAATTGAAAGCGGCCGGAGAAGCCGTCAGATGAGCAACATATAGGGAATAAAATTATTATTATTATTATTATTATTATTATTATTATTATTATTATTAGCCTCCTTGCAAACCATCCGACGCTCAGCAGCGACTGGGTATAATCTAACCTACAATAGGCACCTTCAGAGCATGGAGGGAACTCATTCTGTACCATCAAAAAGGAGGCGGATAGGGAAAAGGAGGGCAGAGAATAGCCAACTCCTGGCAGGCTGGAGAGGGGAGCAACCAGGCTGCTGACCCCGGCCCCTGGAAGCTCCACCGCTGGAGCTTTTCAAGCAGAGGTCGGACGGCCATCTGTGGGGGATTCTTTTGCTGCGATTCCTGTGTTGCAGCGAGGGGTTGGTCTAGTTGACCCTTGGGGTACCATTCGTGGCTCCTGTTCTCACGCATCCCATGCTTTTCCCACGGCATTTCCAAACCACACAATAAATCCATGGGTTGTTTTTTTCTCCAGGGTGACACAGTCCTTTGGCCGCGTTGAGCGCCTGGAGGGAGACTTTTCCAAAGTCCATTCATTTCTCTCTCTCCACATATACAAACAGACTTCATTCATCTCCTCCACAGGGGGGACAGCGGCATGGAGGGGGGGGGCAATGACCCAGGCTGCCAGTCACAAGAGACGGCTGTCGGGTGGACGGGGGAAGGACGGACCACCGACAACAGCCGGCCTTCTCTGAAACTACACATTTTGGTTTGGAAACCAGGAAAAGTACAAAAACATCACACCTGGAGAGATGGGGCAGAGTGGAAACCAAGCAAGAGCCTCTTTTTCTCCCCCAGGGCCCAATCTAACAGAATTTCTCCCCCAAAAAGAAACCCAGGTTTAAAACGAGAGCCAGACTGGATGCCCTCAGGGTTCCCCCAGAGGGCACAAAAACCTACAGTTCTTGCAATGCACCCTTCCAAACACAAGCCGCCTTGTTTTGCCACCAGGCGACCTGCCCCACATGCCAACCTTCCTAAGCCGCCCCTATTCGCCTATCCCCATTGGACCCAGCAGCCCCCTCTGCCCCATAGCCTCTCCCCACACACATATAATAATCCCATGTACCTGCTTTGTCCATCGCCCAGGGAAACAGAGGGGGCGCACCCCTCTCCCGTGAACTGAGCCCTCAGGTTGCTGGGCCCCACGGCTCCCAGCGGGAATCGGGAGAAATCCCAGGTTAGCACCATGCCCCCCAAGTGTGGGCACGAGTCGGGGTGGGGCGAGAAAGAGGAGGCAGCACAGCCCTCCAGCCCTTCCTGACATGCAATGACGGCGAGGGTGGCATGGAGGGCAGGGCCTGCCTGCAGCCCCCTCCTCGTCATCCCGCCCCCCAGCCCAGCTGGCAGGAGGTCGGTCTGTGGGGAGGGGGTGTGGTGGGGGGTCAAGCAGGCTCTCTCCTCTCTTTCTCCACCCCTCTTGGCCCAGCGAGAGCAGCGGTCCGGCTGCAAAGTGTGACAGGACTCAAGTCGTCCCCAAAATAGCCACCACCACCGGCGGCAAGGGGGGGGGGCACCCGGAAATCCCTTAATGAGATCTGAGGCACTCACGCTAGCTATGTAGCTAGCTGCACATGACGCGGCAGGCCCTGCTGCCAAGTTAACTCTTCAGGCAGGAGGTCGGAGGCGTGGAAGGGACCCTCCGAAGGTCATCCAAACCAACCCCAACCCCACGCAATGCGGGAACCGCAGCTGACAGACAGCCGTCCGACCTCTGTGCTCTCCAGAGAATGAATGGGGGGGGGCGATTCCTCTGGTCTCAAAGGCAGGAGAGGGGTGTCTGGTCTCTTGCGTCGGCCAGTGCAGGATCTCAATCTCAACGCACACAGCTCGCTTGCTCCGGTAGAAGCCAAAGGGATCCTAGATGGGGCCGTCTAAAAATCTCTCCCTGGGAGGGCGGCTGGACTTTGCCCGGCACAGCCAAGGCCAGGTCGGAAAGCCGTGTTTGAGCTGAGGCCCCACATCACTTGGGCAATGGGAGGCTGGTCTGTGTGTGCTTGTCTGTAGAGTCGGAAGGGGCCTACCAGGGGCCATCTAGTCCAACCCCCTGCAATGCATTGTGGGAGCCTCATACTCTCGCAACTGAGCTTGCAGCAGCACCTACACTTGGGAACTCCCTGCCAATTGATACCAGCCTTCCCCGTACTCTTTCTGACGCCTGCTGAACAAATTTTCCTTCAGACAAGGCCGGCCCAGATGTTTAGGAATCTCACGCAGGTTTTAATCCGTTTTTGGTCCACCAGTAGTTTAACTTTTCGAAAGCCTTACATTTTTGCTGTTCGTTTTTCCCATTTACCGTCTTACCCTTTCGGTAAACCACTTTGAGGCTTGTTTGTTTCTTTACAATCTATTGTTTATTGGATGGATTCCCCCCCCCAAAAAATTGATTTTTTATTTTATTTTTATTTATGCTTTATACTGTATTTTATGCTGGGTTTTTTGTAGCATCAAATAAGTGTTTTAAATTTGTTGTTAGCCGCCCTGAGCCCAGTTCCCTGAACCGGGAAGGGCGGGGTATAAATATTATATTATTATTATTATTATAATATTATTATTATTATTATCATGCGGCGTATGCAAAAACATAAATTTAGGGGGCCCTTCTACACTGCAGGGTGTTGTTTTCTTGTGGATATCTTCCACAACAAGTCAGCGATGCCCTAATAGTGCATCTGTGGTGGATTCATCCAGGCAACATTCTGCTTTATTAGCCGTTCCCCCAAATACCACCGCGCTCTTGCCCTCTGAAGGGCCTATAGTTTTCAGGGCAGGGGCAGAATCACAGGCATTGGGGGTATAAAAAAAAAACTATGGGATTTCGGCAGGAAGTTAAGGGACAAGCAAAACAGTAGGACACTTTGAAGGTGCCAACCCTCTTTGATGGCAGGTGGCAAATAACTGCCCCCAGTACCGCCACGAGGGCAAATGTGAAGAGCCTGCAGGATCAGGCCAAAGGGGGCCCAGCATCCTTTCCTCACAGGGGCCAAACAGATGCCCCAAAGGGAAACCCAGAAGCAGGACCTGAGTGCGAGAGCTGCTCTCCACTCCTGCAGTTTTTAGCAACTGCGATTCAGAAGCATTCCCTGGCTCTGTCTGTGGGAACAAAGCATGGCCGTTGTGGCTAGTAGCCATCCATAGCCCTATTATTATTATTATTATTATTATTATTATTATTATTACTACTACTATTACTATTGTTCTTGTTTTCCCCAGGGCTAAATCAATGGTGCACACCTTATGCAAAGAAGCTGTTCTTTCCTGACCTGGCCAGGTAAGGCAGGAGGGTGAGATGGCCCCAGCCTGGGCAGCTATAAAAGAATATTGGGCAATTCATGGAAGAGGAAAGGGCAAGCGATGGCTCCCAGCCAGGATGAAGGAAATGCTTTGCCTCCAGGGCCAGAAATGTCCCGTGTTAGAAACTAGCCAGGCGCCAGGCGCGTTTTGCGACTGGTCCATTTTGTGACCACCTGAAGATCTCTGGACACCGGGCTGGCGACCAGGGAAAGCAAAATGCCATGGAATATTTTGAGATTTGAGATTTGCTCTTTAAAATATAGAAATGAAACAAATAGTAAAAATAACCAATCGCATTGGGCGCAGATAAATGGCACCAAGACATTCCATTTGGTCTAAACCACAGAGCCTAGGACTTGCCAATCAGAAGGTCGGCAGTTCGAATCCCCACGACGGGGTGAGCTCCCGCTGCTCAGTCCCTGCTCCTGCCAACCTAGCAGTTCGGAAGCACGTCAAAGTGCAAGTAGATAAATAGGTACCACTCCAGTGGGAAGGGAAACGGCATTTCCATGCGCTGCTCTGGTTTGCCAGAAGCGGCTTAGTCCTGCTGGCCACATGATCCGGAAGCTGTACCCCGGCTCCCTCAGCCAGTAAAGCAAGATGAGCGCTGCAACCCCAGAGTCGGGCGCAACTGGACCTAACGGTCAGGGGTCCCTTTACCTTTACCTTCTACATCTGAGTTTCTTACCCTGGGAAAACCACCGGCCTGGACTTGTGATGAGGCCCCCGCCTGCCACAGGCTGAAAAGCAGACTGCTGGGCTCCCCCTAGACCCCCACCCCAAAGAACTGCCCCCCGAGTCCTGTGACAATAAGGGTGTCTCTCTCCCCCTCGGGGTGGCGTTGGAGCCTGGGTGCTTGCAGAGCTGTTGGCAACCTCATGTTTCAGGGAAGGAATTTGAGGAGGGGGCAGCGGTGGTTTGCGGGGGGGCAGTGAGGGGGGGGGGCTTCTGCAAGGGCAGCTGTTCTTTCCCTCCATCTGCGAGACCCGACAGGCAGGCAGCTCGCGCTAACAATGGAAAACGGAGACTCTGGAAAATGCTGCCGTGGAACCCAAGGAGAGGCCAAGGGAGTGGATGCCTGGAGTTTTAAACCCGGGGGGTGGCGCTGCTGGGGGGCAAAGGTGTCCACAGATTTTTCTCCAGGGAGGGGCGGGTTAAAGCACCTAAAAGAGGAGCAGGCTAGTTTATGGCACAAATATGTGCCTGCAGATTTTGCCCGCTATCTCAGGTTAGGAGCAGAGAAAGCAGACTTATATCGGAGCTCGCCAGGGTTCTGGAATCAGGGCTACCTGCAGATGCCAGCTGGGGAGCGGGTTTTTGGCCTTCTGCATGCCAAGCAGGTGTTCTAAGCACTGAGCAACGATGCCCCTTCCTTTTCCCTGCTGGCTTTCCCGGGAGAGAAGAGACCGCGAAGACACTGCGCCAGTTTTGTGGAACCATGCTTCGAAGTACAGCTCCCACCAGCCCCCAGTCGGCACTGGTGCAGGAGCCTTGGGAGTTGTAGTTCAAAGCGCCCAGGCTGTTTTGCAGGGAGGGTGCTTGGGGGAATACAGCTCGTCTTCCGTGGACTCTTTCCACCAAAGAGCAACCTCTGGCTCTGCTGCGATTCACTTGAAATCAGGTTAATTCTGTGTCCAGGGCAGCTGTTTACCAGCTTCATCTGGTACGCAGGATGAGACCCTCCTTGTCCGCAGACTGTCTGGCCAGAGTGGTGCATGCTCTGGTTATCTCCCGCTTGGACCACTGCCATGCACTCTACATGGGGCTACCTTAGAAGGTGACCTGGAAACTGCAATTAATCCAGAACGCGGCAGCTAAACTGGGGACTGGGACCATATAACACCGGTCCTGAAAGACCTCCATTGGCTCCCAGTACGTTTCCAAGCACAATTCAAAGTGTTGGTGCTGGCCTTTAAAGCCCTAAACGGCCTTGGTCCAGTATACCTGAAGGAACGTCTCCACCCCCATCGTCCAGCCCGGACACTGAGGTCCAGCTCCGAGGGCCTTCTGGCGGTTCTCTCCCTGCAAGAAGTGAGGTTACAGGGAACCAGGCAGAGGGCCTTCTCGGTGATGGCACCCACCCTGTGGAATGCCCTCCCACCAGATGTCAAGGCAATAAGCAACTATTTTACTTTTAAAAGACAACTGAAGGCGGCCCTGTTTAGGGAAGCTTTTAATGTCTGACGCTGTATTGTTTTTAATATTCAGTTGGAAGCTGCCCAGAGTGGCTGGGGAAACCCAGCCAGATGGGCGGGGTATAAATAAATTATTATTATTATTATTATTATTATTATTATTATGGACAAAGCATCTGAATTCACAAATCCAGGTTGCCGAAGGGACCTGACACCTGCCAGCCCAGACTAATCCCAGTCTGCAGGTCTCACGGCTTCAGGATCAAGCCAGCCCCCAATGGCTATGCCCATCATAGGAAACCCGCAATCAGGATTCGAACACAAGATCCGCTCTCCCCTCTTGTGGTTTCTAGCAGCTGGGATTCAGAAGCATGGCTGCCTCTGGCCAGCGCCGAATTTAGGGTGCTGCGGGTGGCTCCCTCACACAGGGCACTGGGCCGAGGGGGTGCAAAGGCTGCGATTCCTGCATTGCAGAAGCGTCGACCCTGCCATCCTACAATTCTAAAATTTTATGGCCACAGAGAGTAGTGGACTCAAAATAACAGCAGCAGCAGCAACTACAAACAACCTATGTTTAGATGAATACCTACTAGGAAGTTCCATTTCAAAAGCAACTGCACCAAAATGTAATTCTTGTGAAAATAAGAAATATTTAGAGGGGGCACCATTTTTTTTAATCTTTGCTCAGGGAGCCGTATTACCAAAGGTGCCCCTCTGCTCTGACAGCGGAGACAGTCGTCATCGGCTGCGCTCTCCTTCTCCATGAATTTTCCCCAATCCTCTTTTGAAGCCATTGAGTCAGGGCTCTCTCCAGTGGCAGGGAGTTCCACAGCTGAACCCTGCCTTGTGTGTGAAGGAGGGCTTCCTTTTCTCGGCTTTGAGCGTTACGCTCAGAAAGAGAGGAGAAAAACAACATTTCTCTCTCTCCCCCATCTGCTTTCTCGCTGGCCAGGCACACGTTTTACAAACTTCGCTGGGAGAAGCGTTCTGCAGAACCCGGAAGCTCACATGCGCCGCATTTCGGTGGCGTCTTGCAGGACAGTTGATTTTGGGGGGATGTGTCCCCCCCCTCCGCCAGCCCTAATCCTTGCTGGTTTCTTAGGATGGGAAAGGGGAGGCCGTCTTGGGTTCTGTCGAAGAGGAGGAGCAGGCTGAGAGCCAGCCTTACATCCCCGGGTGTTATTCTTGGCCTGTCTTGCCCCGTCATGGAAACTCCTCCCCCCGCAAAAAACCCCAGCCGTTCATTTTCCATTGCACACAAACCAGCCTGCCAGGAATATCCCCGGTAAGGTGACACCCCAGGCGAGGTTTGGACACCGAAGTATTTTCCTTTCTTTCCAAGAGTAAAGCCACGAACAATCTCGCCCCCGCCCCTCTCAGCCACCCCCAGGTTTAGGCACTGCATTCCCCCCCCCAAAAAAACCCTGAAGGTGCCACACTGCATTCGGACCTCAGTTGGGTAGCAGAGATTGGGGGACCACCCCACCCCCCAAGTCTAGACACAGGGCCTCTGGGCTCCTGGGTTGGATGAAGGGCTAGCAGTCGAGGGAGGGGGGTCAGGACACCTGGGTCCCACCCCATGGGAGAGGCCATGTAGGGTACAGAGTCAGTGGTGGGGTTTTGCTTAGATTTATCAGCTACTTTAAAATGAGGCTGCATTTTAAATTGCATTTCAACCTGTATTTTAAATTGGTTGTCCCCCCCCCATTATGTTTTTACTGTGATTTTATTGGTGTTAGCTGCCCTGAGCCCTGGCTGGGGAAGGCAGGGTATAAATAAAAATTATTATTATTATTATTATTATTATTAAATAAAAGCACACATTCTACTCACGTAAAAACACCAGGCAGGCCCCACAAATAACCCAGAGATGCATTTTAAATAAAAGGACACATTCTACTTGTGTAAAAACACGCTGATTCCTGGCTGTCTGTGGGCCAGATTTAGAAGGCGATTGGGCCGGATTTGGCTCCCGGGCCTTAGGTTGCCTACCCATGGGCTAGGTCCTAGGGGGACACACCAGGGTTTAAATTCCCTCACTCGGTCACACAGGTGACCTTGGGGGCCAGGCACTGCCTAACCTACCTCCCAGGGCTGTTGTAGGGATTACATGAGGACTAGGATCTTGGGGGACAAACCTAGACAGCATTTTAAAAAGTAGAGACACCACCTTGCCAAGAAAGGTCCGTATAGTAAAAGCTATGCTTTTCCCGGTAGTGATGTATGGAAGTGAGAGCTGGACCATAAAGAAGGCTGATGGCCGAAGAATGGATGCTTTTGAATTCTGGTGCTGGAGGAGACTCTTGAGAGTCCCATGGACTGCAAGAAGAACAAACCTCTCCATTCTGAAGGAAATCAGCCCTGAGTGCTCACTGGAAGGACAGATCCTGAAGCTGAGGCTCCAAGACTTTGGCCACCTCATGAGAAGAGAAGACTCCCTGGAAAAGACCCTGATGTTGGGAAAGATGGAGGGCACAAGGAGAAGGGGACGAGAGAGGACGAGATGGTGGGACAGTGCTCTCGAAGGTGCCAGCATGAATCTGACCAAACTGCGGGAGGCAGTGGAAGACAGGAGGGCCTGGCGTGCTCTGGTCCAGGGGGTCACAAAGAGGCGGACACGACTAAACGACTAAACAACAACAGGATCTTGGGGAGGCCAGAGTTCGAATCCTCACTTGGTGTCCACAAAGCTCCCTGGGTGACCAGTCGTTGTTTCTGAGCCTAGCCTACGTCTCAGGGCTGTTGTGCGGATTAAATAATGGACACTTGGAGCAGCTGGGAGAAAAGGGCAGGACATCAAAGCACTAAATGAACGCAGCAAATAAACCAAGCAGACTACTCACCATCCAGGGAGAGCCAATCCATGCTTCGCAGGGCCATGAAGTTGCGGGCGCGATACTCAAAGAGGACCGACATGGAGACCAGGCGGGAATCGTGGGCCACTTGCAAGGGCACCAGACCGGCCTTGTGGGCTGCGGGGCGGAAGAGAAGACGGTAAAAAGGCCGCACGTCGCAGAATTATAGAATCGTAGGCTTCGAAGGGACACCCAGGGGTCACCCATCCCAACCCCCTATGATGCAGCAGTCACAGCTGTGATACGAAGGGTTTTGGGGGGGGGTTATTTGCACCCACATGAGCTGAGCATCAGATGGGGGGGGCGCGGTTTAAGCACGGGATTAACCCTTCTAAGAAGGAAGCTGCTTTACAGCGAGTCAAATATCTCAAGGACTGCCCCCGTGGAAGATGGAGCAAGCTTGTTTTCTCCTCCGGCTCTGGAGGGTAGGACTCGAACCCATGGCTTCAAGTTGCAAGAAAGGAGATTTCGACCGAATGCCAGGAAGGATGTTCTGGTGGCCAAGAGCTGTTTGACAGTGGAACAGTTTCTCTCCTTTGTAGGAGGCTTTTAACCAGAGGCTGGATGACCATCTGTCAGCGAGTCTTGAGCCGTGATTCCTCCATTGCAGGGGGTTGGACTGTATGATTCTATGAGTCAGACCATTTCACGGCCTCGGTCCAGTAGACCTGAAGGAGCGTCTCCTCCCCCATCGTTCTGCCCGGACACGGAGGTCCAGCGCCGAGGGCCTTCTGGTGGTTCCCTCACTGCGAGAAGCCAAGTTACAGGGAACTAGGCACAGGGCCTTCTCGGTGGTGGCGCCCTCCCTGTGGAACGCCCTCCCACCAGATGTCGAGGAAATAAACAACTTTCTGACTTTCAGAAGACATCTGAAGGCAGCCCTGTTTAGGGAAGCTTTTAATGTTTGATGTATTATGGTATTTTAATATTTTGTTGGAAGCCACCCAGAGTGGCTTGGGAAGCCACTAATAATTTATTATTTATGCCCCGCCCATCTGGCTGAGTTTCCCCAGCCACTCTGGGCGGCTTCCAATCAAGTGTTATAAACAGTACAGCGTTAAATATTAAAAGCTTCCCTGAACAGGGCTGCCTTCAGATGTCTTTTAAAGATAGGATAGCTGCTTATTTCCTTCACATCTGAAGGGAGAGTGTTCCACAGGGTGGGCGCCACTACCGAGAAGGCCCTCTGCCTGGTTCCCTGTAACCTCACTTCTCGCAATGAGGGAACTGCCAGAAGGCCCTTGGAGCTGGACCTCCGTGTCCGGGCTGAACGATGGGGGTAGAGATGCTCCTTCAGGTCTACTGGGCCTTTGAGGCCGTTTAGGACTTTCAAGGTCAGCACCAACACTTTAAATTGTGCTCGGAAATGTACTGGGAGCCAATGCAGATCTCCCAGGACTGGTGTTATGTGGTCCCAGCAGCCAGTCCCAATCCCCAGTCTAGCTGCCGCATTCTTATTCAGTACTGTCCACACGGGTTGACAGCAACAGCTCTCCAGGGTCTCAGACAGGGGGCAATCTCTGTCAGGCACCGAACCTGAGTCCTCTGGCATGCCAAGCAGAAGCCAAGCCAAGGCCCTTCCAACAGACTCTGCTCCCCATCCACACCAGAGGTTTCTAAGGGGGCTGTCCCAGCACCACGGCAGGATTCTTCCTGAGGCAAATCGACTAGCCCTGCAGCCACGGATCAGAAGCACCCGCCCACCTCCTTGCTCCAGGGAGGAAGAGAGAGAGGGGGGGGTCCTGGATCTCACCCCACCCCAAAAGACGCAAGGTCCCGTACCTGGACAATAGCACCGCAGCACCCCAGACTGGATGAGGGAGGCAGGGACAGTGATCTGATCAAAGAGGCAGCTGTACGGCTTGGTCTCATCTATCCAGGGGCCGGTGATGAGCACCTTGACCCCACCCTGTTCCCACAGAAGAGAGAGAGACAGAGAGGAGGACAGGTTATTGGTGGTTTTTGTGCACTTGTTCTTATTCTGTATTTGGCTGCTCCCTTATGTGGGATGTGAAACACGAGAGCTGTCAAGTAAAACATTCCTAGAGTGAACATGGTTACACATGGGGAGGAATGTTTGTCCAGCCAGCAGGTAAACTTCCTGGTTCCTTCTGGGACGGGGCAGACTTCCTCTGCGTGTGACTAGAGGTGGGTGTGGCCTCACCTGTGCAGGTAACAACAAAAGCACAGGGCAGGGCAGCCACCTCTCTCTCTTTTGACTACATGCATCGAAGAAGCAACATCTGCTTAGCCAAAGATGCCCTCTTGGCAAAGGGACTGTCTTCTTATGAGATAGTTTCCAGGTATATGTTACTTTTCTAAGCTAAGTCTGCCTTCTGGGATCCTATTGTGAACAGAATGATGTGTGAGTAAACCTTTTCATACTTTTATAGAAGACTGTGTTGTGTCTTATCTTTTATGAGGGAATAAGGGGGAAATACCAGAACAGTTATTATAGAGGCTTTAACGAGCCTGAGCAAATGAGTTTAAAAGGGGGAATGTTACTCTGCTAAATTGTGAACTTGTTAACACAAGGTGGAAAGGCTATAATCAGACAATATATCCTCTCCTGCATCCCTGAACATTCCTACACCTCACTCCCCTTTCCCCACAAGAACCACAAGCAGGACCACAAGAGGACCTCTCTACATGACAAATCTGAAGAATCATGAATTGTGTAGGCTGTTTATGTTAGCTAGATTTAATATGTTTCCCTTGATGATAGTGAGAGGAAGATATCTAGCTATCCCAGAATCTGAGCGTCTTTGCAAACGTACTAAACAGGAACCTGATACTTTGGAGCACATTTTCTTTTCTTGTGATTTTATCATTTATGCCAGAAGACAACTATTAGAGGCCTTACAACTCAACAGGCTCAATTCTACGCTACCAACGGTTCAGGACTTGCTCTCGGACAGGAATGATCAAATTACTTTAATAGCGGCTGAATTTTTGAGAGCTGTCCCATGTAGAAAGACTAAAGAGATTTCGTGGTTCTTAACTGATCGGTGAGGTGGCAGTGCTGTATTGTATTATTTCTGCAAATTGATTTTCTCTGGAGTTAAAGATCTGACTGGGACAAACCTTGTTATGCTGAGCTCGTATTTTGCACAATTTGTATACGGTGTCCGTTTGATAATGTGTGGTTTGCTATGCCTAATAAAGGATTTTAATTCATAATGAACAGTCTACACCCCCCCCAACCAAATTCAGAAGCTTTATTTCCTCCGGCTATGGAGGCAGAGTAGAGTCAGCCTGGCTAGTAGCCACCCTTAGCCCTCTCTGGCCCCTCCTGAGGCAGGGAGTTCCGCAGGTTAACCCAGCGCTGCTGCGTGGAGAAGGGCTTTATTTTCTCCCAATATATTCAGCTTCACTGGGTGCCCATGGATTCTGCTGTTATGAGACAGGAGGCAGGGGGAAAACTTCTCTTTCTCTCTCTCCACGCCTAATAATTTCATAATTACTCACCATTCCTCTGAACTGTTACACCCTCCCCAAAAAAAGAACAACCCCTGCTTTCAAATTTAATGACATTTGGAATGTTTTTGTCAAAACCAAGGTGACACATGGATTGTCATATACTTGAGGGAAATAATAAGTTTATCTCGCTACGTATATGAAATAAAGGTTTCATTTATGAAAGGTATCTGAAGAAGTGTACATGCACACGAAAGCTTATACTCAGAACAAACTTAGTTGGTCTCTAAGGTGCTACTGGAAGGATTTTTTTTATTTTTATTTATTTATTTCGACTGCGTCAGACCAACACGGCTACCTGCCTGAATCTATTGACATATATATGACATATATGACAGTTTTGTTGCCTTAATTATAATTTATGGATTTTCCTATCGCTGTTTTCCACTGCTTTTAAAAACCTTTATGAATTCTCTTTCTCCTCCCTTTTTATATTCTTCTTTCTTGATTCACTTCACTATAATAATCTCAAATAAACTATTGATCACAATAATCCCTGCTTTGGACTACAACTCCCATCATGTAGCTGCGCTGGCAAGTGGCGGGAGTCGCGGTCAAAAGCAGCTGGAGGCCAGAGGCTGCCCTGAGCCTTTCTGTTCCCCAAGAGTGTGGATTTTAGAGGTGCAGAGGGATCTCAAAGTGACCCACGGTTGGGAAGGCGGCACAAGGATTGGGGCGTGGGTGTGCCAAATTCTGGCCCCGCAAAGGGCACCGTTGCACCCAGGCCGGCCGCCATCCTCAACCCCAAGAGGCTGCTTCTTTGCTGGGACCACCCATCCCTGCAGAGACCCCCTTTGTACCCACCTCTGGGTAGGACCACTCCGGGGAGAAGTCGATAATAGACACCAGCGGCTGCGGCGACGCCACGGGACCTCCGTCTACCGCGAAGCAGGCCTCCGCCAGGGCGGGCCTGGGGCTCCCGGACCTGGCGCCGGGGTCCTCCTCAGCGCTCTGCACGCTGCCGGGCGCCCCCTCCTCGGTCATGAACTCCTGGATGAGGTCTGGGAAGTGGCTGTCGAAGGAGAGGCTGAAGGATCCCCCTGTGGCGGCCGCGGCCGTCTGGATCATGGAGTACAGCTCCTCCTGCAGTTCCGTGGCGGCCATCTCTGTCTCCGGACGCCCGGCTTCCCCAGGGTCCCCCTCCTCCTGGCTGCCCCCTTCGCCCTCGGCCGCCGCCGTCTCCATGGGGGTGACCTCCGGGCTGCTTTTGACCTCCGGCGGCAACGGCGACTCGGTGGCGGCAGCCGAGGAGGAGGCGGCAGCGGGCGAGGTGGGCATGGGCGCCCGCCCGGCCCCGTCGTCCTGGATGAAGAAGCGGTTGGTGGGCACGTACAGAGGGTAGGTTGCTGGGGGTCCCGCGGGGGCCTCCTGGGGCTTGGTCTTGGTCTGCAGGCCCGCCCCACCGCCGTAGGTCTGGCCTTGCTTGGGGCTGTTCAGGAAGCAGTCGGGGTCAAAGGCCGCCGGACCTGCCTCGCTCGTCTCCATGGTGGACTCCAGGTTCTGCGAGAGGACCAGTCCCGGGCCGGGCAAGAGGGCCAGGCCGAGTGGGGGTGCGGGGGCACCGGCCGCCGGCTCCCCGGACACCAGGTGCTGGCTAGGGGTCAGCGCCAGCGGCTTCTCAGCCCCGCTCAGCCCGGTCATGACCAGGATGGTGCTGCCAGGGAGGCCAACCGAGAGGGTGACAGCGGGCAGCTCCTGCTTAGGGAAGCCCTTTGGGTGGGCCAGGCCAGGCGGGGGCAGCGTGGAGTCTGGGGAGGCCTCGGCCATCCCTGGGGAGGCGGCGGCCTTGGCCAGCTTGGCTTCCTTGCCATCAGGTCCGGACGACTTGGCCGCCTCCGTCTCAGCCTTCACCTCGGGGCCGCCAGCAATGTTCTGGACCTCGGTCAGGGCGGGGTAGGGGGGCGGGCGGACCTCCACCTTCGGGGAGATGATCCGGTGCTTGGTGCTGCTGCATCGGTGCGGGACGTGGCCGGGGCTCCCTGGAGAGGGAAGAGAAAAGTGAGCAAATCGGTTTCGGGGGATCTCGAAACCGACATGTGCCAGCGGGGTGATGCTGCGGCAAAGAAGGCGAATGCAATTCGAGGCTGTGTCAATGGAAATATAGCGTTTCTGAATACAGTGGTGCCTCGGGTTAAGTACTTAATCTGTTATATAAGCGCACTTTATAATCTCAAAATACAGGACAAAAACACTTGCAACACTCAGTTAATGTTGTACTTGAATCTTGTTTTGAAATTGTACAGTGGTACCTCGGGTTAAGAACTTAATTTGTTCCGGAGGTCCGTTCTTAACCTGAAACTGTTCTTAACCTGAAGCACCACTTTAGCTAATGGGGCCTCCTGCTGCCGCCACACCACCGGAGCACAATTTCTGTTCTCATCCTGAAGCAAAGTTCTTAACCTGAGACACTATTTCTGGGTTAGCGGTGTCTGTAACCTGAAGCGTATGTAATCTGAAGCATATGTAACCCGAAGTACCACTGTATACTGTTTGAAGATTGAGAAAGACTGTGGAAAACAGACCTAAAATTTACAGATTGCTCCCTCTTGAAAGAAAACTACTTGAAAATGATGTATAGATGGTATACAACACCATTACAGATTGTAAGAATGTACAAAACTGGGTCAAATATATGTTGGAAATGTAAGGAAAAAGAAGGGACATTTTACCATATGTGGTGGGAATGTAGAGAAATTTAAAAAATTCTGGGAAATGATATACAATGAGTTGAAGAAAATGTTCAAATTAACATTTGTAAAAAAATGCCAGAAGCATTTTTGTTAGGGATTGTAGGAAAAGACCTGCCGAGGAAAATGAAGAATATGTATGCAACAACAGCGGCAAGATTCTTAGCAGCACAAGGATGGAAGAATGAAGAAACCCCGACAAAAGAACAGCGGCGAGGGAAATTGACGGACTATGCAGAACTAGCGAAACTGACGCACAAACTGCGTGATAAGGACAACTGTGACTTTAAAGAAGAATGGCAACTCTTTACAAAGTATTTAAAGGGGAAAAAACGAACTGGACTCCTTGGCAGGTTTTGAATAAACAGACACAAATTTATGGTTGTTAATATTATAGATGGATAACTTAGGGATCTTTACATTTGTATGGGAGGAAATATAATGAAGATGATTTGTTGGAATAATTTGTTATGTGGAAATAGTTAATAAAAAAACCCTTTTTTTAAAAAAAGGAAATATAGCGATTCTGGGTCAAGGGAAGTGATAGCACCAATTCTTCTTGCTTTGGTCAGCCCCCCTGTCTGGTTCTGGGCGCCACCGTTTAAGAAGGAGATTGACAAGCTGGAAGGTGTGCGGAGGACGGCGACTGAGATGATCAGGGGTCTGGAAACTGAGCCTCACCAGGAGCGGCGTGGGGAGCGTAGGTTGAAGTTTAGGGGAGCTTTAGATCTGAAAATATTAATTGTGCTCTTCCCACGGAACATAAAAATGTCATATGGCAGCAATTCGCCCTTCTGCCACTGGAGGGAACCAGTCCCTCTCACATAACCCATCCAAACACAAAACCAGCAATAAATGGCTGCAGGAAGTGATGGGGAGACAGAGGGAACAGGTGTTTTGGACCACAACTCCCATCAGGCCCCAGGATGTCAGCCATGTTGGCTGAGGCTGATGGGAGTTGTAGTTCAAAACCTCAGGAAGGCCTCAGGTTGGAGAAAACTGACCTGGTTTAGGGGATTAAGGAGAGAGGGAGTTTGTGCGCATGGTGAGTTTGCGAGTTGGCGTAGCAGTAGATAGTTTGGGGTGAAACTAACTGCATTAATCGGATCTACGGTTCCTGTCCAGCTCCTTTCACTTCCTCCCTTGCAGGAGAGCTTTCTGGTGCCAAACGCGGGTGGCGCTGTGGGTTAAACCACAGAGCCTGGGACTTGCCGATCAGAAGGTTGGGGGTTCGAATCCCCGCAACGGGGTGAGCTCCTGTTGCTCAGTCCTTGCTCCTGCCAACCTAGCAGTTCAAAAGCACCTCAAAGTGCAAGTAGATAAATAGGTACCACTCAGGCGGGAAGGTCAACGGTGTTTCCGTGCGCTGCTCTGGTTCGCCAGAAGCGGCTTAGTCCTGCTGGCCACGTGACCCAGAAAAACTGTCTGCGGACAAATGCTGGCTCCCTCGGCCAGTAAAGCGAGATGAGCGCCGCAACCCCAGAGTCGTCCCCGACTGGACCTAATGGTCAGGAGTCCCTTTACCTTTTACTGACTGCAGAGGTTTTTTTTAAAAAAATCCTTATTGTTTAATTTAATTTATTAGTAGCATTTTCTTGCCATGGGCAACTCAAAACAACTTTACAAAAAAGCAAAACAAGCACCTCGTATATTTAGTAAAACCTTGGTGTTTGGGGGGTACTTTAAAAAACATATTCCCTGCCCTCTTTAAGAGTGCATAGATTGTTAACAGCCAAAGATTGAAAAGGCTTGTTTTTGCCGGGCACCTGACACTAGGGGAGCCTCTCTAGCGAGAGCATTCCACAAATGCAGAGCCACCACCGAGAAGGCCCCGTTCCCGTGCTGCCAGCCTCTGGGCATCCTGTGGAGGGGGCACGCAATGGGGTCCCCCCCCGACTCCTCCCCATCAGTCAACCATTCACTTAATACCTAGTCCCTTCAATCCAGCCTTTCTGGACCTGTGGGTCCCCAGATGTTGTTGAACTACAGCTCCCATCACCCCCAGCTAGCAAGGCCAGAGCTCAGGGATGATGGGAGTTGTAGTCCGACAACATCTAGGACCCACAGGTTGAGAACCGCTGCTAATCCTTTTCCTTAAGAACAAGCAGTGTACAAAAACACGTTGATTGTGGGTATGGCACAAGCTCACCGGACTAAATCGTTTATATCATTATGTGTCGTGCAGAAGCCAATTTAATGACTGGTGTGTGTCGGAGAGAGACAGAAACCCGGATAACTGTGGGGCAATGTACCTTAGCCTTCCCGAATCCAGGGCCCGCCAGAGGTTTTGAGCGATATTCGCCCCCAGCTAAGATGGCTGTGCTCACGACAGCCTCAGCATCGTACAGGCCTACTGGCTGGGGGTGTTGGGAACCGTAGTCCCAAACATCTGGCTTGAGAAGGGATCTATCTATCTATCTATCTATCTGTGCATCTATGTGATTCTTTAGCCGCGATTCTCGCACTGAAAGAGGGTTGGGCTGGATGGCCTCTGGGGTTCCCTCCCGTTCTACGGTTCCATGCATTGCAGACAGGAAAGACTAACCGAGGCCGCTGCTGCAGAGGCAGGCGTGAGTCCGGGGAGGGGGCTTGGCCTGGTGGCTCTCCAGGATCTGCTGCACCAGCTGCTCAATGGAGAACTCGGCCGTGCCATTTCCGTTGCTGCAAGTCCACTTTATCCCGTGAACTGGAGGAAGAGAGGAAAGCAGGTTTTGCACCCATGCGGCTGTCATGCCTCCCCACCCTACACCAAAAAAGGAGCCTGGGAAACGTAGTTCCGTGAAGGGGTGCTGCTGCCCGGGCCTGCCAGGGGCTGTAGTGCAAAACTCCGGGGGCGAGGGGGGGCACCTGATGGTTGTGGAAACTCAGCACCTCAACAAAACTACAATCCCCATGGTTCTTTGGAGGAAGCCTTCCCAGCGAAGCGTTTCCTGGTTGGGATAAGGCTGCCTGATTATCAAGTGGCAGGGAGTTCCAAAGATTTCTTACAAACGCAGAATGGGAACCACGTGGTAACCGCACATAGCTGTCAACTTTCAGATTTGAAAATAAGGGATCAGCGGCCTCAAAAATAGGGGATCAGCAGCCTCACCTGTCCCGGGGGCAGTCTATGGGATATCTAACAATCCGGGATAGCAGCGGGAAACAACGCTGGAATAAGGGAATTTCCCGCAAAAAAAGGGAAGGTTGACAGCTATGTAACTGCAGCAGGTTGGAGCGGTCGAGGGGACACCTGTGGGGTGGGGCGATCTCATAGCAGCCACCCTGGACCCTAAGCCCTCAGAAGCCCCCCCCCAAACACCCCCCCCCCAGAGAGACCACCACCCTGGCCTTACACATTGGCTTCAATTGGCCAACCAGCTCTTCCTTCGACCACTTCAGCCACTCCTTGCGGTCGCTGTTGATAGAGCACAGGACAGGCCCACAGATCTTCCCGCAATCCTCAATGGCCGGAACATTCAGGTAATGAACCAGCACAATATCCGGATTCTGGAGGGAAGGAGAAGAGAGGGGCTATTGGCCTGGGGGTGAATTCTGCCAAAGGGCAGAGTTTTGCCAAGTTACAGGGAACCAGGCAGAGGGCCTTCTCGGTGGTGGCGCCTGCCCTGTGGAACGCCCTCCCACCAGATGTCAAAGAGAAAAACAACTACCAGACTTTTCGAAGACATCTGAAGGCAGCCCTCTTTAGGGAAGCTTTTAATGTTTGACGTATTACAGTATTTTAATATTTTTTGGGAAGCCGCCCAGAGTGGCTGGGGAAGCCCAGCCAGATGGGTGGGGTATAAATTAAATTATTATAATAATTATTATTATTGCCTGTACAGGCAGAGAGGCGCTGGGGCTGAAGCCCCCTGACCTTGCAACCCTTCTTACAACCCCCCCTGTTGTGTAGGTCCTGGTGACGCCCCTCACCTTTTTAAACGCCCATGTCCCCATTGGCCCCCGTGACTCAGGGTTAAGTCCTGACGTTCAAGCTGAGTGCAGGGTTAAGGCCCGGCGGTTTCCTTTTTTTTCGTTCCCCCTCCCTCAAATTCAACATCCATATTCATTTTCTAACATAAACCTATTACATAATTACCGTATTTTTTGCTCTATAAGACTCACTTTTTCCCTCCTAAAAAGTAAGGGGAAATGTGTGTGCGTCTTATGGAGCGAATGCAGGCTGCGCAGCTATCCCTCTTGCTGTTCTGGCTTCTGAGATTCAGAATAATTTTTTTCTTGTTTTCCTCCTCCAAAAACTAGGTGTGTCTTGTGGTCTGGTGCGTCTTATAGAGCGAAAAATACGGTAACTAAATTAGAATAGACCTAATTACTCCAAACTTCTCTTTGCTGCATACAAATATAACACAGTTAGAAATTTTATATTAAAGCTTTTATACTATAAATAATATTTCAAATTCCCCTATACTTCTAGGTCTAGGTCAGCGGTCCCCGACACTTGTAGGGGTCCCCGCCCCCTTGGTTCCACAACCAAGCGTCCCCCAACACGATCCTACCAAAAAGCATTATTCAGAACAGTGGTTTGCACGACCCACCAAGGAAGGTACCATGAAATCCAAAACAATAAACTGCACATCTGTTCGGAATCCAGTTGAAACTATTTAGTTCAGTGGCTCCCAATTAGCTAAGTACTGAGGGCCCCCCGTTTTTCAAAAGCCAAGCCATGGACCCCCGACTTTTGAAAATGCTGATCTCTCTGCGATAGTTCTTGGCATGTGAATGGCGCCACCAGAACTTCCAGTGCAAAACTGGGAGGTGCATCTCCCGGGCCACCCTCCCGAGTGTGTAACGTGAGCTGCATGTTTTGGGCCCCCCCCCCCAAAATGGGGTGTCCCAGACAGTTGATAGGCATATGCTACATACTACCCGGGCGGGATACATCACTGATTCCCAACCTTTGGTCTCCAGCTGTTTTTGAACTACAATTCCCATCATCCCTGACCACTGGTCCTGCTAGCTAGGGATGATGGGAATTGTAGTCCAAAAACAGCTGGAGACCCAAGTTTGGGGAAACCCTTGGGTTACATGGACTTCCTGGCGTCCATGCACCACCAGTTGGGAACCGCCGATTTAGTTTCACCATTTCGGCAAAAACGGATGGGACTTGATCAGCTTTTCAAAGCCTGACAGGCGTTTAGCAAGCCTCTTAGATACCACATTTAGGGACTGATTCGCTGTTCAGTAAATTCCTAGTGTTAGCCATGGGCTTGATGAAGTGACCCCAGTTTCCCAACGTCTGGTTTGAAATCACTTAAAAGGGGTTTTAAATCGCCACGTTTAGTAATCTTGAGTCAATTTTCTTGCTTGGAAAGACGTTGGATGACCATGCATGAAATCAATAGCCTAATATATACCGTATTTTTCCATGTATAAGACAGCCCCATGCATAAGACGACCCATATTTTTGGGGTATAAGACGACCCCCAATTTTAAACTTAAAAAATTGGGGGAAATATAGTCTTATACATGGGAAAATACAGTGTATTTCAATCAGTATATGGCTACCTCCAAAACATGCACAAACCTTCACCTACCACAGATGTACGTCTCCTTTCCTCTTAGCTCCCCCTGGGTAACCTCAGTGCCCCTTGTCCCAGGAAGCCGAACCACCCACCTGTGGTTCCAGACTCCTGAGTTTCTGGAAAAAGAGGGGACTCTGGAAGAGCAAGCGGGAGGCCTAATCTGGCACGGCAAGGCTGCGTCCACACTAGGGTGTTCAAGTGCGCATGGGCCGCTGTTTCCGCACATGAATTTGTGCATGTGCAGAGGCCTTCCATCTTATTCTCCCGAAGGGTTGTCTTGTCCGGCCCTCAGAAACTTGATCCCTGCACCGCAGGAGGGGCTGGACTAAATGGCCCCAGGGACCCCTCCCAACCCATACAATGAATCCTATGATTCTACATATTTCGGCTCCGTGGCACATACCTGTAGCAGCCAATAGCAGCGCCGGTGGAATGTAGGGACGATGGACGAGTGGACGTAGCAGCCGTAAAGACACTGCGGAGGGGAGGGCAGAGGAAGGAAAGCGGGCAGGTGAGGCAGCAGGCAGAGGAAGGTGGAACAACCTGTGCCCTCCCCATAGCAAATCCCAGCCCCCAGCCTGGTCTCCTGGAACCCAACCAGTAAGAGCTGTTCAACAGTGGGACGGACGCCCTCGGAACTCTCCTTTGTTGGAAGTCTTTAAGCAGAGGTTGGGGGTCCACCTGTCAGGGATGCTTCAGCTGAGATTCTTTGGGATCCCTTCTAACTCTGCAGTTCTTTGATTCAGAAAGCCATGCCCCAAGACACCCTGGACCCTGGGTTCGGAGGACCTGTGAGCAGGCTAGTCCTCTCCCACCTGGTTGCCATCAGGGCTGTCCATCGTGAGTCCTGAGGAGACGGCTGGGCCATAGCTGTCAACATTTCCCTTTTTTAAAAGGAAATTCCTTATTCCGAATAGGATTCCTCGCAAGAATAGGGAAAAGTTGACAGGCGCTGTGGGTTAAACCACAGAGCCTAGGACTTGCCAATCAGAAGGTCGGTGGTTCGAATCCCTGCAACAGGGTGAGCTCCCGTTGCTCGGTCCCTGCTCCTGCCCACCTAGCAGTTCGACAGCACGTCAAAGTGCAAGTAGATAAATAGGTACCACTCCGGTGGGAAGGTAAACGGCGTTTCCGTGCGCTGCTCTGATTTGCCAGAAGCGGCTTAGTCAAGCTGGCCACATGACCCGGAAGCTGTGCACCTGCTCCCTCGGCCAATAAAGCGAGATGAGCACCGCAACCCCAGAGTTGGCCACAACTGGACCTAATGGTCAGGGGTCCCTTTACCGTTACCTTATGGTCTGGGAAACCCTGATCTCAGTGGCCTAGAACAACTGCTCTTCAACCAAGATGTTGTCGGACTATGACTCCCATATCCCCAGCAATCTTGGCCAACGGTCAGGGATGGGACGAGTTGCGGTCCAACAACACTGAGAGGCGATACCACAGGGTCCTCGCCTCTGGAGCAGCAAGAAAGGAGTTTTCTCCATCTTCCCTGTGACAAGCCTTTCTGTATTTGAAGATGGCTCTCCTATCTCCTCTTTTCCTGGATAAATATCCCCAACTCCCTCAGTTATTCCTCATAAGGCTTGGTTCCTAAAGCCTTCATCACCTTGGTCTCCCTCCTCTGCACACCTTCCAGCTTGTCAACATCCTTCTTAAATTATGGTGCCCAGAACTGGACTCCAGGTATGGTCTGACCAAGACAGAATAGAGTGGGACGATCTGGACACTAGACCTCTGCTGACGCTGGACCTCGACTGCTTGGCCTCGCTCAACTTCCTGGATCCTGGGCTGGCATTATATTGTGTCCCACATCTCTTGCCACATCTATCATTACAGATTTGACTTGTTCATCCTTTGTATGCCACTCTAACAGCAAATTATACATTTTAGATTAGATTTTAAAACAAAACAAATTCCTTCCAGTAGCACCTTAAAAGGTGCTACTGGAAGGAATTTGTTTTGTTTTGACTATGGCAGACCAACACGGCTACCTATCTGTAGATTAGATTTTAAACATTAGTAGCTAACAACTCCATTTCCGATTTGGTTTTTTTCCGTTGCAAAACCACTTTTCTTATCAAGCTTATACAACTCATTGACCTGATAATATTGTAGCCAACCATCCAGTTTATCTTTAATTTGATCTAGTGGTCTGCTGCTGAACCTCGACTGCTTGGCCTCACTTGGCTTCCTGGAGCTTGGGCTGGGACCAGTGGCCTGTGGCCTGGCAGGTCCCTGGAGCATGGGGCTCGCGCATACCTCTATTAAGGTCCTCTCTTCTCCTAGCTGGAGCCGCTGCAGAAGACGGGACGCTCTGTGGGGTCCCTTCCCGTGCCCCACACTGCATTAGGGGCCTTGGCAGATGTCTGGGGATGCTTGTCTTGCCAGTTGGTACAATCCTGCCTCCCCCCCGCCCTTCCCCTTTCCTACCTCCACGCCTTTCACTTTCAGCTTCATGTGGTCCTCACGGGTCGTCTTGCCGTCTTTCCGCTTCTTCCAGCAATAGCCGTCTTTCCGGTACTTCACCTTCTTGCGGTTGTACAGGATGATGGAGCCGTTCTGGGGTCTGCCGGACGGGGAGAAGGAGGAGAGGGGAGGAGTGAGCTTTGTAGACCACCAACTGTATTTACGGGCCCCTTTATCCCATCTCCTTCTCTCCGAAGGATATCAGCCTTGTGGTATCCAAGGTTCTCTTCCTTCCCGTTTTACCCTCACGACAATCCTGTGAGGCAGGTGAGGCTAAGAGACTGGCCCAAGGTCAAACGCAGGGAGCAGTGGCGTAGCATGGGGGTGCAGGGGGGGCCGGCTGCACTGGGCGCAACATCTGGGGGTTAGGTGGCACAAATCCACGGGTTAGGGGACGCAAATTACTTGCCTTGCCCCGGGTGCTGACAACCCACGCTATGCCACTGGCAGGGAGCTTCATGGCGGAGTGAGAATTCGAACCCTGCTCTCCCCCAGGTCCTAGTCTAGCACTCTAAACCACAATGACACAAGGATTTGCCATATCGATTTGTCAAGTGCTGTAATTGTGACGTTTGGCCTACTCTTTTATAGCTGCTGGTTCGTTAACAGCGTTCCGTAGACTGTTTCACTGATGGCACATGATTTACACTGCGCTTGCGATGGCCTGCTGTGTTACTGTTGTTTCTCAGCTGCGTTGGGATTCATTTGAACGGAAAGCAGCACAGAAATACAATAAGCAGGTCAATCGGGGCCGAGGCCCTTGCGCCAGAGCTATTAGCACAGCCGCGAAAACTCACGCTTGGACAGCTGCACCAAATAAGGGTCTGGTGACTTCTGTTTCAGTGTATCTGGAAAAGTCTGCATGCACACGAAAGCTCATACCAATAACAAACTTAGTTGGTCTCTAAGGTTCTACTGGAAGGATTTTTTAAATTTTATTTCGACTACGGCAGACCAACACAGCTACCTACCTGTAACTATAATAATAATAATAAATAAATAATTTTATTATTTATATACCACCACCACCCCAATCTGTATGGGTTGCCCCAGCCACTCTGGGCGGCTTCCAACAGATATAAGAACAAAATAAAACATCAAACATTAAAAACTTCCCCCTACAAAGCGGCCTTCAGATGCCTTCTAAAAGTTGCACGGTTATTTTTCTTTTAGTGCGATATAAATGCAATAATTGAGATTTAAAAACAAAAGTTTTGCAGGAGAAGAACCATGGTTAAAACAAAGGCAGCCATGCCAGAGCCTTTGAGACAGAGTAAGGGTATTCAAACAAAAACAAATCACTTTCCGGCATCAGTCCATGCTTGGAAGCCACTGCGCAGCAAGTTTGCCTCCTCTGTGTGAGATTTCCATCTCTGGCACGGAGCTGGGCTGAGCCTACATCCCGTGCCCCAGGTAGGTGTCCCCCGAAATGTCCCAGAGTCAGAGGCATGGCCCTGCCTCACACACACCTACCTGGTCTTGGGGGAACACGACAGCCACTCTTCATGTTTCTCAAAGGTGATCAAGTAGGAAGCGATCTCCTACGACAGAAAAAAAAAGAGGGGGTTTGGGGCTCGTTCAGAAAAACACCACTCTGCCAGCAGCCCAGCTGTTCTTAGGAGACGGGAACCCACACAGGACTTCTGAATGACAGAAACCATTGCGGGACTGACAGGACGGCAAGTCAAACGCCAACACACCCATCAGGCGAAAAGCAAGCATCTCACGTCTCCCCACAAGGCAGCCGTAACCCCACACAATTCACCCCATGGGATCGCAGGGCATAAGAAGATAAGAAGCGCCTTCTGGAAAACATTATGGAAATGATGTATACCGTATTTTTGCTCTATAAGACTCACCTTTTCCCTCCTAAAAAGTAAGGGGAAATGTGTGTGCGTCTCATGGAGCGAATGCAGGCTGCGTAGCTATCCCAGAAGCCAGAACAGCAAGAGGGACCGCTGCTTTCACTGTGCAGCAATCCCTCTTGCTGTTCTGGCTTCTGAGATTCAGAATATTTTTTTTCTTGTTTTCCTCCTCTAAAAACTAGATGCGTCTTCCCCTAAAATCGACCCCGCTCCCTTCCACGAGTTCCCCTCTTTAATGTGCAGAACAGATTAAAATAAAAGAAAATAGAACAAAGAATAAAGTATAATTTAACAACCTTTGGATTCAAAATTTCCCTCCCCCCCTTTCCCGGTTGCGTTCCCCAATGTCCATCAATGCCTGTTGTCATCCTGGAGATCCCACATCTAGGCTGAAATCCTTCACAAGTCCACTTTGCCGTCTTTTTAATAGTCTTTGCCGTCTTTTTGATCATCTTTAGTTTCAAGCGTCCAATCTTGGAAAAGCTCTATCTCAAAAAGGTCCATTTTTTCCATCCAGATCTCTGTATTTAAGAGTAAAAACTCCAATTTTGTTTCTTTAGACCTTTCAAATCTGGATGTCCCAAATGTTCCCACTTCCAGCTTTGTCCAATTCTTGTTGTTCATGTTGTTCTTATTATTCTCTCTCCTCACTTTCCTCTAGTTTCTTTTCCTGCTCTCCTGCAAAAACGTTCCAATTCCAAAAGCTTCTAAATCCCCTACAGAGGCTTTGTTATTCAGGAACAAAACTTTACGTCAAGTCCCTTCCATTCTTCAATAGATAAATCTATTGTCTCCTTTAGTGTAGAGACCTCTGTAGACAAAATAGTGTTCCATTTCTGCAGTTTCCCAGGAGATAAAAAGTCCAATTCAAATTCCATGCCAGCAATACTTGTAGTGTCCCACAGCCCCTCTAGAGGGATTATAGTAACTCAGTTTCCTTCCAGATCGCACCCAACAGTCAAAGTAACTTGTTATTCCTTGTTTTAAACAATTTATATCTAATTTGTAACAAATGTAACCAGCAAAGTCCTCATAACAAAGTTCTCTTTTTATTCTTCAGCTTTGACAGCTCCTTTGACAGCTGTCAAAGCCTCTGTTTCTCCTCCCCCGGCGCTCTCGCAGATCGCTCCCGGTTCCCGGGGGGGGGTTGCATTTTAGCTCACGTTCTACTTTTCTCCTCCAGCCCAGTCTTATAATTTTCCATCGTGAAATTAGTGACTTTATCAAAATAAGGTAGCACTCAATCTTAGTTGTTAAATCCTTTGCTTTAAATCCTCTACGACAGGGGGGGAGGCGGACTTCCTTTTTGCACCTCCCCCGCTCGCTCCGAATTTAATTTTTTTCCCCCTTTTTAAGTCCAGTTTCCAATTACTCACGGGTTGTTCTTTTTAATCCGAATTTTCAATGGAAGAAGTCAGCGCTCTCCGCCAAATGGCATGCGGCTTCGCTCGGTAGGGGAAGCGGAGGACTCATAGCACCACACACACCCCCGGCACCCGCTCCGTAGCCTTTAAAAAGGCTCCTTCGCGGGTCGGGGGGGCGCAAACGGTGCCCGCTGAGTCACCATGCCCATGGGTTTCGGCGCCCATGGTTTTTGAGGGTCCCCGCGACGCCGACGCGGTAGAACCCAGCCCCTGCCGAGCAGGCTCCCTCCGGAGCTCGGAGGGAGTCCGCCATTCGGCGATGGCGCCAACCCAGAAAAACATTCTTAACATTGGGTTAACTATAATAAGTTTAAAATTTGGGGTAAGAACTTGCTGAATCTATTTGAAGGAATTGGAATACAAGAGGGGGTGGGGTGGGGAAGTCCTGGCAAGATGCTAATGAAAATAAGGTTATAAAATGGATGTTTTCTTTTTTTCTTTTTTCTTTTTTCTGTTATATTTGAAAATGTTCAATAAATATTATTAAAAAAACAAAAACAAAAACTAGATGCGTCTTGTGGTCTGGTGCGTCTTATAGAGCGAAAAATACGGTAGGTGGTACCTAATGCCGGTAAAATTAGCAAAGATTTATCATACGGATTATAATCTATGCTGGAAGTGTAAAGAAAAAGAAGGCACCTTTTATCACATGTGGTGGACGTGTCCTAAGGTTAAGGACTTCTGGGAAAAGATTTATAATGAGTTGAAAAAAATGTTGAACAATCCGTTTGTTAAGAAACCAGAAGCCTTTTTACTTGGAATAATAGGATTGGAATTGCCCCAAAAAGATGGTAGATTATTTTTGTATGCCACTATAGCGGCAAGACTGCTATTAGCCAAAAAATGGAAATCTCAAGAAATACCAACGGTAGAAGAATGGCAGATGAAGATGCTGGAGTGTTTGGAGCTGGCTGGACTGACTGGGAGAATCCGCGATCAGAAAGAGGAGGAGTACCAAGAAGATTGGAAGAAATTTAAAGACTATTTAGTTCAATACTGTAATATAAGATAATTAGAAGATACTTGAAAGTGTCTGATAGGCCTAGGATTGGAATAAGAATGTTGTATAGTAATATGAATTTAAGTGAAAAAAGAAAAGAGATGAAGATAGATAGCTGAAGGAGTTAATTGTGTTAGAAAAAGGATTTTGGAGAACTGCTACAATGAAATTCAGTTGGGGAGGAATGGAGGAAGTCAGACCACAATGAAAGCTAACTTGGATTCTGGAAGTGATGACTGTTTATACTCTTTTTTTCTTTTTTCTTTTTGTATTGTAAGATGTTTTGTTTCGTGTTTTTTATATGTTATAAATGTGGAAAATCAATTTTTAAAAATTGGGGTGTGTTTTTTTTAAAAGCACCTTCTGGATCAGGCCAAAGCCCAAATCTTGCTCTCACAGAGGCCAACCAGGTGATTATAGAGGGACTCCCCTCCTGCCGTTTCCAGAAACTGGTACCCAGGAATGTGTTCTGACTGTGCAGGCAGAACACATTCTTCACTGTGGCTAGAAGCCGTCCATAGCCCTCTCCTCCTCCATGAATCCTCTTTTAAAGCCTCTTCCTGTGGCAGGGAGTTCCATAGTCTAACTCTGCACTGCATGAAGGACTTAAAAAAACCAAAACTGTCCTGAATATTACAGCATTCAGCTCCACTTGACGTTCACGAGTTCTAGTCTTATGAGAGAAAAACATTTCTCCTTCCGCTTTCTCCAGGGTAAGTGCACCAGGGTCGCTTTATTTGGTTTGTAAAAACCAGTCAAGGAAGGAAGGAAGGACAAAGGCTTTTCAGCGGCGATATTTATCCCTGTTTTAAGAATCTGTATTGGATTTCAAACTGTTTTCGCAGACGGATGTGCTCCTAACTGTTTGCATAAATGCAGTTTTTAACTGTTCACATGTATGAAATTGGTTTTGTTTTAATCCTTGATGGCATTTACCGCAAAAACCGCCTAGAGGTATTTTACAGGAAGCCGTTCCTAAATGGAACCTGAGAAGTATAATTAAAATAATCATCATCCCCGGAGGTTCTATAGCAGGTTATAGCACCTGGCGTGTATATCCCCCCCATTTCAAAACAGGGCAGTTAATGTGAACAACGCCCATCCACCAGATGTCCCCGAAGCAAAACTTATTTTGGTACAGCTCTGCATTACCCAGTGCCCTGTCTCCGGCTGCGGCAGTTGCTGACACCCCCAAGAAGACGACAGGGGAGCCCTTTTCCCCAGCAAGCAGAAACTGGCCTTGTTTACTTGGTGCTGTTGAGAAGCCCTTTGCACTCACTAAGACAGGGGTCAGCAACCTTTTTCAGCAGAGGGCCAGTCCACTGTCCCTCAGACCTTGTGGGGGGCCGGACTATATTTTTTGGGTGGGGGAATGAACGAATTCCTATGCCCCACAAATAACCCAGAGGTGCATTTTAAATAAAAAGATACGTTCTACACATGTAAAAACACGCTGAGTCCACAGGCCGGATTTAGAAGGCATTTGGCCGGATTTGGCCCCCGGGCCTTAGTTTGCCTACCCATGCACTAAGGAGCACATCAGTTTATGTGAAGAGGCGATGATAGGAAACGGTCACAATCTGGAGGGGACAGGCCGACCTGTTACTGATCAGGTGTTGTTTACAGATAGGTGTTGTTTGTTATACATTTAACAACAATAATTTAAAAAAAAAAAAACTTTGCAAGTCCTGGGACCCTCAGGCCAGTGACCCACTGTTATGTACTGAGTTGAATAGGATCCAAAATGCAGCAGTCTGATTGGTCCTAGAACAATAGGATCCAAAATGCAGCAATCTGATTGGTCCTAGAAGAATAGGATCCAAAATGCAGCAGTCTGATTGGTCCTAGAACAAGAGGATCCAAAATGCAGCAGTCTGATTGGTCCTAGAACAATAGGATTCAGAATGCAGCAGTCTGATTGGTCCTAGAACAATAGGATTCAGAATGCAGCAGTCTGATTGGTCCTAGAACAGTAGGATCCAGAATGCAGCAGTCTGATTGGTCCTAGAACAATAGGATTCAGAATGCAGCAGTCTGATTGGTCCTAGAACAATGCAGCGGTATGATTGGTCCGCAGGACCCACCTAATCCAGCTCCAAGTGGAAGTGAATCCACAACCTGATTAGCCTACAGGAGAATCCCGGAATTAGCCAATCACGTGCAGCCCATTGTGTAAATAATGTATATAAAGCAGATATTGTGGGGGAGCTTCCATTCCTCCTCACCACTATGAGTTGAATAAAGAGCATGAAATCCACTCTCGACTCCCGAGTATATTTCATCCACCTTATCCAGGATCCTGTCCCCAGATGCCGGCAAGAAACCCGCAAGCGGGATCCGAACACAAGGACCCGAACTAACAGAATCAAGTCACGAGAAAGTAGATTCCGACTGAACATCAGGGAGAATTGTCTGACAGCAAGAGCCAGTCGACAGTGGAAACAGAGACCCTTGGAGCCTCCTTCATTGGAGTTTTTAAAGAAGAGGTTGGGTGTCCATCTGTCATGTATAATCTAGTTGAGATTCCTGCATGGAAGGGGGTTGGACTAGATGACCCCTAGATGCCCTCTCAACTCTACAATTATGATTCTAAGAAGGAATTCCTTTCATCTGTCCTTCCAATATTCAGCTTCGCCTCTTCCCTACAGGATCACAGCTGAGGCCTGGTCAGTCGCCCTTGCCACCTGCCCTTTCCATGCGACAGGTTTGGATGGAAGTGGTCAGGGTTTACAAAGCAATAACGTCCCCAAACCCTGCTCCATGCTCCCGGGTGAGTTTCGGGAGCTTCGAACGTTGCCATATATTTGTGATTCATAAAATATTCCGATTTCAATTTTCTTTTAGGATTTACATTTCCTGTTTCTACTCGCTCCCCTTTGTGCATTCGCTACAATTATTTAATTTGCTTCTTGGGGTAGAAACGGCTTTCTTTGGTGTTTTCACCGCACCAAAGGGAGCCTAGGGTGGCCTGCCCACAACCCAGCTGGACAACAGAATCAGAAAATCAAAACACTCTCCAATTATGAAACCGTAATAAAACAATGATGCATTCTGGAGGGCAGAGATGGAAACATCAGCCCCACAGTCTCAGTCGCCTCTCAGCAACTGCAATTCCTGCACCACAGCGGGTTGGACTAGATGACCGCTGGGGGACCCTTCCAATTAGAATTTTATGAAAACCTGCAACCTGGCTGCCTTCTTTATTGACCTTCCAAATTCTGCTTGGGGGGGGGGAGGCTTTGCAGACTACTTATGAAAACATGTTTTGTAATATGTCATCCGTCCATCCCCCGTAAGATGAACTCAATCTAAGGGTCAATAATGTGGTTTCTGAACATGCTGCAGAGGGAAGTGAGGAGCAGGTGGGGCTTATCAATCTGAGAAGGGAGCCCATCCAGGAAAAGGAAAACCCTGATTCTAAACCTCCACCGCCTTGCACAATATCTTCCGGAGAAGAAAAAGCACAGGGGTAAACCCTATGGAAATCGAGAAAGGAGTCCCTAAGACTGTTGGACGATGCCTTGCACGCCTCCGTCCAGCAACTCCTGCAGCCAAGCTGGTGCCCAATGTCCTGCTCTGCTTTCCTTTGGACCACACCAGCAAAGCCAAGACGGGGGGTGGGGGTTGTCATCTGGGCAGCCCAGGACCCCCAGACACACCGCCCAGGCTTGCACCCCAGGGAGGCCACTTTGGGGCTGTCAACACAGAGGTTTGACCTCACCCCGGGAGGCGAACTCCACTGTCTCTCGAGACAGATAGATGCCAGCAACAATTTATCTATATTGTTAAGCGCTACGCAAGTATTTTTAGAAATAAGCTAAATATTAAATGTGGGTTTGCTAAAGCTTGTTATTCCGTTCAACACAAACAAACTCCGCTTCCCGCTGACGTTGTTGCCCCCACGTCTGCCTTCTTTTGCCCTTATCAAGTTTGTCAGCTTAAACCATAAATGGCATATTTCCCAAACTTCCGATGACCAAGAATCTATGGAGGGTGAGGGTGTGTGTGGGGGGGTGCATTTTCAAAATCCACCATCTTAACTGCTGTTAATGCATGAGCTACTATTTCCATGTCCTACTCCCAATATTGTGTCCTTAAGGCAGGGGCCAGGAACTTCAGGCCCAAATAAAGCTAAAGGGACCCCTGACCATTAGGTCCAGTCGCAGACAACTATGGGGTTGCGGCACTTATCTCGCTTTGCTGGCCGAGGGAGCCAACGTACAACTTCTGGGTCATGTGGCCAGCATGACTAAGCTGCTTCTGGCAAACCAGAGCAGTGCATGGAAACGCCGTTTACCTTCCCGCCAAAGCGGTACCTATTTATCTACTTGCACTTTGACGTGCTTTTGAACTGCTAGGTTGGCAGGACCAAGCAACGGGAGCTCACCCCATTACGGGGATTTGAACCACCGACCTTCTGATCGGCAAGCCCTAGGCTCTATGGTTTGACCCACAGCACCACCCCTGGCCTACAATCCTCTCCATGTGGCCCTCAGAGCTCTGCCCAGGCTACCCCCACCTCCTGTCATCAGTGCTGCTAAGTGTAGCCACTGGGCTGGATTACTGATCATGCCTCTTGACTGTCTGGACCAATGACAGAGAGGGGTCTGTGCAGGAACAAGACCACTGTACAAAAGTAAGGATTTCCAAACATTGCCCTGCCCATTTTTTGCCCCTGGCCCCGCCCACTGCTGCCATGTGCCCGCCCCCAGGCTGGAAAAGCTTGCCCATTCCTGGCCTTCAGTTAGCCAAACCCTATCTTATAAAAAAACTTAGGGATTCAAATATTCTAAGGAGTAAATAGGAATACGTAGCGTCCCCAGGTGGTCAAAGGCTCTGTGAATTCTACAAGCCCTAATGACTGCCAAGAGATTGATACCAATGAACTGGAAGAATGAAGACATAATTCCTGTTAATCGATGGATTGATAACAGTGATAACAATTGCAATGTATGAACGGACTGCCTGTAGGCGTAGACTTTGTTTAGACAAGTATACTGATATCTGGAAAGAGTTCATACAGAAGGCAAAGGGCTCTTAGTAACCATATTAGTAACCATGCATAGATTAGGATAATAATAAGAAGAAGAAGAAGAAGAAGAAGAAGAAGAAGAATGGGACGCGGGTGGCGCTGTGGATTAAACCACAGAGCCTAGGACTTGCCGATCGGAAGGTCGGCGGTTCAAATCCCCTTGACGGGGTGAGCTCCCGTTGCTCGTTCCCTGCTTCTGCCAACCCAGCAGTTCGAAAGCACGTCAAAGTGCAAGTAGATAAATAGGTACCGCTCCAGCGGAAAGGTAAATGGCGTTTCCGTGCGCTGCTCTGGTTCGCCAGAAGCGGCTTAGTCCTGCTGGCCACATGACCCGGAAGCTGTACGCCGGCTCCCTCAGCCAATAAAGTGAGATGAGCGCCACAACCCCAGAGTTGGTCACGACTAGACCTAATGGTCAGGGGTCCCTTTACTTTTAATAATAATAATATATTATATATTATATAATAGCCTATAGCAATGCAATTTACTTAATGTCTTATGTTGTGCTTTTTGCACATTCATTTCCTTTCTCTCTTCCCCCCTCCACATTTTTTTTTTCATTTTCTTTTATCACTTTATTCCTTTATAAATGAAAATCTTTAAATAAAATATCAATTTAACTATCCATAAAATACCTCGTTGGTGTTCCAGCGCAGTCGCTCCTTGGGCAAGGCGGGACACTTGGGAACGCATTCCACCAGCTTCCTAGGCAGGAAAACCTTCAGGTGGTGGTTGTTCTCTGGAAGGGACGAGGCAGGCGGAGGGTGAGACCCGTGCTGGGCAGGGCAGGGGGGTGGCGAGAGGGAAGACAGGCTCCTGGGCTTCTCTGGGAGGGGGCCGGTGGGCGAGAGGCGGGGGGCCGCAGATCCCAGGGGAACCGAGGGGAGTGGTTGCTCCAGCACCCAGCATCCTGTTTCTGAATGTTCACCTCCACCCAAAACTCTTGCTGATAGGAACCCAGCAGGAGGAAGAGAAAAGAGCTGGGATAAAAGACCCTTTCACCCCAATATGTTAAGGACGGCCTTCCCCAGCGTGGCCGAATTCAGGTGTTCTGGGGCACGGAATTGCTGACGGCACCAGGCCATGATGGAAGGCTGTGCCAGGGTTTCGTTTTCTTGGCAGGGCCTCCTGTAGCCCTTGCAAAGGTGCAGACATGGGATGAGGAGACTTAGGGTCCTCTTGCTAGTTTTGGAGAGGGACCCCACTTACATGCTTGAAAAAAAAACCCACGAGTCGCCTTCTTGACCAGTGCTCCAAGCCATGTGTGAATGCTAGTTCTAAATACATATGGAACACACACACACAGAGAGAAAAACCCAACCAAAATATTCAACAGCCTATTTTAAATAAAATTTGTAAAGCACCGGGCCACTTGGCTGGCCAGCAAAAATTCGAGCACTGCAGCCCAGAAGCACCTTCTTGGGTGAAGGAGGCTGGTGCCAAAGTGAGCGGCAAAACCACTAGGGAACAAAGCATGGGTGCCAACACTGAAAAGGCCCTGCCGCTCTCCCGCCTGCATGGAGAGTGGGAGGCAGGGGATGGTCTCTTCCACACAAGCCCTCGGGGAGATATAATTGGGGCAAGGAGCACAATCCAGACTTGGAGGGGAGGGCTCCATGAACAGGAAAGAGAGCCCAGGGAAGTATTGGGGAGCCAGGATTCCCGGGTCTCTTTGGAATGGGAGAAGGACGGAGGAAAGATGGGAAAGGATCCAGCCCCCAAGAACTCACCAGAGACCTCTGTGGCTTCCTTGTTCATCTTTAGAGCGTTGAGTGGCAACAGCGTTAGAGTTTTTGGCCAGGGGGGCTCAGATCAGGACGCGTGAGGACTGGGATCAGACCTGGGGAGGCAGCGGGTGGGGAGGTGGGTGTTTAGGAAGGCTGGGGTGCAGAGGCACAGAAGGCAGCCACCTACCCTCAGGGCCCACCCCCAGCCTATATGACCCATTTTATACCTGACACATCCCCCACAGGCCCCACACATCCCAGGATCCACTGGTTTTCTCCTCCCTTCTCCCCACCCCCTCCCTACACAGCACAAACAAGAACCCCCACCCACATTGGCTAGCTAGCACCCTCATCTCACAGATTATTTAACTGCGATTCCTGTGTTTCAGCGGGTTGGACTAGATGACCCTTGGGGTGCCTTGCAAAGCTATGATTCTATACCTCTGCATTCTCTAAAGAGACCCTCTTTAGACCCTGCCTACGAAGGGGTGAACTCCCCCCCACTTTTCTACATCAAGCTTATTGCTGCCCCTTGCACCAGTCCCAGCCCGAGGGGGTTTGGGGGCAACTGGAGGCGCCCCTTCCTTGACCCCCTCGTCAAGCAGTCAAGTGAGATCACCCACAGCCAGCCCCCTGCCTCACCCACACACCCCCTACAACTGGGCTCCGGCTCTTCTGCCACCCACAACCCCCAGCCTTTGTGCTCCAGCTTCCCGGCAGAATAGGGACCATTTCAGAGCTGCAACCACGCAGGAGAATCTCGCCGTTCCCCCGCCCCAGCTGCCAAGCTCAGCCCCCCACATCCAGCCCCCCCCCCGGCCAAGCGCCCCACGTGGCTCCGGCCGGCCCCAGCCGCGCCCCCAGCCCCGAACCCAGCCTCCCCCGCCGGTGGCCGAGAGACCACGCCTCCCGCCCCATCGCGTCCCCCGCTGGCCCCACACCTCGGTTACCCCCGCGACGCCGCCCATCCCCGCGCTCCATCCGCCCCACCGGCCGCCCTGCGCCCCCCACCCGCGCCTGTGGCCCTCCGGCCCCCGCCAGGCCCCGCGCGCAAGGCTGGCCCTCGGAGCCCTCCAGCCCAGCCGTAGGGCGCATCCTTCGCTCCCGGGGCGCACCTGCTGCTGCTGCTGCTGCTGCCGGGGCCGCCGCCTCGGCTGGTGCCCGAGCTCCGCCGCCGGCCGCCATTCTTCTCGCCAGCACCGGCTGCGGCTCGGCCCCTGCCCGCCCGCCTGCCTGCCTGCCTTCCTTCCCCTGCTCCGCCCCGATCGCTGACAGCTCGCCGCGGCCCGGCAGCGTCTGAGCTCAGCGCGCAAGAGGAGGCGGAGAGCCGGAGGAGGAGGAGGAGGAGGAGGAGGAAGCCGCCCGGGCCAAGGGGGCTCTGGAGGCGGAAGGCGGCGCGGGATCAGGCGCAGATCGGCGCTGGGAACCGGGCGGAGAAATTTCCCACGCTTCCCGCTCCGCCTCCCGAGCTAAAAGAGCTACCCGGCGCTCCGAGCCAGGCGGGACCGGATCCCCACCCCACGGGCGGGGGGTCGGGCAGCCCAAGAGGCGCCCCCCGTCCCACACGCCCTCAGCCCCATAAGAACCGCAAAGTAGAAACGGGCCCAAACCAGGAAACAGCGGCTGCGTTTCAGCGGAGTTTTTGCGCACACGCGCTATCCTCGTTCGTTGCAACATTCCCAGGCCTGGCAAGTCTCGCCGGAATCACAAAACGTTTCGCCCAGGAGCTTCGGTGAGTTTAGCCTGCGGACAGAAGGCATCGTGGAATGGGAGCGTTGGAAAGGACCCCCAAGGGGCATCTAGTCCAAGCCCCCCCCCCCTGCAATGCAGGAATGTCGACTAAAGCATCCCTATACGAATTCCTGGAGGATAAAGGGTATCGTTGGCTGCTAGCCTCCGTGGCTGTATCCTGCCTTCCCTCTCCGAGGGAGCATACCTCTGAATAACAGGTCCTGGGCATCATAGTTGTGCTCAGATTGTGCTTGTGGGTGTTCAGTGGGCACCTAGTTGGGCGCCGTGAGAACAGGGTGCTGGACTAGACGGGATCCAGCAGGGATCTTATGAGAAAAATAGCAAAACCCAGTCAGGGTTGAACTAACCAAAACGTAACCATCTGTTATGATTTTTTGTTTTTCAGATTTGTACACCATCTGAAGATCCCAGGGCGATTCACAACATAAAAGTACAAACAGAAAACACAAAATACATAAGAAAACAAAACAAACATAACAAAACAAAAACAAACCAGTAACATCCCCTTGCCGCCCACCAAACACATTTTAAAGGCCATGGATCTGCCCAAGGCCTGGTTGAAGAGGAACGTTTTTGCCTGGTGCCTCAAGGTGTATAATGAAGGCACCAGACAGACCTCCCTGGGCATCCCACAAATGGGGAGCCACTGCAGAGAAGGCCCCGTTCTCGTGAAAAGGGCCTCAGCGGATGATCTCAGGTTCCTAGTTGGTTCATATGGGGAGAGGCAGTCCTTGAGGTACTGTGTCCTGAGCCGTTTAAGGCTTTAAAGGTCAAAACCAGCACTTTGAACGGGGAGCCAGTGCAGTCAGGCCACGGTCGGTGTCATAGGATCAAACCCTCTTGCGCCGGTGAGCAACCTGGCCACAAAATCCTGCAGCAGCTGAAGTTTCTGAACCAGAGCATAGGAAGAAGCTAGGCTGCCCCTGTCCAGTTAGGGCAGGGGTCAGCAAACCTTTTCAGCAGGGGGCCAGCCCACTGTCCCTCAGACCTTGTGAGGGGCCAGACTATATTTTGAAAAAAATTAATGATGCAAGAGCACCACGAGCCCCGGTGGCTGCTTACCTGTGTCTTGTGAGCGGCAAGGGCTGGCAGCGGCGCGAAAGGGCTCCAGAGAGGGGCTGCTTATTGCTGGCACCAACAAAGCCCAGTCCCCTTCCTTCTCTAGGCAGGGCGGGGAGAAGCCAGGAGGAGGGAGGGAGGGAGGGAGGAGGCTCTGGCGCCGCCGTGGGAGGGAGAGGGAAAGAACGCGCACGCTGGTGATCCAAGCGGTGATTCCCAGACCATCCACGGGCCGGATCCAGAAGGCAGTTGGGCCTGATCTGGCCCACGGACCTTAGTTTGCCTACCCATGAGTTAGGGGCACAGCTGGGCCACCAGATGAAGCTGAGGGAAGGCACGCCAGGTCTCATGAGTCTCAAGCGACAGCAGTGGATCCAGAAGTATCCCAAAGCTAGGCACCCGCTCCTTCAGAGGCAGTGTAACCCCATCAAGAGCAGGCAACCTCCCCGCCATCTGGTCTGGAGAACCACCCACTAACAGTGCCTCAGTTTTATCGGGATTGGGCTTTAGTTTATTGTAAAGGAGAGTTGTGTGTCATCAGCATATTGCTGACAATGTGGGGGTGACCCCACTCAGCAGTTTCCTATAGATGCTGATACGGAAGGGGGGGGCATGTCTTCTTCACCTTCTTCTTCGCTACAATATATCAATTTATTTCCAATTGTCAATGTCAAAAGGGACTAAAATCTATAAAATTCATAGAAACTCAACGTGCCAATTTGCTCAATTTCTCTAGGACTCCATCACACCTCCCCTGTCCTCCATAATCCCTCAAGCAAGGTGTCAAGACCCTAATCCTGTCAAATCACTCTGCCAAATCTTTCCTCAGGGCAGTGCCAGTACATGGACCATTGTCTTCTCATCGCTGGTACTCAGGATGTGCTTATCTGCGCATATCTCCAGCTCTGCATATTTCCCCCTCCCTCCTCCATATGTTAATCCTGTGTAACCTAACCTCTTCTTAATGTATTCATGATGTAACCTGTATAACCCAACCTCTTCTTAATGTATTCATGATGTAATCTGTGTAACCCAACCTCTCTTTAATGTATTCATGATGTAACTGGGATGTATTTTGCACTGTATTCTGGGACATGGAGGGAAGTTTCAAAAGTTTATGTCACCCCTTTCTCTCTGTTCAATCTCGTCTTGAACCTGTTGCGCAATAAACCTTGGATCTTCTGTAGTTTGCTCCTGTGCCCGGCTGAGCTCATTTTCTCCCGCTAGGACCCGCGGACTTAGTCCGACGAGCTGGGTGGCAGAGCAGCCTCGCACCCAGATTTTGCCGTAACAATGCTGAACAGCACAGGGGAGAAATTCAAACCCTGAGGAACCCCACACTGAAGGCTGCTCAGGGCTGAAGAGCAGTCCCCAGTCACCACCCTCTGGAAATGACCATCTAGGGAGGACACCAGAGCCACTGCAAAGTCACTCCCCCTCCCTGACCCTCAAGTCTGCAACGCCCCGAGAGTCTACCTGCTCCCAACTTGTTAAATCGTTCCGGGTTTCGCACAGCCTCTGTCACTCATTCCAATAGAGCCTCTCCTCACTTTAGGCGAAGTTGGCATCGCCAACTCCATCTTTATTTATTCCTCATAGTCAGAGGCCAAGCTAGCTACTGTTCTGTGTATGGCTGTCAAGGCAGGTGGTGTGCCTAGAGTAAGGCCCAGCAGTGATTTGGGTAGGGGAACTGGATGGTGGGGGGGCAGTGCAATGATTCTGGACCAGTGATAAGAGAGAGGAGCATGTGCCCAACTGCTTGCCGTTGTCAAGGGTTTGTGGGCTCCCTTCTTTGTCCAGGAGTGGCACTGAAAGGGTTGCTGGGCATGGCAAGCTGCAGGGCAACACAGGAGCTGCATCTGAACGTGGGTTTGCACCTCTCTGCGTGGCTCGTGTAGGATTTGCTGGGGGAAAGATCTGAGCTGCACTTCCCACTAGGTTCCTTTTAGCCCTTGCTGAGCAGCTCAGTAGGCACACGGGTCTTCCCAGTTTGATCTCTTCCTTGTGCTCACATCTCTGCCATGCTGAGACAGCAGCAACAGCACTTGGCTGCCTCTCTTCTTCTCAGCTGGTGCCAAAAAGGTCTCTTGGTGCTCCCAGACTGTTGCTGTTTCTGGGTGGTACTCAGTCACATACCAGCAAATTCAGGCTGCATGACTGTAATTGGATGGGAGGACTTGTGCAATAAGCATCTCCCTCCACCCCAAATTAGGCTTTTTGCAGCAAGGAAAGTGAAGGCGGGGAAGTCCATTAGCTTTGGCACACCGTCATCTGGCCTCCCCACAAAAAAAAGCCAGAGGGATTGCTCATTAAATAGCCTCTAAAAGTAAAGGGACCCCTGACCGTTTGGTCCAGTCGCTGACGACTCTGGGGTTGAGGCGCTCATCTCGCTTTACTGGCCGAGGGAGCTGGTGTACAGCTTCTGGGTCATGTGGCCAGTATGACTAAACCGCTTCTGGTGAACCAGAGCAGCGCACGGGAACACCATTTACCTTCCCGCTGGAGTGGTACCTATTTATCTACTTGCACTTTGACATGCTTTCGAACTGCTAGGTTGGCAGAAGCATGGACTGAGCAACGGGAGCTCACCCTGTCACGGGGATTTGAACCGCCGACCTTCTGATTGGCAAGCCCTAGGCTCTGTGGTTTAGACCACAGCGCCACCCACTTCCCTAAATAGCCCCTAGGTCTGGATGCATGTTTAATGAACAGGAAGTGCCCAGAGTCTTGATTCCCCCTCCCACCATGAAGACTCGTTTCTCACTCTCCTCAAATTATTTGGGTGACTGTGAGTCCGAGTGTTAAGAGATTATTTTTTCTCTTACTAACACCAGGACTCAAGACTCACCCAGTTCATTTGATGGGCAGTAAGATTCAGGATATACAAAAGGAACAGCTTCAATTGAACACACTGCAGGGAATTAACGCCACAAGTTGTGGCAATGGCTGAATTGATAAATCAATGGATGGTAGGTCCACTGTATCATTGAAATGATGGCCACCCGGATTGGCTTGGGAAACCTGGCTAGAGCTGAGTGTCTTTGAATAGCTGGGGAGAAGTTAATGGGAGGGCTGCTGTGAGCTTCTTAGGGGCCACCTGGATGGCCACTGGGAAACAGGTTGTTGGATGTTCCTCATCCTGTTGCCCTCACTGTGTTTGGCCTACAAGTCCCTGGCTGGGGCTGAAGGGAGTTGTAGGCAGAAAAAACACTGTGAGGGTTGATAAAGTCTGGACTAAATGGTTCAAACAGGGCTCTACTCAAGTCCTTATCAAAGCAGAGGAAAGCTTTAGCCTAGACGGCCTCAGTCCAGTATATCTGAAGGAGTGTCTCCACCCCCATCGTTCTACCCGGACACTGAGGTCCAGCTCCGAGGTTGCAGGGAACCAGGCAGAGGGCCTTCTCAGTGGTGGCGCCTGCCCTGTGGAACACCCTCACACCAGATGTCACAAGAGAACAACAACTACCAGACTTTTAGAAAACATCTGAAGGCAGCCCTGTTTAGGGAAGCTTTTAATATGTTTGATGTATTACAGTATTTTAATATTTTTTTTGGAAGCCACCCAGAGTGGCTGGGGAAGCCCAGCCAGATGGGCGGGGTATAAATAATAAATTATTATTATTATATTATATTCCCAGTCATAGACAGAGTAAACCAGTTACAACAATGACAACCACGGTCTGGTCGCACACTATGCATTTAATAGAAGGTTAAAACAACTGAAACTCTACCTTTTAAATGTAACGGTACAGCATTTCCTTTCACATTAATGGTATTTCAACATTAACTTGCATTAATGCAGCACAAGAGATGCAGCCAAATACTGCAGTTTGGGTTGTGTTGGTTTTTTTTTATGTCCTAGCACAGCTATACTACCCATGTATTAACTGTTATCAGTGAGCAGTTTGAAAAGCTTTGTACTCTAGAGCTACTGGCTGCCATAAAATAGTTCAGGTTTGGGAGTTTTGGTTAAAAACAATTTTTAGCAAGGTATTGTTGCCTGGTCTGTGGGTCACAGTACCCTTCTGAGATTGGAACAGTTGGTATGCAGTGAAAGCACCTGTGAAGGGCTTCGTGCAAAAGCTAACATTTGAAATATCCTATAAAGAGATTCCCTGCATTTCAGGAACATTGCAGCCATACATTTAAAAGCCTGGTGGTCATTGTGTTTATAGGGTTTTCCCCCAAATAAAACATTTTCAGTGTTTTAAATTCCATCCCAAACCACTGAGGATACAGAGCTTTGGGGCATGGTTGGAGTGTTTGGACTCGACATTCCATATTATTGCTAATGATTGCAGAATGCTGTTTCTCAGCTCAGGCTGGCTTTTGAGGTGGCTGTGAAGCAGTTCTAAGCCCCTTATTGTGAGCTTCTTGGAATCCATTTGGCCCCAGACAGACAACAATTTACCCTCATGCAGAACAAGCAAAAATTCAATGAAACTTCTATCTCTTTTGCTCTGAGTCATCAAAAGGGGAACCTGGGAAACAGGGCTCCCTCCCTCGTCCTCCTCCTCCTCCTCCACCAGTTTGGTCTGCAGTGTGGCATGCTAGACACTTTGCAACAAAGACTTGGTCAGTCTCAGAAGCATTTATAATTCACGTTGGAGGTGAGAAGGAAGTGATCTGAGAGAAGTGAGGCGTCAGTGAGGGACCCCTTTGGCATCACATTTGCTGGAATGGGAAGATGCAGCAAACTCCCCCAGACAGATCTTGTCAAAGCAGAATAAGCATAACCCTGACTCTTTTGTAAGAAAAAGAAGGGCACAATTTAAGTTATCCTTCTCAATGGATACAAGAGAATGGGGCGGGGAGGATGGGGGACAGATGGCTGCTGCTGAAAGGCCGAGCAAGAAGTTGCCTATTTGGGGAAGAGGTGTGTGGGAAAGAAAGAGCCCCTCAGATCAGCCAGGTACTTTGTATGAATTCCAGCGTCCCAGAATGGTCTTTTACCAGACCTGAGAGCTGCAGGTGAGAGGGGAAAAGATTCCAGACTAGTGGAAGCTGCCTGGTGGGGTTTTCATTCCAAATAAACATGGCACAGCACACACCTACGCTATATGGGGAGGGAGAGAAGGAGGATGCAGAGCTAGATCCAAGCAAGGCCTCCTCTCTACTTCTTCTTCTGCATTACTATGGAAACACTCCTGATGTCTCCCATGGCAGTGGCTCCCCCTCTTATTTCCCCCGCCCCAGCCGACAGTGGAACATTTGCTGAGAGCAAACTCCCTCTAGACATGTGTGTGTGTGTGTGTGTGTGTGTGTGAAGCAAATAAGGTCACAGAATTGTTGCTAAAATAAAATAAACTTCCAAAGAACTAGGGGGAGTTGCTATGGGTAGAAGTCAAACAGGGCAGGTCTTTTTGAGATATATACCCCTTCACTTTCTCCATCTCATTTCCCAGTTCCTGCCTGTTAATTCAGTATGCATGGATCAGCAGCAGCAGCAGCAGCCTGCCATCTCCCGCCCGCCCACGCAGGCTATTAGTGCTTTGAGAAAGGTTTTCCTTCACACACACTCACACACACATGCAAGCTCTGGCTACATACGCCATCAGGGTCATTCCTCCGACTGCAGTTTGAATCCCCTGTAGAAGCAGCCTACTGAGGCTTGGTACCTGTCCTGTGTAGCCATTGTGTAGGAGATCACAGGGCTTTCTTCAGGGATCCTCAGCTGCTCTCTCACAGTGGGGTTCCACTCCGGATAAAGGACCTGCAATGGAAGCTAGCTGTTACTCGGGCAGGTTTCTGCCCCTGCCTCATCATAAGAAGAGCCCTGCTGGATCAGGCCAGTGGCCTAACTAGTGCAGCATCCTGTTCCAAACAGGTGGCCCTGTGGGAAGTCAGCAAGCAGGACCCAATCACAAGAGCCCTTTCTTCCCTCCAAGGGTTTCCAGCAACTGCTTTTGACTGCCTCAAATTGTGGAGGCAGAGCATAGTCATCACGGCTAGTAGCCACTTGTGGCCCTCTCCTCCATCACTCAGTGGAGTGGACTGCAGTAGGTTGAAGACAGCCAAAATAAAATTATTACTTTGCACAGAATGAAGAGCAGATGTATGGAATCTGTTGCCATGAAATGCAGTGGTGGCACTAAAAGGGGCCTGGACAAAATCTTGCTGCACAGCCATCACAGCTGTCAATCACAATAGATATATACGCAAATACAAGTTGATGTGGTTGTGGGGAGGGACACAGGCTGGCCACTCTAGGGAGCAGGATTCTGGGCTAGATGCGCCTTTGGGTCTGATCCAGCAGATGTTCTTCTAGAATGGCAGAAAGCAGTTGCAAACCAACAACTCCTTTTAATTTAAGCACCACAACTAGGTGAGCTTTCCATACCTCTTCTACTTCACAGTGGAAAATCAAATAACTGGCCTTTCCCAACAAATGTTGACTTCTTGCAGTGATACAAACACAGGGGAAACTTGGCTGAATAAGGGAATTCAATGAACTTTAAGACTCAGCAAGCATCACTCAATGGAAGGTGCCAAGATTAATTACCATCACCTGGCAACTAAAAGCGACAAATAGTCCTAGCAGAGGAATGGTGGCTATCTGAAACCACCCACAGATTCTGCAGCCATCCCTCTCAGTTTATTTATTTTTTAATTGCATTTACAGCCCACCTTTTTCTTCAAGGAGCTCAAGGTGTCAGCGTACATGGTTCTCCACCACCTCATTTAATCCCCACAGCAACAACCCTGTGAGGTAGGTTAGGCTGAAAGGCAGGGACTGGCCCAGGGTCACCCAGTGAGCTTCAAGGCTGAGTGGAGCGTTGAACCCTGACCTCCCAGGTCCTAGTCAGCTATCTCTAACCACTGCACCATACTGGCTCAACCACAATGCAACTCTGGATGTCTCTAAACACCCATATGCCTTTTAATTCACCTAAAAGCGTGGCAGAACAAAGGCTACCTTCCCCTCCAGGAGCAGGAATCTCTCTGCTCATCCATGAAAGGAATTTCTCCACTTTTTAACTTTGCTCGGGTGGCGCTGCGGGTTAAACCACAGAGCCTAGGACTTGCTGATCAGTAGGTCGGCAGTTCGAATTCCCACGGCGGGGTGAACTCCCGTTGCTCGGTCCCTGCTCCTGCCAACCTAGCAGTTCGAAAGCACCTCAAAGTGCAAGTAGATAAAGAGGTACCACTCCAGCGGGAAGGTAAACGGCATTTCCGTGCGCTGCTCTGGTTCGCCAGAAGCGGCTTAGTCATGCTGGCCACATGACCCGGAAGCTGTACGCCGGCTCCCTTGGCCAATAAAGCGAGATGAGCGCTGCAACCCCAGAGTCGGTCACGACTGGACCTAATGGTCAGGGGTCCCTTTACCTTTAGCATTCCTTCAGGCTCTAACTCAGGGACAGGGAACCTCAAGAGTTGGGTCCATCTGGTCCTTAGGGCTCTCCCTATGCCATGCCCCTCCCCATGCCACACTTCCTCTCGCCAGCCACTGCCATCACTGGCTGTGCTCTGTGCCTTGCTTGAGTGCTTTTGCCTGACAAGACAGTGTCCTTGGCCTGTGAGAATACATTTTGCTTGCCCTGGTGGAGAAATGGTGCGTGGGTCTATTCTGCCTCCTTGTGAGAGAAAGGAGGCCGCAGGTGGTTCTGTTCCGATCATGAGAGAGGAGACCCAGAGGCAAGAGGCCCATCACCACACCATCTTTCTGGTGTGGAGAGCAGCTTGCACCCTTGTTTTCCGTGGCTTCGTAATTCTAGCTTACCTGCGCCTGGCTGCATTCGCCAAAGACTGGGTGCTCTTCATAGAGCTGGAAAGCTGGATTCAGGATGCTGAAGGGGCTCAGGGCGTCTTCTTCTTCATCATCATCATCATCATGGCACGTTACTTTTGTGGGCGAGTCGGCAGTTCCTCCCGCTCCTTCGGAGAATGGCTGGGGGACACCCCATTTAGCCTTTTTCAGCCTTTAAACAGAAAACAGGTATTTGCAAAGGCTGGAATGCTGACATTTAAGGCTTTTCCGGATTGCATATTTATCTTTGTGTGCAATCATTCCCTCGGTTATTATTACTCAGCTGCTGCATGGGATCCAGGCAAGTTTCCTCAAGGGAGCACTTCTGCTACAGGAAAACATATTCCAAGCATTCAACATGAAATACTTTGCTCCTGGGAAAATGCAGTTTTCACCCCGTCTCGGTGTTACCACAGCCATCAGGAATACAGTGTGTGCCGGTTTCACAGGAATTTTATATAAAATATTTATAAGCCACCCTGCAATGGACCTTCCAGGGTTGCTTACAAATAAAAGATGAAATACATAGATAATATACAATAACCATAGCGATTCTTACTGGTCAGAGCCCAGACGTAGCTAGGGACAAGCAACACAGTTCCTCTTTCTATAACCACACTGTGTCTAAAGTTCTGCTTCCCCTCCCCTCGTCTAGCTTATGATAAGGTGAGAGTTCACAAAGGGTTCTTAAACCATATAATAAGAAAATCCTTATATAAAACATGAATTATGTATAAAGATCTGCTAGAACCTAAAATCCCTTGGTGGATCTCACCCATCAAAGCTGTGGAGGGTAAGAAGAAAAATATGAAGGGAAATTGGGCAACATATAAAATGCTATTAAAGGAAAAAATAATAAACTGAGACTAAAGGATTCTGAGGAAATTTGTATATATCTGATAGATTGGCTCCAGTATTTCCAACTTAATGAAAGATTAAGTGTAGACAAACAAAAAGGATTTGCTGGAAAAATATCAAAACTAGAGGAAAATCTAATCCAGCCTAAGGGAAAAATCTAACCCAGATGTATAGCCTCCTCCTTGACTGGGAAGTCAAGAAGGAAGAGGTAAAATCAATTATGATCCGTTGGGCCCAGGACATCGGACATAATATATATATGAATGAATGGGGAAGGCTGTGGAGAGAAGACATAAGTTTCACTGCATGTTATAATTTGAGAGAAAACATAATGAAAACGTAATGCTGTACCAATGGTATTTGACCCCGGCCAAACTGGCCAAGATGTACAAGAAAAGCTCCGATGTTTGCTGGAGATGCAAAAAAGGGATTGGTACCTTTATGCACATGTGGTGGGATTGTGCGAAGATAAGAGAATTTTGGGACATACAATGAACTTAAAAAGATCTTTAAATTCTCGTTTAAAAAAAAAAAAACCCTGAGCCCTTTTTGTTAGGCATTATGTCCATTGATATACAAAAGAACCATAGAACCCTCTTTATGTACGCAACCACAGCAGCCAGGACTTTAATAGCAAAAAATTGGAAAGGTGATGTAATCCTCCACAAAAACTGATTGGCAAGCAAAGATGATAGAATATTCAGAACTTGCAAGGATGACTAGGAGAATAAGAGGAAATTGTAACCAGAAATTTAGTACCTAAAGTTTGACTTTGCCCACAAAGGTGCATTCCTCTGTTGTCTCCTGAGACAGACAGATGCCAACCAGCCCAGGTTTTGCAGTGCAACTTCGGCCCTTCCCAAGTTTGATTGTGCAATTCCCAGAGGTGTGTTCTCTACTTCTCTGTGGTCCAGACTTAAAGCAAGAGTACAACAGAGAAGGCCTGGCCAGGCTTTCACAATTTTGGGGTGGGATTCAATCGCATACTGGCAAATTCAGGTTGTGCCATTGTGATGGTTTTGGTGCGCTTGTGCAGCAAACCCACTTCCTCTAAAGATCAGACTTTTTGCTATAAGGAAAATGACGAGAAAATGCAATGGAAATCGGGGGATAATGCTCCCTTTGACACAACACTGGCAAAGAAAATGTGCGCAGAGGAGGGCGGCCCAGTCTGGAAACTAAACCTTGTGAAAAATATCTGAAGAAGTGTGCATGCACACGAAAGCTCATACCAAGAACTAACTTAGTTGGTCTTTAAGGTGCTACTGGAAGGAATTTTTTTTTTCCTTGTGAAAAATGGTTGAGGGAGTTGGGGATGTTTAGCCTGGAGAAGAGAAGAGCGTGAGAGGATATGAATATATGAATATCTAATATCTGAAGGGCTATCGCATTGAAGAAGCAGTAAGCTTGTTTTCCAGAGGGTAGGAACCAATGGATTCAAATGACAAGAAAGGTAAACCTGAGGAAGAATTTTCTGGTGGCAAGAGCTGTTCAGCAACAGAACTGACTCCCTCAGAAGCTGGCAGGCTCTCCCTCATCAGAGATTTCTAAACAGAGGTTGGATGGCCAAATGTCAGGAATTCTTTGAATTGCAGGGGGGGTGGAATAGACAGCCACTGGGGTCTCTTCCAACTCTACATTTCTATGTATTAATAGCCAAACTTGTCAAATCCCTCTGTGTGAACAAATTAGGATGAATTATCAATAAACAGTTTGTCTGGAAGGGCCCTGGGACCCCAAGGGGACTCAAAGAACCATGCTGAGTGATTCCCACCCCTGGCAGGTGACTAGGGTGTCAGAGGTTAACTTCCCGTTCATGACAAAAGGTCTGTTTCCTTACTCGTCCATGCTGCTTTGCCGCCGCCTCAGCTCCTCCAGATGATAGCAAACAGACAAGGCTCTGACATTTTCAAGTCTTTTTCGTTTTGGCCCCTTTCTCTTCTTCCGGCACAGCTCCTTGGGTGATGGGAGTTTCTGTGTGGTTGAAATAATCTGCCAGGGGAAAGGGTCTCTTTCGCCCTCACCAGGCCTTTGCACTACACAGCCAGATGTCTGAAGGGATAGAGAAAGCAAGAATTTGGCACTGGTTCATTAAATGACATTACTATTTTGTGGTGGTGGTGATGATGACGATTGCAGAGGCAGAAATGGCCAAAGCTGGAATGTGCATCTTCAGTGGCAACTGGGCAGATTAATACTTCAGATAACAAAGGGTTTTCACAAACTTCTTTCTTTCTTGAAAATTTATTGCACTTACAACTTATATTTGATTTCTCTAAAATAAGTTTGCACTGATTAGCCAATTAGTCACACTAATCAATGAAAATCATTCCCATCAGCTAAGATGCAGCCTTTAATTAATTGTTCAGCAGATTTTCGCTATTTTTATTCCAAGTACTTATAAAAACTGCAGGTGGCTGGGTGCATCATTTTACAAGGAAGATAAGTATGCTTTGTTTATCTTGGAAGACATTGTTTTTCGCACATGCACATTTGTGCAGATCTAAATCAGTTGATTAATGATCAGTCAATGACTACCTGGCTGATTAACAAAGTAGAATTTATTTAATCAAGTGGCAGTTCTAGTAATCTCACCTCAAAATGATAATTGTGGAGCTGGGAAAGGTTCAGAAAGAGGCAGCCAAGCTGATCAAGGGAATGGGGTAGCTCTCCTTTTCAGGAAAGGTTGCAACATTCAGGGACTTTTCAGTATGTAAATATGGTGAGTAAGGCAGGATATGATAGAGGTGTATACAGTTATGCTTGGTGTGTGTAGGAAGTGAGCAGAGAGCAGTTATTTTCCCTCTTCCGTAATGCAAGAGCCCCACAGGGACCTCCAATGAAGCTGAATGTTGGGAGATTCAGAACAGACTAAGGCAACAGCTTCCTCTCAATTGTTGTTGTCATCGGCATCCATCTGTCTGGAGAGACAATGGAGTTCGCCTCCAGGGGTGAAGTCAAACTGCTGCGTCAGCAGCACTGAAGTGAACACCCCCAGGGCACAAGTCTGGGCAGCATGTATGGAGGTCCTTGGCTGCCCAGATGACAAGACCTCCCTCTCGGCCTCACTGATGTGGTCCAAAGGAAAGCAGAACAAGACACTGGGCACCGGTTTGGCTGCAGGAGTTGCTAGAAGGAGGCGTACGAGGCACCATCCAATCATCTTAGGGACTCCACTCTGGATTTGTGTCAGGTTTACTCCTCAGCTTTTCTTCTCCTGAAAATTTCCCACGAGGCAGTGGAGGTTTAGGGTCAGACTTTTCCTTTTCCAAGATGGGCTCCCTTCCCAGACGGACAAGCTCCATTTGCCCTTCACTTCCCTCTACAGCACACCCTTCTTGACCGTTGGACCCACTGTTGGATCCACCTGAGCCTGTCTTCACATGCAGGGGAAGCCCCTAATTCACAGAAGGTTTCAGACCCACTGGCTATCCTCACCTGGTTTAACCGGCCAGTCAAAGCCATTTCCGGGGTGTGGCCGCTGTTGCCTGATGACAGGTTCCAGGCGAGAGCTGAGTGTAGGGTGGGGCCCAAGGTGGACAAACGACCCCAGAAAGAGCATGACGTGTTCCCCACCAGATAAACTTAAACTATGGAACTTGCTGCCACGAGATGTAGCAACGGCCGTCTACGTGGACAGCCCTCAAGGGGACGTGTGAGAGATTTGTGAAGGATAAGGTGATCAAGTCTACTAGTCATGTGTACCACCTCCAATATCAGAACAGTCTGCCTCAGAGAATGCCTGTTGCTGGGCAACATGAGTGGGTGAATGCCACTCATGCGCTCTCCGGGGGACTGATGGAGTTCGCCCCCTTCTGTACAGTTGCCACCTGCCTGCTCCTTTCAGGAGGCCTCAATCAGCTCCCTCCAAGTGGGCCTTTCAGAGGCAGTTCTGGACTGCCCTCAGATGGGCTTGCGCTAGCCCATTGGGCAAGGAGAAGCCAGGGTGGTGCTAAGGAGCCCGAGGAAAGGGAGGAGGGAGGAAGCCAGTTTACATTCCCTTCTGAATGGGAAAGAGGAGAAGAAACTATCCCTGCAAAGAAAGTGCACCCAAAGCAAAACTTTCTGGGGAGAACTTTCTCCAGAGGCTCACCTTAAAAACCTCAGGCAATCCATCAATATATATTGAGGACACAGACTGTTTGTGCCAAGGTTTTGTTCCCTGGTGTGAGACCCCAGTGCCTCATTCAGAAGCAAGTTTCTGGGGTGTGTGGCGGGAGGGGGGGTTCTCCCTGTGCCAGCTAACCTGCCAGCCCTCGACCTGTAGCAGGAACCCCCCACCCCAATCATTCAGTTTGTACAAACTTCACACACACTCACCCTCACACACTACATACGCTACGCTTCTGTTATAAATTCATAGAAAATCAACCATACATCAGATTTGCACTGTTCTACTTTTATTTTACTCCATGAAGGAAGGACTACAAAATGGGGAAGGTTTGATACAGGGCAGCCATAATCCCTTCAGCATCCCAGCACATCCACAGGAGCCCTGCCCAGTTGCTATGCCAACCCTGATGGTCCTAGAAAGAAGACCATCAAGATCACAAAGAACTTGCATATGGGAGTGGATTCAGCATGGACTGAAACAAAGGGCAATGATCAGATCTTCCCTCAGGGGGCAGGAAACTGCCAACTCCCCTTTGTCTCCTGGAAGTGACTCATGGGGAGGGGGAGAGAAGGGAACCAGCCAGGTGACAGGACACTCAGGTTACCACCACAACTCCTCCCTCAACCCCTCTTTTCTGTAATGTATGCATGATGTTTCTGGGGGTGGGCTTGACCTAGAGGAGGGGAATTTCAAAAGTTTTTATAAGGTCTTGCACACCATTTTTCTGTGTCTTTCCTCTCACCTGCAAGTGAGGGGAGCACCCTGTTGCAACAGTCAATAAAGGCCAAGCCTACAGGCTGCTGATTTGCTCCAATTTACTCTGGTTGGTGTCTTTACTTTTTGTCCAAGGGAGCCCTCGGATTTTTCTGGTAACAGACCTAATGAGCTCAGTTTCACTCAGCCAAGAGCATCTCTAATTAGCAACAGCCAGTGAGCTAAGTGTGGAGAAATCATAACACATGGAGATACAGCCATGCATGTCGGAAGATAATTAATCCAAAGGAGCATAAGTGAGGAGAAAGACCTAAGCTCCAAGAAATGCATCTCAATAAATATTTATGGCTGTGTTTATTTATTTGTGGTGTTGTTTTTTTAAAAAAACAATATTCACCTACTTCAAGAGAAAGTTTATTTAAGGGGCGGTCGTGGTGGTGAGTGGCAATTCAAGAAACCTGTTCTTATTGCCCATATGTACTTAGCTGTGGCTAAGTACGCCAGAAAATGGCAAGCAGAAGGAACGTGGCATTGAAAATGTGCTTTGTCCTGGGGCTTTTGTTCTCAGGAGTGATTGCTTCCTACCTCCTCCTCCCAAGGAAACTGGAAGTGCAAAAGGCTGCCAGGAATGTCCCACCCCTTCAATGAGAATAGGGTTGTTGTTTTTTTGGTGGGGGGGAGCTACCATGATTTGAATTAGAATTGCAAAGCAATCAATCTTTTTTCCCCCCTTAATGTTTAAAAGGTGGTAGTGCTGTCACACACCCAAAACATGAGAAATTGCCATACGTATCATTTTTGTGTTATTCCTGTAACTGTGGGGGAAGCCAGGAATGTTGTTTGCAAGTTGAATGTAAGAGGGAACAGGTTTCGGAGCGGAGAGGCAGACTGTGGTGAAGCAGCCTCTTACTCAGCCTCATCCACAGAGCAGGGGGTGAGGAGAATATGTACTCTCTAAGGTGGGAAAAGTGACATCACTGTCAGGAACTGGCTCACAACAAGAAGCAAGAGGACGGTCGCCTGTGGCCTTTTGGACAGGGAGGGCAAGACACCGTTGCCAGCCCCAGCCCTCCCTTCTAAACTGGTAGGGGGAAAGAGGGAATTGGGAACTTTATGCTTGGTCCACCTTTTCCAATCCAACATGAGAACATAAGAAAAGCCTGCTAGATCAGGCCAGAGAGTGCACTAGGTGGCCATTAGTCCAGGATGCTGGCCACCTAGATGCCTGTTGGGAAACCTGCAAGCGGGATTAGAGCACAAGAGCAACTCTCGCTTGCTCAGTTTCCAGCAACTCGTATCCGGAAGCATCGCCGCCTCTGACTGTGGGGGTAAAACACAACGATTGTGGCTCCCTTCCTCCATGAATATGTCTCATCCTCTTTTAAAGCCATCCAGGTTGGTGGCTGTCACTGCTTACTGTGGGAGGGCAAGTTCCCGTGCCTGTCTCCAGAACAGGCACAGGAGCTTGGGCACATTGTGGGAAGATGGCATCGTCGCTGGCACAGCCCCTTTGGGTGAGTTATGGCTGTGTGTGCAGCCTGGTTCTCTGCATTTCCCCCTTCTCTCCTGGGCTGAGTGGGTATAAGATACGGCAGCTGTTCTGCTGGTGGAGCAGCAAGGTGTCTCCACCCCCAGCGTAATTTGCGTGCAGGATTGCTCGGTGTGTCTGGAATGCTCCACGTAAAATTACCTTCCATCTTTTCTGCAGTGCACACACTCCCGCTGGAAAGGTTTCAGGTTCCACAGAGCAAATGAGGTTTGCAAAGGGAAGTACACACACACACACACACACACACACACACACAGCTGAGCTCACTAATCAGGGTAAACTCTATTTGCATTTTCCTATTTTTACATGGGGCATTAGTTCCGCAGGAAAGAAGCAAATGATTTCAAAGGAAGCCTCATCTTGCCATCCATGAAAACTTACCAGCAGGGACGGTGCCTCGTTATATTCTTCCATCCAGCAGGAGCTGAAAGATAAATGTGCAACTAAGTACCACTGGCTTTTACTTCAAAATGCCTCTTATATATTACATTCATAACTCGGGGGCTGGGGGATGCAACTCCTTAGCAGTCGACAAGCACAGGAATGGGTTGACGCTATGTGCACAGAATCCAAATTTCACTAAACAGAGGCTGACTGTTCTGAATAGGTACATTTGTATAATTTGTTTATTTTTTAATAAGTGCTTGGCTCCTGCTAACCACAGGGATGGTCAAGGAACTATGCAGAACACTAACTTTTAACTTATATTTTGCCCTGGGTTCCTTTGGGAGGAAGAGTGGGGCATAATTTTAACAAACAAATAAATAAAGCCTATCTTCCTCTGCCCATCTCCAACTCACACCAGCAGTCAATGCTCACATGTCTCCAAACAGCACACGAAAGCTCATACCTAGAACTAACTTAGTTGGTCTTTAAGGTGCTACTGGAAGGAATTTTTTTATTTTGTTATGTCTCCAAACATATATATTCATACCAATAAGGACCAAAAAACTTGAGTGTTGATGCTGTGTGGGCCCCTCCATCCTATGTTCAGGTTGTATATATGTGTCAATAAAACCATATATCCCAAAGACACCACAGTCTCTGATGGCCTCCAATCCAAGGAAACCAAAAGCTGGGTAAGTGCAGCAACCCCTGGAGTTTGTCGCTGCTCAGAGATTGGAGTAGCACGTAACAGCACTATTAAATCCTGGCTGGTTTTTCAGAGTATTGCAACTTTGATATTGTAGCTCAGTGGCTGCCCTGGCAAACGGATCAGAATTTGCAAAGGCTTTTGCATGCGCTTTGCACATTCCTCTTCTCTCCTTGATGACTTAAGTAGCTGAATGTTTCAGGGGGGTAGCCCAAAGTGCAATGATATGCTGACATAAACAACATTTTGTATTGAGTTATGGACCAGCGGTGGGGGGGGGGCAATGGAGGGGAATTAGTAAAGCTCTCCTGAAAGGATACACGAAAGCTCATACCGAGAACTGACTTAGTTGGTCTTTAAGGTGCTACTGGAAGGAATTTGTTTTGTTTTGACTATGGCAGACCAACACGGCTACCTATCTGTAACTGAAAGGATTGTGTCTGTATTTTGGACCATTATGCACAGTACTGTGTGTGTTACCCTGGTTGTTGGCTGAGACCATCCCAAATGTTGCTATTTGAACAGTCGGAGCTGGCAGCCTCTGCTTCTACTTCTTGTTGATATCTGCTGACCATCTTGGACTGTCTTGAAAAGGAGAAAGAGCAGATTACATCACACGTAAGCATAGACCAGCACAAACATTTCATTGGCAATTCAAAGCATGGATTCCAACAACTTACCTGTTTGCTGCGTTTAAATTTCACCGAGTCATGACTATTATGACTTTGATGGGAACCCCTCCAAATCTGCATCCTTTTCTGCAGAGATGCATAGCTAGGGGCATATCATTGCTGTAAAAGGAACTTGAGAAAGGCTGTGCTGGCATCGCAGGGGCAGAAAACGCAAGTTCCTTTTGGAAAATATCAGCTCACCTTTCAGGTACAGCTAGCGCAGGATGATGAGATAACCAAGCAGATCATATATATTTTCCAAGCATCCTCACAACCTTTGTATGTACTAGCCTAGCGGCTTGTTAAGAGTTAACAACCAAATGCAAGGAGCGTTCCAGCCCAGCAGATCTTAGAAATATATACGAGGAAGACTTTGGAACATATTTATTCCTCAGAGGATGGGCCGTGTCTCATTGTTCCTCCATGCCTTGCCAATTTCCTACTTGCCCCCAGCACTCTTTGAAGTTAACAAATTAATATTTAATTTATGTGGGTTTATATAGAAGCTGCTTGTTTAATTGCTACTTACCCAACCTCTTTTTTTTTTATTACAGCACTGGATGTTGATTTAAAAAAAAAGAAACTGAAACCATTTGCCCACAGACATTGAAATAGTTCATGATCAAACGGCTTTAGGGCTTCAGAGAGATGTAGGAGAAGCCTCCTCCTAGACCTCCTCCTAAACCTTTTTAGGTCAACGCCTCCCTGGTTCCATAAACTCACCTCCCATGTCCCAGACCCTATAAAAAGCATTATTCAGAAGAGCAGTTTGCACAACCCACCACCAAGGAAGGTAGTAACACAATGGAATTCAAAACAGTAATGATTAATTGAACAATTAATCCAAAATCCAGTTCAAACTATTGGATGAACTTGATCCAGCAAAACCAGGTTTTCAAAGCCTGATAGCCATCTGCGACTCCAGTGTCCCTAGGGGGTGAGGAAGCTTCCTAGCACCCCCTAGGGAACCTCCCCAGGGGGCAGTACCACCCTAGACTAGTGGTTTTCAAAGGGTGAGTTGCACCACCCTGGTGTGGCAGGAGAGCATGGAAAGTGTGGCAGGAAGACTCAAGGACTATCACAGAAACATTTCAGTGTAGCATAGAAGCTGATTTTTATTCTTTTATTTACAGATATGGATAGACCTTTTCAAAACGAGAGCAAAAGCATCAAGCTGATACCTCTCATCGGGTTTGCATACATATTTAAGGTAGATATGTAAGAGGCACGTTTATAATTATTTTTGGGGAATGATTCATAGAATCATAGAGTTGGAAGAGACCACAAGGGCCATCGAGTCCAACCCCCTGCCAAGCAGGAAACACCATCAGAGCACTCCTTGACATATGGTTGTCAAGCCTCTGCTTAAAGACCTCCAAAGAAGGAGACTCCACCACACTCCTTGGCAGCAAATTCCACTGTCGAACAGCTCTTACTGTCAGGAAGTTCTTCCTAATGTTTAGGTGGAATCTTCTTTCTTGTAGTTTGGAACCATTGCTCCGTGTCCGCTTCTCTGGAGCAGCAGAAAACAACCTTTCTCCCTCCTCTATGTGACATCCTTTTCTATATTTGAACATGGCCATCATATCACCCCTTAACCTCCTCTTCTCCAGGCTAAACATGCCCAGCTCCCTTAGCCGTTCCTCATAAGGCATCGTTTCCAGGCCTTTGACCATTTTGGTTGCCCTCCTCTGGACACGTTCCAGTTTGTCAGTGTCCTTCTTGAACTATGGTGCCCAGAACTGGACACAGTACTCCAGGTGAGGTCATGTTGTTACGTAGCTGCATTGTCTTATACCTCCTGGTTGTCCCGCAGTTGTCTTCTAAACTATAAATCAAGCACTGCTAGGAGTTGATTTATTTCCCACTGTATTTCTTATCAATTAAAAAATATGGTGTAAAAAAAAAAAAGGTTTATTCTGAAAGTGTGGCCCAGAGACGAAGAAGAACCACTGCCCTAGACCATCACTGAGGTACCAGTACCCCATTTGATATGTTCTGAGCATAGGTGCCAACTCTCTGGGGCCCTGGGTGCCCAAGCACCCACAAAATTCCCCACGAAAGGAATGGGCACCCTCAAATTTCAAGCAGCAGCATGCATGGCACCCATGGCCTCCACAGTTGTGGTGCCAAGCTGGCACTCCTGGTTTTGAAGTATACCATGGAGACTGGTGGGGGGTGGTGCCCCATTTGCCCTAGTAGACCAGCTGGAGGAGACTCTTGAGAGTCCCATGGACTGCAAGAAGATCAAACCTCTCCATTCTGAAGGAAATCAGCCCTGAGTGCTCACTGGAAGGACAGATCCTGAAGCGGAGGCTCCAAGACTTTGGCCACCTCATGAGAAGAGAAGACTCCTTGGAAAATACCCTGATGTTGGGAAAGATGGAGGGCACCCGGCTTCCTCTTCTCAAGATTGTTAGGCTGTTCTTCTAGACACTGTTTAACATCCCTCCCCCCTCGCTTTTAAGCCAAATTATTCTACATTTCTACACCACCTGATGTATGTAACACAGACTGCAGATCTCAAGGCTGTGCGGAAGTAAAGCTGAATTGAAAAATCCTCAGTAAGGAAACCATCTCAGAGAGCAAGACATTTCACAGATTTTTCCAGCATCTCAAAAACACAACGGCAACCTTTATACAAAATGAGAGGCTATTCTTAGCCTCCAGGAGAAAAACAGGGGTTATTGAGGATTATTCTGATTCCTGTAAATACCTCCACATCTCCCAATTCAATTTCTCTCTGCCACCTGCTGGTAACTTTTGCCTACGGCTTCTTATTTACACTTTCCCAAATTGCTGTTTTATCACTTCCACACCCTGCTAAATAAAGCTGCAGCAGCAGGACTTCCTGCAGATCTGGTGTGATTACCTCACTGGATAAAGTTTTTAAAGGCTAACTTCTCCCTCTTGCAGTCCTAACTTCATTATCTAACTCTTGCCTTGCCCAGTCATTCGCAGCCGTGAGTCAGCCCAGCCTACACTCGATGGGGTTGCCCTCCCACTGAAGGAGCAGCTTCACAGCTTGGGCTCCTTCTGTATCCACTCTGTGCCCGGAGGCTCAGGTACTAGCCTCAGGCCAGGGCTGCAAGCGCCTTTTACTAACTGCAGCTAATTCCAGTTACAGATAGGTAGCCGTGTTGGTCTGCCATAGTCAAAACAAAACAAATTCCTTCCAGTAGCACCTTAAAGACCAACTAAGTCAGTTCTTGGTATGAGCTTTCGTGTGCATGCACACTTCTTCAGATAGTTCTTCAGATACTTCAGATTCTTCAGATATCTGAAGAAGTGTGCATGCACACGAAAGCTCATACCAAGAACTGACTTAGTTGGTCTTTAAGGTGCTACTGGAAGGAATTTGTTTTGTTGTTGCAGCTAATTCAACAGCAATGGCCATTCCTGGGCTGGGGAAGCCTTGACGCAGCAGGTCATGTGTTAATAGAATAGAATAGAATAGAATAGAATAGAATAGAATAGAATAGAATAGAATAGAATAGAATCCTAGAGTTGGAAGAGACCACAAGGGCCATCGAGTCCAACCCCCTGCCAAGCAGGAAACACCATCAGAGCACTCCTGACCTATGGTTGTCAAGCCTCTGCTTAAAGACCTCCAAAGAAGGAGACTCCACCACACTCCTGGGCAGCAAATTCCACTGTCAAACAGCTCTCACTGTCAGGAAGTTCTTCCTAATGTTTAGGCGGAATCTTCTTTCTTGTAGTTTGGAACCATTGCTCCGTGTCCGCTTCTCTGGTGCAGCAGAAAACAACCTTTCTCCCTCCTCTATGTGACATCCTTTTCTATATTTGAACATGGCTATCATATCACCCCTTAACCTCCTCTTCTCCAGGCTAAACATGCCCCGCTCCCTTAGCCGTTCCTCATAAGGCATCGTTTCCAGGCCTTTGACCATTTTGGTTGCCCTCCTGAACCCTGGTCTCTCTCAGATCCTAGTCCTGACCCTCTAACCCCTATTCACCACCACGGGCAAGAGAGGCTCCCCAAACCAGGGACCCTTTTCCTCGCCCAATCTAGGGTCGCAGATGGGAGACTGTTTTTTTAATTTAAAAAGTTAAATCCATCCAAAGTCATCTCTAGTTGCTTTCCAGCTCCCTACACCTCCCGCCTCTTCCCCACACTTTGCCCCATATCACAACCCCAAAAACTCACTTGATTGCTTCAAGACTGGACTGCAGCAATGCGCTCTATGCGAGGCATCCTTCACGCTTGATCCAGAAGCTGCAGTTGGTGCAGAATGCTGCAGTGCGATTGCTGACAGGAGGGAGGCCTTGTTAGCATCTAACACTTGTGCTCAGAGAGCTGCACTGGCAGCCTATTTGCCCCAGGGCCAAGTTCAAGGTGTTGCTATTAGTATATAAAGCCCTTAACAACTTGGACAAGCTTACCTGTGAGTTTGTCTGAACCCATGAGTGCCTAATTGGCAGAATTGGTGCTACTACAGGTGCCACACGATGCCCGTTCCACATTAGTAAGAACTTGACCGTTAAGTGTGGCAGCACCTGCACTTTGGAACTCCCTGCCTCATGACACCAAGCAGGTGCCTTCACTGTACAGCATTCCTGTTGAAGTAAGCTTACCTACCAGATATCTAGAAAGCTGACATAATTTTAATCTGCTTTGATTTTATAACTTTTGTATGTGTTAAAAGTAGGGCTGAGGGTTTTTTTTATTGCTTTTGTTGTTTTATCTTTTGTAAACCGCTTTGAGATTTATTTATTTTTACAATCAACCAGGGCATCTTATGAAATAAATAAAATAAATAAATTCTGTTTTATGAAATAACTAAAATAAAGTTTGTGAAACAAAATAAAGAAATAAGTTCATATTCATTGTCGATATTGGGCAGGCACTTTTACAACACTGTTTCAGACACCTGCTTAAAAACTTCAATCCATTTGGTTTGCAAACGACAATTGGGACAAACTGTCGGCTTGGTGTTACACCTGAACTAATAAACTATGGTTTGGGGAGGGTTCTCTATCCTCGGAGACCACTGCTGAGAATAGTATCTGGGGATTTTCATCTTAGAGAGAGCAAAGGAAGTGGGAAAGTACCCAAACCAATCTGTGAGCCTGCCTTTAGCTGGATCAGGCCAATGGCCCATCTAGTCCAGCATCCTGTTCTCACAGTGGCTAGCAGGATGCACTTTGTGGGAAACCTGCAAGCAGGATCTGAGCAGGAGAGCAATTCTCCCCTCCTGCGGCTTCCAGCAATTGGCCTCAAATTGTGGAGGCAGAACATAGCCATCCTGGCTAGAAGCCATTGCCTGCCCTCTCCTCCTCTATGGATTTGTCCAATCCTTTTTTAAAGCCATCCAAGTTGGTGCCCATTGCTTTTTTTTAAAAAAAATAATATTAAGATTTTAAAAATTACAGAAAAAAGAGAATAATATCAATCAAAGATAAAAAAACAATACATATAAAATACATATTTAAAAAAATCATCAAAAACCAAAAAGCAGAAGAAAAAAGATAAAAAACAAATCAAACCTGTACATCACTTGCTTACATTCACTTATTTCCTTGACCTCCTCGCACCTCCCATTTTTGTATTCTAATTCAATTTGTTATTTCAGCAAATCCTTCCAACCGTATTTTTATCTTAATAATTTGTCTAAGTTGGTGCCCATTGCTGCCTCCCCAGGCAGTGAGTTCCATAGTTTAACAATGTGCACCGCTTGAATGTCAATTTGTCAAAGCACACACGGCACATCGCACATGTCTTCTCCTTTCCTTTTTTAAATGTACATATCTCTGTGGCAAACGCAAGAAACCTACTTAACAAAGGGCATGAAAGAAGTGCTGCTCTCTCCTTCCATAGTGCGACCGGCTGGTTTAAAGCCTTGAGGATCCGCTCTTCCGTTCTCCTGCGTCTGACTCGCAACAACACTTTCTGTGCTCTTGTCAGTTATCCTGGAAGGAATCGCAACCATCTGTGAGTCACACAAGGAAGACACAAAACCAGCACTTCATTCCTCTATGATTTCCACCATATACAGTAGTGCCCTGCAAGACGAACGCCTCGCAAGACGGAAAACCCGCTAGACGAAAGGGTTTTCCGTTTTGGAGGCGCTTCGCAAAACGAATTTCCCTATGGGCTTGCTTCGCAAGACAAAATGTCTTGCGAGTTCCTGCGGGGTTTTTTCCCTTTTTTCCTCCTTTTCCTAAGCCCTAAGCCGCTTATCAGCTGATCCGCTGATAAGCCGCTTATCAGCTGATCCGCTAAAAGCCGCTAAACCGCTAATAGCGCTAATCCGCTAAGCTGTCAATGGGCTTGCTTCGCAAGACGAAAAAACTGCTATACGAAGAGCCTCACGGAACGGATTAATTTCGTCTTGCGAGGCACCACTGTACAGGGTTATTCCTTGGTGTACAACACAATAAGACCTTGGCTGCAGGATGAGGCCAAAAAATTAATTTGGTCCAGCACCCTTTTCTCACAATGGCTAAGCAGATACCCCAAAATGGAAGCCTGAGCCCAAGAACCACTTCTGACTCCAAGTAACTGGGTCTCAGAGGAATGTGGCCTGTCTGGGACTTATGTTCACATGTGGTGGGGGTGCAAATATGTACAATTTCTTTTGGCAAAGGGTGTTTAAGGAGATAAAAGAAACCACTGGGTTAAAGCTGACCAAAAGTCCAGAGGTAGCATTGTTATCGATTTACGATGGGGTGGAAGGTTCGCAGGCAGGAAGAATGGCAGATGAAGGTGATGGACTGTATGGAACTGGCGGAAATGACTGGCAGAATCCGAGACCAGGGAGAAGAGTCGGTGGAGGAAGATTGGAATAAATTTAAAGACTATTCACAGAAACATTGTAAAATTAAGGAATGTTAGAATGATGTTGGAATGAATTTATGTGACTTTAGCAGAAATGTTATAAAGTTTTAGGAAAAAACAGACTGTTAATTGGTGAAAGGAGGGAAAGTAAAGTTATATTAATATTAAGATAAATTACTGGACAAAAATTTGAAAAGAGGGAAAGGATTTGCTGAAATGGATAATTGATCTAGAATACAAAAAAGGGAGGTGTGAGGAGGTCAATTAAACAAGTAAATGAAAGATAAGTTATGGGAATACTCGTTGTTGGTTTTTTTGCTTTTTATTGTAATGTATTGTATTGTTTTGTTTTGTTAAACTTTGTTTTTTCCTCTTTTTCTTTTTGTAATCCTTAAACCCTTAATAAATATTATTTTTTTAAAAAAAGAAGGTTCGCAGGCTAGCAAGGACTTGCTCACAAATTTATTGATGGCTGCACGAGTTATTACAGCTAGGAAGTGGAAGGGGCAAGGGGAATATAAAATGGAAGAATAAAATAAAGAGGTGTGGGATTTAGCTATTAATAGCATGCACTATTAAGGTAAGACGGGGAATATGCAGAAGAAATGATTTTGAGGAGATATGGAAAGTATTTGTAGAATTTGTGCTGTTAAAGCGGAAAGGGGGTCAAACCATCACAAGAGGTGTTGAAATTTTGGGAGGTTGGATAGTTACAATGGAATAGTCTCGGTGTGTGTGTGTGTGCACATTTTTATTTTTATTTGTTTATTATTTTTATTTGTAATAATAATAATAATAGAAAAAGAAAAGTGGCCTGTGACAATGGAGGCCACTAGTAGCCTTATTTATTAGCCATGAATTTGTCAGAACAGGTGGCCATCGCTACACTTTTTGGGAGCAGATTCTATCGTTTATATGTTACAAGACACAGTTTGGAAAGCTCTGCTATTATTATTATTATTATTATTATTATTATTATTATTATTTATATACCACCCTATACCCAGGGGTCTCAGGGCGGTTCACAGAATAAAATGGTTTTTGCGACCCAAATAACATAGCTACTACCCTGTACACAACAACAGCAGCACGGATATTGTATTCCTAGGATGGAAAGAAGGAGAGGTTCCAAGAAAGGAAGATTGGCTTTTGAAAATGATGGAGTACGTGGAACTGGAAAGATTAACAGAAAAGATGAGAGACCAAAATCCCAAAGAAATCCTTGAGGACCAGAAACCTTTTATTGACTACGTATTTAAAGAACTGTTACAGCAAGATGAAAATGTCAGCAGGACTTGAAATATGAGCAACAGCGTGAATTATTAAGATAAATAGGTTAAATTGTATGTAATTAATAGTATAGGCGAAATATGCACCATTTTAAGGTAAATATGGAAACCGTGGAAGGGGAGGACAGGAAGTCAAACGAGAAAGTAACTTACTAGTTTATGTTAAAATGTGTAAAGCTCTTTTTTCTTTGTGAAAAATTAATAAATGGTTATTTTTTTAAAAAAAACCATAGCTACTACCTTTTTCCTGTGAGGATTTAATGTTAAATCTGAACTATTAATAGGAAGATGACCTGTCCCAATGTATAAAATATGCCCCGTTCCCCTTTGGTGATACCTCAGTGAAATTATTGTTAGAGAATTATTTATTATCGCAATGGAGCAGTTCCATTATGGGTGGCGGTTGTTTTTTGTAGGGCATCCTGTTGAAGGTCACCCCAATAAACACCCATCTATGGCAACCACCTGACGCCTCACGACATGACCACCACCGCCATTTTTTTTAAGCAAAGACTTTTTCAAGAAAATCCTGCTTCATTTTCTTGCCTGTTACCTTTGCCCAAGGCAAATAACCTTTTTCTACCCCTCACTTCACCCTCACTGTGACAAATCCCTAAAGGCAAATATTTTCTTCATGGAAGCAGTTTTCCCTGTCCAAAAAAATAATGCATTACGGTCTCTTTATGTTGATTTTTCTCCTCATGCTAATAATGTCTGACAGGATGGTCATTCACTCCATAGATAGATAGATAGATAGATGTCAATAGATAAATAGATAGATAGATAGATAGATAGATAGAGTCAAGCATATTTTTTTGGCGATGTCTCTCAAGTATGCTAAAGGTACAAAGGTTACTCCATTTTGTGTTGGCCCAATTTCCCTCACAGATTTACCTCAGGCTGCTCAAAAGAGGGAGGCGGGAAAAGGCGGGGAAAATGAAAGGCGCTGGATATTGGCTGTGGGAAGAGATAGAAAACAAGGCAAACTGCCACAGGGCAGCTTTTTGGGGGGAAACATGAGGGACTTAAGTGAGAAAGATCAGGAAATTAAAGGATGGGGGGGGTGACAGGAAAAACATGGTTCAAGGGGGAAAGTGGGGCATGTCTTTGTGGGGTGGGACAGCGGCTAAAATCTCTTTTTGCCCCTCTCCTTGGCTAGCTCCTCCTCAGTCAAATATTCCCCATATTTTCCCTCAGAACAGACCGAAGGAACTGCTTGCAAGATGTGCTGTAATTATAAGCAGAGGGGGGACATTTTGGGTTCTGGGGGTAAAGGAAGGTGGGGAGAAAGTGAGGGAAAAGGAGGTTGTGGAAAGGAAGAGGGGAAAACAATGGCTGGAGCGGAAGGAGGAGAAACAAAGAAGAAGGGTGTGTGGCGGCCAAATTGTTAGGGGAAAAGCCTGAGGGGCAACTTTTACCAAACAGTAGGGAAGGGGCAGTTTGTTCTCAAATATGTAGGGAAAAAGTGAAGGAAACAGAGGCCGCCACGGAGAGGATGAGGGAAACAATGGGGGCCGTTATTCTCCTCGTATATGTAAGAGAAAACAGTCCTAAGGATAGAACTTTTTTTATGTACGCTACAGCAGCAGCAAGAATACTCATCGCAAAGCATTGGAAGACACAAGATCTACCCACTCTGGAAGAATGGCAGATGCAAGTAATGGACTACATGGAAATGGCGGAAATGACTGGCAGAATCCGAGACCAGGGAGAAGAGTTGGTGGAAGAAGACTGGAAGAAATTTAAAATATATCTACAGAAATATTGTAGAATTATGGAATGTCAATGACGTTGGAATGAAACGAAGCGGTTCTAGTAATAAGGCAAAATAAGAAGATGTAAGATTGGATTGATATTAGATGAAAATTTGAAGTTATAATATGTGAGGATAAACAATTAAGGGTAAACTAAGAGGGTATGGATTTGCTGAACAAATTTTTAAATGGAATACAAAAAAGGGAGGTGTGAGGAAGTCATGAAAATAAGTAAATGTGTGGTAAGATACCAGAAAGAGGGATTTTTTTTCTTTATCCTTTTTTATGCCTATTTTTGGTTTTTGTATTTTTGTTGTGTTTTTTTCTTTTTTCACTGTTTTGTAACTTTTTTCTTGTTGAAAAATTAATAAAATATCACTTATAAAAAAAAATGTAAAAGAAAACAGCCCTAAAGGAGGGACTAACAAGATTGCTGCTGGTCAGGCAAACGGAAGAAGTAATTACTAGAAATGGAGGAGTTTTTGTTTTGTACATTTGGGGCTCGAGGACATTTGTACCCCGTTCCCTGCGCCCTCAGAGAATTCTGGGGACTGTAGTCTGTCAGAGGCGACTGGGAATAGCAGCTCCGTGAGGCCTGAACTACAACTCCCAGAATTCTTTGAGGGAGATCTCCCCTGCCCCTTTGGTCCTCACAACAGCCCTGCCAGGAGGTGAGGCTGAGAGATGAGGACCGGCCAAAGGTCACATGGCCGAGTGAGGAGGATCCAAACTCTGGCCTCCCAGAGTTTTAATTGTAAAATTAAGGCATGTTAGAAAGATGTTGGAATAGAATGATGTGGTTTTAGCAGAAAAGATATAAAGGATTAAGTAAAAACAATTTGGTGAAAGAAGAGAATGCAAAACCACAATATATTAAGATAAACTATTAAGATAAAAACAAAGCTGGAAAGGATTTGCTGAAATATTTAAATGAATTAGAATACAAAAATGGGAGGCGTGAGGAGGTCAAGGAAGTAAGTGAATGAAAATATGCGATGTAAAGGTTTGATTTGTTTTTGTTTTTTTCCAATTGTTTGTATTTTTTCTGTCCTTTCTATTTTTCTTTTTTTTCTTTTTTCTTTTTTCTCTTTGTAATTTTTAAAATTTGACTAAATATTATTTTAAAACAAACAAACAAAAAACAAACAAACTCTGGCCTCCCAGGTCCTAGTCCAAGACCCTCACCATTATACCAAAATGGCTCTCCTATACACTCTCAGGCTTTGCATGAAGATGCTTAGGAAATGTGGAGTGTTTCCCCCCCAGAGTGGCAAGTGTGTAGGGACAAGATCCCCCCCACAGTTTGCATTTCAGGGGGTTGGACTAGATGAACCTAGATGACCCTTCTAGCTGTACAGTTATACATTCCTAGGATTTAGGCTGGACTGGATGAATCCCAAACCGGAATTAAGATTGCCGGAAGAAATATCAACAACCTCAGATACACAGATGACACAACCTTGATGGCAGAAAGTGAGGAGGAATTAAAGAAACTTTTAATGAGGGTGAAAGAGGAGAGCGCAAAATATGGTCTGAAGCTCAACATCAAAAAAATGAAGATCATGGCCACTGGGCCCATCACCTCCTGGCAAACAGAAGGGGAAGAAATGGAGGCAGTGAGAGATTTTACTTTCTTGGGCTCCATGATCACTGCAGATGGTGACAGCAGTCACGAAATTAAAAGGCGCCTGCTTCTTGGGAGAAAGGCAATGACAAACCTAGACAGCATCTTAAAAAGCAGAGACATCACCTTGCCAACAAAGGTCCATATAGTTAAAGCCATTGTTTTCCCAGTAGTGATGTATGGAAGTGAGAGCTGGACCATAAAGAAGGCTGATCGCCGAAGAATGGATGCTTTTGAATTCTGGTGCTGGAGGAGACTCTTGAGAGTCCCATGGACTGCAAGAAGATCAAACCTCTCCATTCGGAAGGAAATCAGCCCTGAGAGCTCACTGGAAGGACAGATCCTGAAGCTGAGGCTCCAAGACTTTGGCCACCTCATGAGAAGAGAAGACTCCCTGGAAAAGACCCTGATGTTGGGAAAGATGGAGGGCACAAGGAGAAGGGGACGACAGAGGACGAGATGGTGGGACAGTGTTCTCGAAGCTACAAACATGAATCTGACCAAACTGCGGGAGGCAGTGGAAGACAGGAGGGCCTGGCGTGCTCTGGTCCAGGGGGTCACCAAGAGTCGGGCACGACTAAAGGACTCAACAACAACAACAGGACTTAACATCTGAGCGCAAAGCCTGCGCCCACAATGAATGGCATTTTCCAGCTGACACGGCCGGTGCCAACTCCTGTCCATCTGTTTCCTGCTGCGGCCACCTCCGTGAGGAAATGCACAGGAGCGTTTCCTGCCCTACAGTTTCCTCCCATCAGGGCCGTAGTCATTACCTGGGATTTGATTTCTGCACTGTTTGTTTTCCCCCCAGCAAACCTTCCCCCACAAGCCTCAGCCAGCAGCTGGTTTCCACTTTGTGTGCGAATTGTTGTAGCCGAGGGCAGCGCAGAAAGAACAAGAGGCCTCCGGCCAGATGAGAGCCCACCATTTCTTTAATTCATAGAGGGATGAGTCACAGATCCACCTAGAATCCTGTGTTCAGTTCTGGGCGCCACAATTTATGAAGGATGTTGACAAGCTGGAAGGGGCACAGAGCAGGGAGACCAAGAGGATTAAGGGCCTGGAAACAAAGCCTTATGATGAACGATTGAAGGAGTTGGGGATGTTCAGCCTGGAAAAGAGGAGACTGAGAGGAGATATGAGAGCCATCTTCAGGTATCTCAAGGATTATCACATGGAAGAGGGAACAAGCTTGTTTTCTCCTGCTCTGGAGGGCAGGACTCGAACCCATGGCTTTAAGTGACGAGAAAGGAGATTGCAGCTCAACCTCTGGAAGAACTTTCTGACAGTAAAAGCCGTTCAGCAGTGTAACGGGTTCCCTTAGGTAGTGGGTTCTTCTTCCTTGGAGGTTTTTAAGCAGAGTTTGGATGGCCAGCTTTCCGGGATGCTTTAGCTGAGATTCCTGCATCGCAGGGGGTTGGGCTGGATGACCTTCACGGCCCCTTTCGGCTCTATGGTTTTCTTATTCTAAGAACATAGCCATTGTGGCCAGAGTGGCCATTGATAGCCAGGGCCGGCCCAAGACATTTTGGCCCCTGAGGCGAACCACAAAATGGCGCCCCCTCCCTGCTAGGAAAGAAGGGGTGAGTGAAGGCTTGCACTGGGATCTGCTGCTCCTGTGAATCCTGTTGCCTGAGGCAGTTGCTTCACCTGGCCTAACAGGTGGGCTGTCCCTGTTAGTCATTTATTTGCCTAATAATATTTTACAATCATCCAAGTTGGTGGCCATTGCTGCCTCCTGGCCTATTAGGCTCTGGTATAAATCAGTGAGGGACGCAAGTGGCGCTGTGGGTTAATCCACAGAGCCTAGGACTTGCTGATCAGAAGGTCAGCGGTTCGAATCCCCACGACGGAGTGAGCTCCCGTTGCTTGGTCCCTGATCCTGCCAACCTAGCAGTTTGAAAGCACATCAAAGTGCAAGTAGATAAATAGGTACCGCTCCGGCAGGAAGGTAAACGGCATTTCATGCGCTGCTCTGGTTCGCCAGAAGCGGCTTGGTCATGCTGGCCACATGACCCAGAAGCTGTACACCAGCTCCCTCGGCCAGTAAAGCGAGATGAGTGCCGCAACCCCAGAGTCGGCCACGACTGGACCTAATGGTCAGGGGTCCCTTTACCTTTTTATAAATCAGTGATGTAGCAGTGGTAGTCGACTTTCCCATGTGAGAATGCAGTAAACAGGTTTACACAGGAGTAGACAGTGACTCTTGTTCCTTTGAAAAGCTCAGGCTGCTCACATTTGGCATCCGCCTTTCTTTCCCCCTCACTTAGCAGTGCAAATAGATTCCAGCAGATGGAGCCCTACGCAGATTAACACAGCAGCACAGCCCTGCCTTCCTTGTTGAGGCCCTTCCCGAAAAAGCATATAGATAAAGGTCACTCACAAGCTTTTTTGACAAAGCGCCACACCAAAGGCTCCTGAGTAAGCTTAGCAGCCGAGGAAGAAGAGGAGAGGTCCTCTTGCAGATCAGGAATTGCTTGATTTGCAGGAATAAATGGACAGTTCTCCAACTGGAGAGATGTAGGAAGAGGAATCCAACTACCCCAAGGATCCTCAGACCTGATACTGTAATGCCAAGGTTGCAGGTTCGATCCCTGTAAGGGGACAGCTGGATGACCCACAGGGTTCCTTCCAGCTATGATTCTGTGATTATTCTATAATGACTAGATGGGCCCCCTTTGGCCTGATCCAGGAGAGCTAATCTTGCGTTGTTGTGCTCCTCCTGACTGCGCTGTGCTTTTTCCAGTAGTGGGCTGAGTTAGGGCAGGATTCCACCCCGCCCTCCGCTCCTCTGGTTTTGGCAGGTCTCCTTGGCAGTGTTGTCTGGAATAAAAGCTGGGCAGCAGTCAAAGGGGGGAAATGAACCTTTTTGTTTAAAAGCCCCCCTCGCCTTGCATATTTATCCGTTTCACACTGCCATAAAAGTTTACAATAGGCGTGGGAGGTTGAAACATGTGGATAATTGGGGGGGGGACACCATTGGGAGCTTTTCCTTATGAATGTCCTTAACCTTCTACCCACATCCCATCTTTGCAGGCACAAAGATGCATAATTGGTGATATATATATATATATATAGAGAGAGAGAGAGAGAGGGAGAGAGAATAGCTTTTGTTGTTGGTGATTTATTTTTATCTTGCAAAGGAACAAGAGAAGAATCAGAGTTCTAAGGAAGAGGCCTAGATGTGTTTTGCTTTTATTTAATAAAAAAACACACTAGTATTTTTAGGTATAAATTATGCATTTGAAATAAGAAGCGAGTTACAGTGGTACCTCGGGGTTACATACGCTTCAGGTTACATATGCTTCAGGTTACATATGCTTCAGGTTACATACGCTTCAGGTTACATATGCTTCAGGTTACAGACTCTGCTAACCCAGAAAGAGTGCTTCAGGATAAGAACAGAAATCGTGCTCCGGTGGCGCGGCGGCAGCACGAGCCCGCATTAGCTAAAGTGGTGCTTCAGGTTAAGAACAGTTTCAGGTTAAGAACAGACCTCCAGAACGAATTAAGTACTTAATCCGAGGTACCACTGTAATTTAGACAGAGTGATGGAGAGGGGATGAAGGCGCAGAAGAGCAACCCTAGGTCACCACATGCAATAGATGCTCAGCCCAGAAGAGGCGGTGGTGGAAACAGCCAAGATGCAACAGCCAAATGCAACAAGGATTAGACATGCTCAGGAGCTGTGCAGGGAGGACAACACCCACAAGAACTCTCTTCCTTCAGCCAACGAACTCACCAACAACAACAGGGTTCCTCCGCCTCTAGCTCACATGCCTTGCATCATAACACATACAGAATATTACCCCGCCTATTTTTACAGAAATTTTTGTTTAGTACGAAATTTTGTTTTAGTACATTGTTTTCTTACAATGTTGGGTGAAGGGTGGGCAAGAAATCGGAATAACGACAGTGGTGTTTGTCTGTCGTACGTAAATCAGCAAGTGGGCCAGTTCTTCGGAACGGTCAAGCATAATACTATGGCGTTCTAGGGGCCGATTTTTTGGCTCAATAACAATCATAATTTTATTATTTATACGCCGCCCATCTGTCTGGGTTTCCCCAGCCCGCCTTATGATGTTTTAAGGTCGTTCATGTTCCAATCTCTTAGAGGTTTTATACGTATTATCTACCCACCACCTTAGGGTTTCTGCAGTAAGGGTGATCCAGAAAGAGCAACAGCAATACTGTTGTTAAGTTATGGGTGAACATATCAGATGATACAGCTTTGGTGCGTAGTGGTTGAGGAGCTTCTCTTGAATCCTGTCCCACAGCGCTGCCTGGACTGCTAGAGGCGCAACCAATGCTCGGGCCGTCTTGAACACTTTGGGGCCACAAAGGCTGAGAAAGAGGCCCCGCTCATGCTCTACAGACCCTCCTGTTAGCTCATTTGCTTGGAGGTAGCAGTCAAACCGAGCGAGGTAGGAGTCCCATGATTCAGAGGCTGGGGCAAACGGAGGTAGAGGCACGAGTGAAGCCATGGTTCCGATGCCAACGTGGTGGGCGATGGATGGAACACAGTGCTCTAGCCAGACGGTGAGCTCTGAATTGGTTCTGTTCAGTGATTTCGCTCAGTGTTTCAGCTCAGCTCAGAGGGTGGCCGCGTCTGGCTGTGCTCTGATGTCCATCGATCCCACCTTCGTCACCAGTGTTAAGTTGTGGGTGAACATATCAGATGACACAGTGATTCTTCAGACAGCTCTTGTTTATTCACAGGCCAGAAGAGAACTGAACTGAAGGGTTGAGTCAGCCTGCTTATATAGAGCTCAACTACAATGCAACAGTAACCATTTTCTGTAACTATCCAATCACTGAACATCACTTTCAATTCCTTATTTGCATATGTGGACCTGAGTGAAAACTGTCTATAGTATCCCCCCCCTGCTGGCCCAGGGTGAGAACATCAGTATGTACATAACAACTATAGTAAAAAAAAAAAATTCTTCCAGTTGTTATTGGTATGAACTTTCGTGTGTATCTGAAGAAGTGTGCATGCACATGAAAGCTCATACCAATAACGAACTTAGTTGGTCTCTAAGGTGCTACTGGAAGGCTTGTTGTTGTTGAGTCGTTTAGTCGTGTCCGCCTCTTCGTGACCCCCTGGACCAGAGCACGCCAGGCCCTCCTGTCTTCCACTGCCTCCCGCAGTTTGGTCAAACTCATGCTGGCACCTTCGAGAACACTATCCAACCATCTCGTCCTCTGCCGTCCCCTTCTCCTTGTGTCTTTCCCAACATCAGGGTCTTTTCCAGGGAGTCTTCTCTTCTCCTGAGGTGGCCAAAGTCTTGGAGCCTCAGCTTCAGGATCTGTCCTTCCAGTGAGCACTCAGGGCTGATTTCCTTCAGAATGGAGAGGTTTGATCTTCTTGCAGTCCATGGGACTCTCAAGAGTCTCCTCCAGCACCAGAATTCAAAAGCATCCATTCTTGGGCGATCAGCCTTCTTGATGGTCCAGCTCTCACTTCCATACATCACTACTGGGAAAACCAGAGCTTTAACTATACGGACCTTTGTCGGCAAGGTGATGTCTCTACTTTTTAGGATGCTGTCTAGGTTTGTCTTTGCTTTCCTCCCAAGAAGCAGGCGTCTCTTAATTTCGTGGCTGCCGTCACCATCTGCAGTGATCATGGAGCCCAAGAAAGTAAAATCTCTCACTGTCGGGCTACCTACCTGTTACTAGTAAAAAAAATGTTCTTGTGTTCTGACACCTAGAACCTCCTCGTCCTTCTCCGAGGGGGTGCATGCAGCCCCTCTCCCCTGGGGACGCGCATCGCCCTGCGCCCTGGCTGGCCTCGGAAGGAAGCCGCGCTCTTCTCCATCCTCCCCGGCTCTCCAAGCGCGCCGGGCGCGTTGCCCTTTTAAGAAGTGCCCACCTCCCAGGGAGGGGCCAGGAAACTTTTTCCCGTCTCGCGACATTCCCGAGCCCGTCTCCTCTCTCTCCTCCCCCCGGGCCCCCTCCCCGGGCCGGTCCTCTCCCGCGTGCTCCTCCCCGATTCCCCTTTGCCCTGCCCGGCGGGCGCCGGCAACTGTGGCGGCGGCTGCTGCTGCTGCTCCACCTCGCCACCATTGCGCGCCGGGGAGGGCGCCCCCTTGAAGGCCCCCCCCCCGCGAAGATCGCCCCCAACCCTTCCCTTCCCCCGGCCGCGGCAGTGATGCAGCATCCGCAGCCCTAAGAGCGAGGAAAAGTTCGGGGGCGGAGGGGGGAAAGGAACAGAAAAAGTCTCTATAAAGTTGGGCGTTGCAGCGCCGGGGAGCGGGGCGAAGTTTGGCGGGACCCCCTGCGCAGGAAGGTGAGCGCTTCTGGGGGGGGGGATGCGAGGGTGAGGGGGTGGCGCATCCATCCCCGGGGAGAAAGAGAGGCGGGCGGGCGGGCGGGCAGCGCCTTGTATCGGAATGCCGGGGGAGGCCGAGCGGGAGCGCAGGGCGCAGGGATCCCCTCCTGCGCGCCAGGCGCAGAGCCCGTGCCCGGCGGCGCCCTCAAGACAAACAGAAGGATTCCTGCAACGCTGGAGGATCTCCTGCGCGGGGAGCGGGAGCAGGAGGGCGGCTGGAGTCTGGGCCGGGTAGGCAGGGGATCCTTTCATCGGAGTAGCTTGAAAGCGCAATGGGAGGATGGGAGGCGGGAGGTTTGGGTGCGCAGCGAAAACTTCCCCGGACTTTTTCCCTTTTTCGTCTTGCTGCTTTCGCGGAAAAGGAGCCCTGCGAGGGCTTCAAGGCTTGCTTTGGACACTTGTACCAAAACTCCTAACTTATGGCTATAGAATAATAATAATAATAATAATAATAATAATAATAATAATAATTTATTATTTGTACCCCGCCCATCTGGCTGGGTTTCCCCAGCCACTCTGGGCGGCTTCCATAAAAACCAGAAATACACTAAAATATCACAGATTAAAAACTTCCCTGAACAGGGCTGCCTTAAGATGTCTTCTGAATGTCAGGTAGTTATTTATCGCTTTGACATCTGATGGGAGGGCATTCCACAAGGCGGGTGCTACTACCGAGAAGGCCCTCTGCCTGGTTCCCTGTAGCTGTGCTTCTCGTAATGAGGGAACCACCAGAAGCCATAGAGTGGGAAGAGACCCCACAAGGGCCATCTAGCCCAACCCCACCGCAGTGCAGGAATCGCAGCTGAAGATTCCTGACGGAGGATCATGCAAGCTCCGTTTGAAAACCTCCAACCAAGGAGATCCCGCCAACTTCCAGGGGAGTCCATCCCGCTGTCAAACAGCTGTTACTTGTCAGAAAGTTCTTCCTAATGTTTGGAATCTCCTTTATTGTCTTTTGAATCCATCGGGTGGGTTCTTATTGTGGGGATCAGTGGGGTTAAGCGTGGGGGGGGGAGTCCCCCCCCCAATCCCTGGAACTTTCCTCCAAACCCACTTACAATGGGAGGCTAGGAAAAGTTCTTCCTCTAGCAAACAGAGTGCTACAACCAGACCCAGCTAGCAGTAGCACCCCAGTAATGCTTCTTCCCATTTACGGCTTGGCTCACTTGCTTAAGTTGCCTGTTAGCTGTTCTCTCTGCTTGTTGAGAAACGTCATAGGTTCATTGCATCAGAGAAAGCTTCCATGGAGCACAGCCTGTTTTGTTAGATGCTCTTCTGTGTTGGCTCTACATTAATTTTGTATGTGGGGGTTGATGGAGGCAGGCAAGCATTCCCGTCTTGCTTTTGGGGTTCTGGGTTTGATGGTCCATTTGGCCTGTTGGTTCCAATAATCCTTCTACCCACTTGCAGAGGCCTTGTGAAGTTTGTGACAGTTGCCGCTCCAATGTGCCGGCCATTCCCAGAACCACCCTCAAACACTAGGAGGAGGACATTGAATCCCTGCTTGCTGTTCCTGTTTTTCAATGAGATTTGAAAACACTAATCTGACGTAGGCGGGAGATGTGCCTGTTTGGGGTGGGAAGACTGTAGGATGTATGAATTAAGGAGTTTAAAATGTCACTGGGATTTTTTTTCTGGTCCTTGACCCTGCCCTGAGGCAAGTGAAGGATTCTGTGTTCTGGTAGCAGAAAGGATACCATAACCCTGACTGCCGCCTCCCTCCTCAAATCCCCAGGGGTGTGACGCTCTGGAGTCTCCTGATGTTGGTGGAGGCAATACTGGGTGTTGGTGGTGGGGTTTATCATTTGTCCCAGGTCATGCCCGAGCAACGAGAAGTCGGGAGGTGGAGATTGGGAGCATAAGATACACGTCCCTTGTTGTCAGGAGTTATTTTTAGGAGAATGACCGGTCCTTCGTCTATGTTCCGAATACACAGAAACATTCCCGATCCGGGGGGTGCGTTGGGGATGAGGGAGAATGCAAAGTTGCTCTGTCTCTGGGTCCTATCGAAGGGCAGGCTGTTGTGTTCTCCTCTTGGGAGCATAAGATAGGTAAAATGACACCGCTTATTTGGGTCAGCTGAGGTGGACGTATACAGACGAGACCCCTTCGTATAGTGGTCGGGCAAATTTTCTGGTATCCATGGAGCGTGCTGCGGCCTGAAACCATTCCTGTGGCTGATTGTAAATGCTTCCCAAGTACTCATCCGTTGTTAACAAGGTAATGGAGGCAGCAGTGCTTGGTGGGTTGTGTCCTGGTGCTATGGAAAGTGTTTGGCTTTACACTGAACAAAGAAAAACGTGTGTTGTTTTTGTGAACTTGGATAGTGGCAGTGCTCCCCCCCGCTTTGCCCATGGCATGTTCTTAAAAGCTTGGACGTTCTCCTAATATCCTCACAAAATTTTTATTTTTTAAAAGGGGTGGATAGGTTTCCAGGCTCTCTGTTCAGAGAGGGCCCTTCCACCTGACCTTGAATCCTGCCGCAGTTTAAACAGTTCAGAAGCTGTCCAGCTTGGTGCTATCTAATCCCTCAGGTGGCGCAATGGGTCAGTGTGTCCGGCTGTTAAGCAGAAGGTTGGTGGTTCGAGCCCAGCCAGGGACGGCTGTTGTGCTCAGCGTTCCTTCCAACTCTGTGATCATATGATTCTGTGAATATTTGGGAGAGAGGTTAGGGGGGGCGGGGAATGTGACTGCTAAATTCTAGGGAAATTGACTTTGTTCTAAATTATGTTCTCCGTTTCCAGGAAAGGCCGTTTAGCCATTTAGCCTACTCTCTACCAGTGAGAAGAATCTCTGATACTGCATTTGTGGCATTTTGGGAACTGAGGAGGGTTCCCCACTGTCCTATATGACCTTAGTTCTTGCCCTCCCCTTTCCATGGGATGTTAGGGCCTGCAGTGACCAAGGACAGGGCAAGGGCCATGATTCAGTGGTAGAGCATCCGCTTTGCATGCAGAAGGTCCCAGGTTCTGATGGCATCTCTGGATAGGGCTGGGAGAGAACCCCTTGGAGTGCAGCTGCTGCCAGTCAGTGCAGTCAGTACTGAGTGAGATGGACTGCTGGCCTGACCCTGCTTAAGGTGGCTTCCTATATGCCTGCGTTTCCATGCTGGGTTGTGTGCAATAGCCCCTTCTTTGGATTTCTTTACGGATGGTGATCCTGAGCTGACGTTCCTTTGCTTCACCCCCTACATCGCGTGGCTTGGCTCACTTCCTTGAGTTGCTCAGGCTGGAAGCAGCTCTCGCAAGGCGTCCGCTTTTCCTCTTGGCACCCACTGATGTCTGGGTTGCTTGGCAAGGGAGGAGGCTGGTCCCCTTGGGCTCGAGGCCGAACCAGATAGCCTTTGACTTGGACCCTGTGTGACTCTGTCCCAGGTATGGGTGGCAGCACCTATCTCTCTCTCGCTGTGGCAGTTCCTTCAGTTCTGCTTGCGGGTACCTTGGAGTAGCCTTCTGTGGCTGAGGCTGCTGAGTTTTACACCCAAACGTCTTGGAAAGCCTCCACTCTCTCCCACCTGTTGCCCAAATTGGTTACCAAACATGGATTTTGGAGTTTTTCCTTTTCCAACATAGCTACCTTGAACATATTGTGCTGCTTTTCTAACAGGTTTCTCCAACTGCCTTGGTGTGCGTGTGTGATCATTGCCTTGTGTGTGTGTGTTTATCTGTCCAAGCCGTTCCCATTTGCCTTGGCCTGTTGTAAGCAAAAGCCCTCCTGATCCTGTCTCTCATGACTGCTCTTTGAGGTCCAGGCAGCTGATCAAATATCCCCTGCTTTGCCAGAAAGCCTCTGGGTAGAGGGAGAGCCGCAATGCCGGCCCGGCAAAAAGCTTTGCTCAGCTAGCTTGGCATGGGAACTTGCCTGCTTCATCATGCGCTGCACATTGCCTTCCCTGTGAATGCATGGACAGTACAGAAAAACAAATCCACCTTCTCTTTCTTTCTCTCCCTCTCTCCTTCTCCCCCTGCCCCCGTTTCTGTGGCCAGTTCTGCAAGTCAAGGATCTGTTTCACCAGTAGCAATTAGGTCTGCTGTGTGTCTCCCTATGGTGTCTTCCTATAATGCTGGGCTGCAGTTGGGAGGGTGCTCTTCAAGGTGGTGGCTGTCCTGCTGTCTTGGCTGCTGAGGGGGTGTGGAGGAAAGTGATTCCACTCCCCACCCCCGCCCAGCTTGCTTTGTGAAGAAGGTCTTGTGGGTCTGCTTCAGAACATAGCCATCCCGGTTCGTAGCCAAAGATAGTCCTCTCCTCCTCCATGCATTTGTCAAATCCTGTTCAGGCATGGCCAAACTTGGCCCTCCAGATGTTTTGGGACTACAACTCCCATAGTCCCTAGCTAACAGGACCAGTGGTCAGGGATGATGGGAATTGTAGACCCAAAACATCTGGAGGGCCAAGTTTGGCCATGTCTGCTGTAGATAGTCTTTGACACCTCCAGTGCCCCCCTCTTGCCCCTAGGTAACCCCACTTCCCCCTTTGGGAAAAGCTGGTCTAGAGCCCTTCTCCCCAGGCCTCAGTTTCCCTGCCTCTGTCCAGGAATGGGGAAGGTTCTGTGAATGGCTGATTGGTCTAGTTTTGATGGGGTGGGGGAAATCCAGCGTTGTCATCCCTTGTCCGGGTGTGGCTCCTTCACAGCATCCCAAGCAGGGCCTAGGAAGACAGTGGTTGCCTGGGACTAGACATTGCCTACTGTTAGGCTCGCACTCACAGTCCTGCCAAGGAGAAGCGAACTCTTCTTCCTGGATGTCAGTTCTTTGCTCTCTGCCTAAATACTGGGAGCGCCATTTGATGTGCGCACACGGCAGACACAGCAGCTGCCCTGGTGTTCTGACTGGCACCTCCCCAGCTGAGTCAACCCTGTCATTCCACAGCCTGTCAATCCTGCCCCCTTAGAGGTTTGTGGCACTGTGAAGTCTTGGCCCTTAAATCCTTCAGCTCTACAAGGAAGGGATCTCCATCTTGCCCTTCGCCTCACCCTCTCCGTCTTCATCTTTCCCTTTCTCCTCCCTCTGCTCCATCAGCCTGAGCCAGAGGTGGTGATGTGATTAGACTGTTTCAGACTAAGACCAGGGTTCGAATCCCCACTTGTCCATAAAGCTCCCTGGGTCACAGCCTCTGATCCCAACCTGCCTCACATCTTCTGATATTCTTATCCCTTTGGCCTAACATGGTTGCTTTCTTTCGGCAGCTACCTGAAGCTTGATGAATGTACTGGGATCATTCTGAGGCAGACTTCCTGGCAGCCCTGAGAGGCTTTCTCCCTAGTAAAGTGATGCAGAATCATAGAATCATCGAATAGTAGAGATGGAAGGGATCCTGAGGATCATCTCTTCCAACCCCCTGCAATACAGCTGTCCCATATAGGGATCAAACCTGCAGCCTTGGCAATATTAGCACCAGGCTCTCACCAACTGAGCTATTCAGAAATGCAGTGGGACCTTTGGGCACCCTGTGGGATTCTGTTTCCCCTCCTTTAAAGTTTGTAACATCTGCTGCCACAAACTGAGAAGGGAGACTCCAGTGTGAAATTGGTGCTTCTCAGCGAGTTTGATTCTGTTTGTTTAGGCCTGAATCAGCATACAGTGGTACCTCGGGTTAAGAACTTAATTCGTTCTGGAGGTCCGTTCTTAACCTGAAACTGTTCTTAACCAGAGGTACCACTTTAGCTAATGGGGCCTCCCGCTGCCACTGCCGCCGCACAATTTCTGTTCTCACCCTGAAGCAAAGTTCTTAACCTGAGGTACTATTTCTGGGTTAGTGGAGTCTGTAACCTGAAGCGTCTGTAACTTGAAGTGTCTGTAACCTGAGGTACCACTGTATCAGTTTTGTTTTCCTGCTACAGATGTTGACTTAGCATTGTAGAGGTTGGGTGATTTGTGTTAACCGGCAATTGCAAATGGCCAACACATTTGATGTGTATGCATTTTGAACTTTACGTAGAGTGGGTGCAGATGGAATTTTTTGCATTTGATAGCCATTTGGCTCCACTATTTACAAACCAACCCCCCCATGGACACACGTGTGTGTGTGTGTGTGTGTGTGTGAGAGAGAGAGAGAGAGAGAGAGAGAGAGAGAGAGAGAGAGATTAGATAAGATCTAGTATATACTTTGGAAAATGGATTGTCAATTTGTTCTCTGTGCATTTGGCCAGCTCTTGAGATATTGTCACCACACTTGGAGTGAGGGTTCCCAAGGTGAGCGCCATTTTGATTCAAGGTGACATCTCTCAATTTTTGGTGTGACCGTTGCAAACTCACAAATTACATTATCCATTGTTTTTTTAAAAAAAATTTTTGGTTTCTAAAAATTCCTGGGCAGTGCCCAGTACTCCCGTCTAATAGTTATATAATCTGCCCATTGAGGATAATGCCTCATGCATCTGGAGTGTGCTCTAGTCCACAAAAACCTTTGACACAATACTGCTCCAGGTGCAACAAGGATGTTTGTTATGCTTGCCCAGGAACTCAGCATAATTTCTGGGCGGCTGGAGAAGTGGTGCCTTTGCTTCCTTACAGCACTCTGAAGGGGCCTTGCTTCTGTACCAGCCCCATTTAAGACCATTAAGAAAGCCAAATTTCACATTATCCTGTGGAGAGGGAGACTTGTGTGTCTGTGTTTGTTGTATGATTCCCACCAAATGGCGTATCATTTTTCATGGTCCTCCAAGCCTTTGGCCACCCACAATTTATGAGTTGTTTTCCCCTGGCTAATGCAAAATTCCACATGGGCTCAGTGGTGTAGCGTGGGGAGTGCAGGGGGGGCCGGCCGCACCGGCCGCAACATCGGGGGGGGGGCGCGCTCGCCGCCTCCGGAGTCGCCGAAGAGCCTCGGGCGCAGGCTGTAGCAGAGCCCCATGGCAGCAGCCCAGGCAGCAGCAAGAAGAAGCTGGCAGCGGCGGCAGGTTAGGGGTTAAGGGCGCAAATTACTTGCCTTGCCCCAGGTTAGGGGGCGCAAATTACTTGCCTTGCCCCGGGTGCTGACAACCCACGCTACGCCGCTGCATGGGCTTATACCAAACCAAAAGCTGCAAGTCATAGAATCACAGAATTATAAAGTTGGGAGGTCAGTTGAGGTTCTGGCAGCTGCTGACATCCGTATCAAGAGTTCCTGAGAGCTGAAACCTTTCAGCTGGTCATCGTATGGATTTATTTAACAAATCTGTGGTGAAGTTAGAGACACCACCTTGCCGACAAAGGTCCGTATAGTTAAAGCTCTGGTTTTCCCAGTAGTGACGTATGGAAGTGAGAGCTGGACCATCAAGAAGGCTGATCGCCGAAGAATGGATGCTTTTGAATTCTGGTGCTGGAGGAGACTCTTGAGAGTCCCATGGACTGCAAGAAGATCAAACCTCTCCATTCTGAAGGAAATCAGCCCTGAGTGCTCACTGGAAGGACAGATCCTGAAGCTGAGGCTCCAAGACTTTGGCCACCTCATGAGAAGAGAAGACTCCCTGGAAAAGACCCTGATGTTGGGAAAGATGGAGGGCACAAGGAGAAGGGGACTACAAAGGACGAGATGGTGGGACAGTGTTCTCGAAGCTACCAGGATGAGTTTGACCAAACTGCGGGAGTCAGTGGAAGACAGGAGTGCCTGGAGTGCTCTGGTCCAGGAGGTCACAAAGAGGCGGACACGACTAAATGACTAAACAACAACAACAAGTGTTGAAGTTAGAAGGGGACATTTGAGTATTTTGGTCATTTCTGGACAAATCCAGAATCGGAATACCTGTGGGCACTTCCACCACAGGTGGAAAAAGGTGCCCCTTTCTCCACAGCCCCTCCAGCAGCTTGGAGAGGATTGTGACGCCACGTGAGCAACTTGGATTTGCAGGATTAAGAACGCCGTAGAGATGTCTGGAGTTTATCCCTTGGCCTCATATTTTGTGTGTGTGTGTGTTAGAGGTGTGGGAGAGAGGCAGGCAGGCTGCTGCACAGCCCTCTTCCGGCTGAATGAAAGATGGATGCTTCACTTGCGCTTTTTATTTATTTATTCAGGGCGTGTGTCTTGTTTCCTACCAGCTCTGTGATTATGGTAATTAACACGACTTGATGGTCCAGAAGCTTTAATTAAAGGCTTATCGCTGCCTTCCCTGCTGAGTTGCATGGGTGGTTTCTCTGTGCCACAGGAGAGGCTGAATTGACTGCCAGTTCATAGCAATAGCTGCAGCTCTCTCTCTCTCTCTCTCTCTCTCTCTCTCTCTCTCTCTCTCTCTCTGTGTGTGTGTGTGTGTGTGTGTTTTTGTATGAGCAAGAGATGGGTGTGGGAGCAGAAGGCTGTTTCCTGAGGTCAGGGTCAGCTTTAACAGACTTAGTGAGAGGCGTGTTGTGAACTAAAATGCCACTGGTCCAGAACAGAGAATCTAAGTCAGATAGCCTGCTGCCCTGTTAAACTCCCTCAGGAAGGAAGACCTCTGAGCATGTTCAGGGTGCATTTGTAGGTCCATCAGCACAAGCTAAGGGACATAGCTAAGTGGCTGGAGAGCCTGGTTTCCCTGAGCAGGCCTAAGCCCCAGGACCTCTCTGGAAGCGCATGGATATCCTTGTGCTATCTCTTGTGCACTGTCTGTATGTCTCTCTGTGTATTTTCAGGTGCAGATATGGAGATATGGCCCTGGTGCAGTTTCATTATACAGTGGAACCTTGGATTGCAGACATAATTCATGACAGAGGCACGTCCACATCCCGCATCGTTCGTAACCTGCAGCGCCGCGTCTGTGCATGCGCGTGACACAATTTGGCGCTTTTGTGCATGTGCAGAAACCCGGAAGTAACCCTTTCTGGTACTTCTGGGTTTCCCGCAGTCTGCAACCTGAGAATGCGTAACCTGAAGCGTCTGTAGCCCGAGGTACTACTGTAATTTCTTTAGTGCTAGCCAGAGAGTGATGTGGACTCTGCCCCAAAGACAAGATAATCGAGCAAGGGAGAAAGGAAAGCCATTAAAGGAAGTGCTTTTTCACGCAGAGTTAAACTATGGAACTCACTCCCACTGGAGGCAGTGACAGCCAGCCTCCCCCATCCCATGGCTTTAAAAGACGATTGGCTTTTTAAAAAGGGCTATCGGTGGCTACTAGCCACAATGGCTATGCTCTGCCTTCACAGTCAGAGACAGCAATGCCTCTGAATACCAGTTCCTGGAAAACGTAGGAGGGGACAGAGGCTTTTGGGCTTAGTCTTGCTTGCCAGTTCCCCATTGGGGCAGCAGGTTGGCCCCTGTGAGAACAGGATGCTGGACTAGATGCTTGATCCACCAGGCTTATCTTACGTTCTTAGAAGTCAGGAATTAAAAACCGAGTGGTGAGGAAGAGGCAGGAGTCATCTTGCAGCGAAAGAGCACATCAGGTGAGCTTCTTGAGAAAGGCCTAAGGAGCACAGGCAAGGCTTATTCCTTTTGCATTTCCAAACACTCTTCCCTTTTGCGGAGGTGCGTAGATAGATACCTGGGATCCTTTTGGCCTTAATCACTCCAGGTGTGTTGGGAGGTGCAGGCACACCCAAATCTTCCGCAAGACTCTTCCACGTGGCTGGGGCAGACTTTGGGAAAGGCTGAACACAAAGCCAAGCGGAGCTTGAATGTGTGTGTCTGCCTGTTTCTTCCCTTCTTGACCACAATGGAGCTGCTCTCTGTGGTCAGACCGTGGCTCTGGAGCATGAAACCTCCGTTTGCTAGCTCTGTGCAGCAGAGAACTTTCGCTTGTTTTAAAAAGTAATGCTACCAACCCAAAGCTATTGTTGTTACAAGATCTCCCTTTCTCCGTCCAGGATGCCTCTGCAGCCAGAAGGGGCCCGGGATGGGCTTCTACCGGGATTGCGGCTCAGAGCACAGAGCTGAACCAGCAAATGGTTTAAACATACAACCCTAAGCTGCCCTGCAAATCTCTGCTTGTGGAATCAGGAGGGGTGGGGTGGGGAGGAAGCTGCCTGTCCTGCAGAGGAAGGGGAAGAGGCTTTTTTTTTGGGGGGGGGGGAAGCTTGCACCACAGAGTGCCTGGGAACATTTTCAGGCGCTGAATGGAGGAGGTGAACTTCCCCCTGCCCCACAGTGTGCAGTGGAGGGTGAAGATTCAGGCAGGTGGGGGTCTCAGCCAGAAGAGTGGCTGCTGTGAATAACAGGTAGGGGGGTTTAGGATGCTGCAAGCTGGGGTCAGAGTTCGTGGGGAGGCAGAGGGGCTTGGAAGGTGTTGGAGGGGGGTCCATCTAAGCCAGGGGTCAGCAAACCTTTCCAGCAGGAGGGCAGTCTATGTCCCTCAGACCTTGGGGGGCGGACGGCGGACTATTTTTTTTTGGGGGGGGAAATGAACGAATTCCTATGCCCCACAAATAACCCAGAGATGCATTTTAAATAAAAGGACACATTCTACTCATGTAAAAACACGGTGATTCCCGGACCGTCCACAGGCCAGATTGAGAAGGCAATTGGGCCGGATCTGGCCCCCGGGCCTTAGTTTGCCTACTCATGATCTAAGCCCAGCCAAAGGCCACTTTCTTCTTCAGCTCGACCAATCTTTTTCTTTCTCCTTTCCCACCTGAGTCATCTTTCTTGGAAGCATTTTACTCAAAAGGGAAGGTTTGTTAAATAAATAAATTACAGAGCATTTAAATATTGCTGCAGCGAACTGCCTTCATTGACAGTGTTTAAGCAGAGGTTAGATGGCCACCTGTCAGGGATTCTTGAATTGCGATGCCTGCATTGCAGGGCGTTGGACTAGATGGCCCAGCTCTACAATTCAATGATTCAAGTTTGTTGAGAGAAAGGTTGAGACCAGGATGGAAAACCTTTGGCCCTCCAGATGTTGATGGGAATTGTAGTTCAGCCACATCTGGAGAGTGAAGTTGGCTTCCCTTTCTGATGTGCTCAGCTGGAAATCTGGGCCTGGCCCAGCACTATTTACTTTTATTTGTAACTCTATGAATGTTGCTCAAAAGCTGTGGCAAGGTTTACCAATCTTTGTCGACTATTAAGAACATCAGAGCTCTGGTTTTCCCAGTAGTGATGTATGGAAGTGAGAGCTGGACCATCAAGAAGGCTGATCGCCCAAGAATGGATGCTTTTGAATTCTGGTGCTGGAGGAGACTCTTGAGAGTCCCATGGACTGCAAGAAGATCAAACCTCTCCATTCTGAAGGAAATCAGCCCTGAGGGCTCACTGGAAGGACAGATCCTGAAGCTGAGGCTCCAAGACTTTGGCCACCTCATGAGAAGAGAAGACTCCCTGGAAAAGACCCTGATGTTGGGAAAGATGGAGGGCACAAGGAGAAGGGGACGACAGAGGGCGAGACGGTGGGACAGTGTTCTGGAAGAGACCAGCATGAGTCTGACCAAACTGCGGGAAGCAGTGGAAGACAGGAGTGCCTGGTGTGCTCTGGTCCAGGGGGTCATGAAGAGGCGGACAGGACTAAACAACTAAACAACAACAAGAACATCAGAACAATGCTTCTGAATGGCAGTTGCTGGAAAACCCAGGAGGGGAGATTTGGTCTTGTGCTGGGACAATGTTTGCTGGTTTCCCACTAGGGCATCTGGTTGGCCCCTGTGAGAACACGATGCTGGGCTAGATGCGCCCCCCCCATTGGCCTGATCCAGTGCAGGACTCTTTTTATGGGTCACCCCCCTCCCTGCCTTCCCCACCTACATCCTGTTGCAAGTGCTGGTCTTCATATTTCTGCCATGAACAGAGGCAAGCATGGCTTGTCTGGTTTCTGTCTGGGGAAGGGCGTTCACCTGCCTGCCCCGTGTTGCTTCCGTCCTGTGGCAAGTGCCTGGGCTGGCAGCAGGAGCTGTGGGTTTTATTGATACCTTCACTCACTGCCTGTGGACCCAGATGAACTAGTTGGGCTGGGCTGATCCGGCGGGGAGGAGCTCTCAGAACAGGAAGGATCTCTTTGTTGGGATTCCAGTACGCTTATTCACTTAGGTTAGTGCTCTCTCTTACACACACAGATATACACCTTTCAGGAATGCCAGCGCTTTGGCTGTCCGCCCTTTTGGCTGGAGGAATGCAAATTGAGGGTCTAGAGTGAAGAAAGGGCGGGGAAGGAAATATATTCTCCCTTCAGCTTGTTTTCGTCTTGGCCAAATTGATACTGCAAAAGAACAACGTAAGCAGCCGGCCATCTTTCAAAAAAAAAAAGAGCATTGTTTAAAAGCAAAGGCCGCAGGCTGCAGACAGGCCAGCACGCTCTGGGTTGCTAAAACAGGGTGGCTCAGCAGTCAGCAACCTCATGGATCACAGCTGGCAAGCTGGTTTCCTGAGAACGTAAAGAGAGCCGGCTGCATCTTGTCTAGCATCCTACTCTCACGGTGGCCACCCAGATGTGCAGCGTGGCAGGCAATGAGCCTGCCTCTTGCCAAAATCTTCAGAAGATGCTCTGCTCTGTGTCCCACCAACATCTAAGGTTAGGCCTGAGTAGACAGGACAGGGGTGCAGAGACGGTGGAGCTTTCTCCCTGAGGAATATAAGAGGATCATTTTCTCATAGCTGTCAGGCAGATGCACAGGGGAAAGCCGTGAGGACACCTTTAGACGCCTTTTGAAGACCACCTTGTTTCAAGAGTCTCTTTCCCCCACCGTGATTATTTATTCCCTCACCTCCAATGTCCTATTTTGTTCCAGCGCCCCGGCATTACGTTTTAGCGATCGCTGCTTTTTGAGTGTAGTGCCGTTTCGGCTTTCGTTCTTTGTGTGCGTGTTTTAATGTTTACAAGCTGCTTTGGGGCAGAAGGAGAAAAACACACTTAAAACAACTGAGGTTTCAAGGAAAATGTTGGCTAAGTGCAGGATATCTTAGCTTGGTGCAGCTGGTAGGGCAAACAGGACTCCTGCGTTCCCCTTCCCGCTTTATGATACTGCAAAAGGATTCTGATTGGGATAGGGATTTTAAATGCATATATATTTAAATCAGCCTTGGGAAGAGGAGGAAATGGACGGGGGGGGGGGTCTGACACCTGCAAGGTTGCTGGAGGAAGCAGCACTTTTTTTTTTTGCTAGCCACTAAGTTAAACCCGTGTCCCATCCTTCTGACAAGCGATGTTCAGAGCAGTCGTCCACAGTAGCATGAACATAGCAAAACACAGCCATACAGGGGGTTGAGCTAGATGACCCTTGTGGTCCCTTCCGACTTTACAATTCTATGATTCCAAATCCCAGTTGCTGGAGACTGGGTGGGTGCTCTTGTGCTCGAATCCTTCTTGCATGCACCCTGCAATGGCCAGCTGTGAGAACAGGATACTGGATGAGATGGGCTCCCTTTGCAGGCTCTTCTGATATTCTTCAGGTCGTGATCTTTCTGGGGGCGGGCCAAGGTGCCCAGGCTCCGTAAGCTGGCTGGGTGGGGCGGAGGAGTTGCGCTTGCCAGAGCCTCTGTGCAAAATGCACGCCTGGCCTGTTTCATCTCTCTTCCCTTCCCGCTCTCGGTTGCCAGGGAACAGCTGTCTTAGCTAAAAATAATCCCTTTTTAGCTGTCATCGGCCATCATGTGAGCAAGGAGTTTTATTCCTCTATCTCTGCCCCCCCTTGTCTTCCTTTCATGTCCTTGGGATCACATTGTGGGCGGAGAAGGCACACGTGTTGTTGTGTTTTTAAAAGGGGCTAAGTTTGGGGAGGAAGGGGGCTTTACCCTCATCCCACTCTATATTTTCTGCTTTCTCTGAAGATAAGCAGACTTGTGCTTTGACTTGCAGCTCAACCCCACGTTCGACTTGCGACGCAATTTTCCTTTGCAGGAAAGAGTCATGCTGTAAGCTGCCTATTCTGGTGTTGAAGAGGGCCTATAAAACACATTGGTCAAGACATAGAACATAAACTCTGCTCCGTGACTGCACAGACTTTCTTTTCTCTGTCCTGAACCTTCCAGGATTCAGCTTCACGAGATGCTCACGAGTTCTAGTGTTGTTACGAGAGTGCAAGGAAAATGTGTTCCTGCCACACTGCTGGCCGTCTCCTGCTTGGCACTGCTGGCAGTCCAAAGTACCATTTCCAAGCTTTCAGTTTCGCCGCTGCCTGCGTGTTGGCGGCATGCTATTGGGAAAGGAAAAGTTGTGCTCCTCTAACCCCAAATGACAGCTATAAACAGGTGTGCATGTGTGTTAGAGAGAGAAGAGAGCAGGGTGGTTGGGAAACCTACATGTTTTTATCTGCCGTGACTCAGCAGGCCAGGCCCAGCCCAGACTCACAACAAGTCCTTCAAGCGTAGTTCCCAGGTATTTTTCCAGATCAGCCTTTTGCCAGCCTGGTGGGCCCCGCCCAGATGTTTCGGACTACAGTTCCCATCAGCCTCCAGCCAAGCACAGCCGATGGAAATCGTAGTCCAGAACACCTGGAGGGAGCCATGTTTGCAAAAGGCTGATCTTGAATTCTGGCAAGATGTGGGCGCTGTGGGCGATTAGCTCCTGTGTCCGAGAAATCAGTTGCTGACCCTGGATGGAGTTGCCCTCCCGCTGAAGGAGCAGGTTTGCAGTTTCGGGGGGGGGCGGGTCTGGATCTAGCTGTGTCCCTGGAGACTCGGGTACCCTCAGGGGCTGGGAGCACCGTATTTTTTGCTCTATAAGACACACCAGACCACAAGACGCACCTAGTTTTTGGAGGAGGAAAACAAGAAACAAAATATTCTGAATCCCAGAAGCCAGAACAGCAAGAGGGATCGCTGCGCAGTGAAAGCAGCAATCCCTCTTGTTGTTCTGGCTTCTGGGATAGCTGCGCAGCCTGCATTCGCTCCATAAGACGCACACACATTTCCCCTTACTTTTTAGGAGGGAAAAAGTGAGTTATAGAGCAAAAAATACGGTACCTTTAACCAAATGCAGCTGGTTCAGCAGCTCCTGTCCACTGTAGTCCGCTGGTGTCAAACTAGCTGAGTTCTCCTCCTGATCCAACAGGACTCTTCTCCCTAGGTTTGGCTGTTAAACATGAGAGCCTGGTTCCCTGGCTTTGGGGGGGTCTGCGGTTGCCAGCTTTGGGCTTCCTGCAATAGCATTCCATGCTCGGGGAGGCTTCAAAAAATGATTTGTGAAATGGCTTCAGGAGATGTTCACTCCACTGCTTCCATTGGCAGAACAGGCACAATATACAAGTGCCACATAATACCCCTTCCACATATGAGAACCAGATATTTCAGTCTGCGGCCACCTACACTTTGGAACTCCCTGCCTGTTGGCATCACTGTACTCTTTTGGGCACCTGCTAAAAACATTTTTGGCTAGACAAGCCTGCTCAGGTGTTTAGAAAGCTGATGCGAGTTTTAATCTGTTCTTAGTCTTTATCGTTACTATCGCTGCTGATTTTACTTACCGATAATTTTATTGTTTTATCTTTTTGAAGACCGCAGGCAGGTTTTTTTGTTTGTTTGTGTTTACTGTCAAATTGATCAAAATGGGGTGGTGGTGGGTCCCATCTGAGTCCCAAACCATCTCTTCTGCTTATAACACACACCTGTGGAAACAATAAGTGCTGACTCAACCTGTGGGTCCCCAGATGTTGTTGGACTACAACTCCCATCATTCCTAGCCAGCGGTCAGGGATGATGGGAGTTGTAGTCCAACAACATCTGGGGACCCACAGGTTGAGAACCGCTAGACTAGATGATTCTGAAGGTCTCTTCCAACTCTAGAATTCTATGATTTATCGCTGGGGTGGGGAGGGTGAAAGAAGAGTCAGCTGAGGGGGGAGGTGGCCCTTGTACTTACTGTAGTGCCTGATGGTGGAGGAAGGAAAATGGTGAGCTCTGCTCAGGTGTCACCCAACACCTGCCTTTTTCTAACATCTAGAAGCCCTTGGAAAAGTCCGCCTCTGTACAGTGGTGCCTCGCAAGACAAAATTAATCCGTTCCGTGAGGCTCTTCGTATAGCGGTTTTTTCGTCTTGCGAAGCAAGCCCATTGACAGCTTAGCGGATTAGCGCTATTAGCGGTTTAGCGGCTTTTAGCGGATCAGCTGATAAGCGGCTTATCAGCGGATCAGCTGATAAGCGACTTAGGGCTTAGGAAAAGGGGGAAAAAAGGAAAAAAACCCCGCAGGAACTCGCAAGACATTTTCGTATTGCGAAGCAAGCCCATAGGGAAATTTGTTTTGCGAAGCGCCTCCAAAACGGAAAACCCTTTCGTCTAGCGGGTTTTCCGTCTTGCGAGGCGTTCGTCTTGCGGGGCACCACTGTATTTTAAAGTCAGAATATGACATAAAATTGCCCCCTGGAATCCCAGCTTGGAAACACAGATGTGGGGAGGAAGCAGAAGGGGCCTAGAGACTTGCACATGTTCTCTCTCCCCCGCCTCCCAATCCCAGATATCCTGAAATCTGTTCAAACCCTCCTTTTCTACATCATGCAAATTCTGTGGGCTTGCTTAAGTGGCGCAATCCCGCCTTGTGGCTTTCGAACGGTGAAAACCGCTGCTGTTAAGAATGCCGCAAAGTTGTCTGAGAGCTTGAGGCACCGGCAGTAAAGCCTTTTTGCTGACCCTGCATCCTTGGAGGCTGAAATCGCAGCCGGCTCCTTGGGTTGCCAGGATGCTTGGGCTACCAGCGGCTACTAGCCACGATGACGGCTCTGTTTTCTCCCCTCACTGTTGGAAGAGTGCGGTGTCCTTTTTAACAGCTCTAGATGCTGTGTTATTTTTAGCAGCTGTATGTTGCATAACGTCAGAAATAGGAAGACCTTTCTGACAGTAAAAAGCTGCTGGACTGTGGAAGAGGTTGGGTAGCCGTCTGTGGTACCTTCCTACTCTACAACTCTATGATTCCATGCAAATTTTCACATTTACTCGTAGTCTGTATTTGTCATGGTCCAGCAGAGGGACAGAGGTTTAGGCAGAATACTGCCTGACCTCTGGGAATCCTGCTAAACACCATTCCTGCCTCCCTGTCCTTAAAATTTCGCAAAGTGTGCCCAAGTTCAAATGTGTCCTCACAGCTTTAAGGGCTGGAAGCCTGCTTCTGTTCTTTTTCTTTTTTTTGCGACGGTGGTTGTGGCAGCTGGGAGCCTTCAAACGCTGCTGCCTTGTGCGCCCGGGACTTAATTCTCTGCTTCCTTTGTGTTGAATGTGCAGAATGTCCCAACCCAAACATCCCTGGATTTGCCCTGCTTAAGAGCTCCGGCTGCGATTGGCAGATTAAAATCAGCAGCTCTGATGTCTTGCTGTAGGGCCACCTTCCCCCTCCAGTAACCTGATCTTTTGAAGATGTTGCTCCTGATTTTTAGACTAATTGATCTTTTGAAGATGTGATGTTGAGCCTGTTTTTGCAGACGCCACAAATGTCCCTGACTGCTTTGGGGAGAAGAGGCGACATAGTTTATAGAATTAAGTCAGTAGAGATACGTCCCACCCCCCTGCCACCCAGTCTCTCACAACATGAGAATTCTAATAAAGCCAAATATTGGAAGATTCAGGACAGTTTAGCAGAAAATCCTTCTCTATGCAGAGCCTAGTTAAACTATGGAACTCCCACCTGCAGGAGGCAGTGAAGACCACTAACTTGGATGGCTTTAAGTTTGAAAGAATATTATTGGAAGTTAGAAATTCAGGAACAGATTTTAGATGAAGAATGGGAAAGAATCTTTCGGCAACCACCCTTTGTTGCCACCTCTGGGATAATCCAGGAAGAAGGGTTGAAGTTGGTACAAAGATGGTATTATACACCTGTAAGGTTATATCATATTACAAAATCTGGAAGTAAGAATTGTTGGAGGAAATGTGGAGTGATGGGAACGTATAGTCATATGTGGTGGGATTGTCTGTTAGTTAATGAATTTTGGAAAGAGATTGGTATAGAAATATCAGGAATTGTGGGTAGGAAGGTGGGAATATCTAAATTAATGGTTCTTATTAGTCTGAGTAGCACCAAGTTAAAAACAAAAGAGGAATGTAAATGGGTAAAATTGATGGTAACTGCAGCCAGACAGGTTATAGCGAGTTATTCAAAAAATGCAGAAGAGTTAGGGGTGAACCAGTGGAGGAAAAGACCTGAATAATATTATACTTTTAGAATACCTAACTGTGAAGATACACAGAATGAAAGGGTTAGTAAGAAAGAGGAGGATTGGTTTGAGAAAATATTGAATTATTTGGGTAGGTTTGAACAATTTGTGGCAATTAAAACGTTAAAAGTTAAATAAACCTTGTGGATGGAGGAGTGTTAACGTATATAAAAGTGTACATATTATTATTATAATCATTATCATTATCATCATTCATATTTATTAACCCCCACCCTTCACCAGCAGGAGAGCTTAAATGTCAAACAATCCAAATGTCACAATTTAAAGCAGCTAAAACAGATTGCAATCACAGGAATGGGGTGGGCCCTAGAGACTGTTTTGGAGAAGCACACCTGCGCACATGCCTTGCGCATGATGCATCCTGGCCCAAGCTATGATTACCATGCTGCTGGACAGCTATGACTCAATGTTTTGGTTTTCAGATGGCAGGCAAACATTTAATTTAATCCTCTGCAGCCTATTCGTGGAACCTGTTTTAATGACAGCTTGTAGTGCAACAGAAAGATTGCTTTTGAGCACATCCAGAGTGATACTGGACTCAGCTACATTAGTAGATGAAAAAAAAGTTATAAATGTGTTATAACACTGTGAAACCAATGGTGCTGTAGAGCTGAAATTGGAACTTTGAAATGTTCCATTGTGAGCTTTAAAACAGTTTTTTTAGAGCGTTTTTTATAGGTGTGTAGAAGCAGCCATTGTCTCGCTTCCAGAACTCCTCTCTATCTGACACAGAAAGGGGTGTCTTTTGGGGGCGACGGGGGGCTTGTGTCAGATTGGCTGCTGGAGCACCCACATGTAAGAACAATTAGGCTTATGGGCAGCATTCGAAATTCACCAGGTGCTTTTTGCACCTGGCTATTGGCCACCTGTGACCAGGTGAAGATGCCCAGATGGCGCCTGACATCTCCATCACCTGGAGCTGCTTGCCTGGGCATCCTTGGATCTCGCCTGTTCTCACACTCTAGCAACACATCCTGTCAAATTCTATCTGCGATATTTTACCTGCACAATCGGAACGAGTTCCAAGAACGAAAAAGTCATATTGACAAATACAACTTGGGAGCTGTCTGGCCCCCAAAAGGCAACTAGGCATTCTGTTTCAGCGACTGTAACTCTGGCTTAAGGAGCCATTTGGCGCCTAGTTTATATATCTGAGCTTCTAACACTGCATGTGGGACCTCCTCAGTGGTCATGCCCCCCCCCCATGCCAATTACAGATCTCTGTTCCAGGGCCTCATCCTAATTTTAAATGGGCCTTAAAGGTAACCTCAAATTTCGGCTTAATCTAGAGGACTGATCTAGGACATCAGACTGTGTTCTTCAGAGCTGAATAGGTTATTTTTTTGTTCGTTTGTTACGCTTGGTATGGAATTGGGGTATTTTAATCTGATTTTGTTGTTGGGTTTCATGTGGATGTAAACTAGGTAGGTAAAGGTAAAGGGACCCCTGACCATTAGGTCCAGTTGTGACCGACTCTGGGGTTACGGCACTCATCTCGCTTTATTGGCCGAGGGAGCCGGCGTACAGCTTCCGGGTCACGTGGCCAGCATGACTAAGCCGCTTCTGGCGAACCAGAGCAGCACATGGAAATGCCATTTACCTTCCCGCCGGAACGGTACCTATTTATCTACTTGCACGTTGACGTGCTTTCGAACTGCTAGGTTAGCAGGAGCTGGGACCGAGCAACGGGAGCTCAGCCCGTCGCGGGGATTCGAACCGCCAGCCTTCTGACTGGCAAGCCCAAGAGGCTCAGTGGTTTAACCCACAGCGCCACCCGCGTCCCATACTTTGGGAGGCTATTATGCCTTAAAAGCCCATTAAAGGAGCTCACCTGTCTTGCCGAGACGCCTGCCTGCCTGAGTCTCTGGCTTGGAGCCAAGGGCGGTGGTGATTTTTTTCTCGGCAACAGCTCCATGGTTTTGCTTGTGGGGTGGAGAGTCGGTGCTGTCTTTCTCCCTCTCTTTGAAGTTGCCTGGCACTCAGTATAATTATAATCACCTGGAGCTTTTCAACCCTTTGGTACATTTCCTGTGCACCTTGGAAATGTAATTCCTGGAGAGTTGCAAGGTGTGCGCATGTATAGTTAAACTGTGGAACTCCCTCCTGCAGCAGGGGGCAAGGACCACCAACTTGGCTGGATTCAGAGCAGGATTAGACATATTCATAGAGGAATATAAGGCTATTGAAGGCTCCTAGCCACAATGGCTTTGCTCTGACCTCCACAGTTGGAGGCAGCAACGCTTCTAATGCCAGTTGCTGGAAGCTGCAGGAGAGAAAATGTTCTTGCGCTCAGTTGGCCCCTGTGAGAACAGGATGCCAGGCTAAGATGGGCCCCCTTTGGCCTGATCCAGCACGCTCTTCTTCTCCTCTTGTGTCTTTATAAACACAAGGAGATTCACTTACGACTATAATTTGGACAACTTTAAACATCTTGCAGAATGCACACTCCTCCACCCCCAACCAGCCTTGATGTTAAACTTATGTGAAGATGGGCCATCTTAATCTGGAAACAAGACAGAATGGAGTTTATCAGTGAATACCTACAAAAGGGGACACGGGTGGCGCTGTGGGTTAAACCACAGAGCCTAGGGCTTGCAGATCGGAAGGTTGGCGGTTCGAATCCCTGCAATGACGGGGTGAGCTCCCGTTGCTCGGTCCCTGCTCCTGCCAACCTAGCAGTTCGAAAGCATGTCAAAGTGCAAGTAGATAAAGAGGTATCGCTCCGGCGGGAAGGTAAATGGCGTTTCCGTGCACTGCTCTGGTTCGCCAGAAGCGGCTTAGTCCTGCTGGCCACATGACCCAGAAGCTGTACGCCGGCTCCCTCGGCCAGTAAAGCGAGATGAGTGCCGCAACCCCAGAGTCGTCCACGACTGGACCTAAGGGTCAGGGCTCCCTTTACCTTTACCTACAAAAGGGACAGCGTGTGATCATTCATCCCTAGTCACTGCAAATGTCCTTTGTGGCTCTTGATGCACGATGTGTGTCTATACCCTCCCTGCCCACCCACCCACCAAAATAACTTTGGATGAAACGTGACAAAATTTTTTAAAAAAGTGTGTTTTGCTTTCTCTCTCTCCCCCTCTGCCCCCCTCCCTGCTTTTACAGGTAATCCCACCTTTGAGCTGCAGCCAAATTTGACCCAAAATGGCCGGCGCTTCTGTCAAAGTGGCCGTCCGGGTCCGGCCATTCAACGCCCGCGAAATCAGCCGGGATGCCAAATGTATCATTCAGATGCAGGGGAAAACAACCTGTAAGTGGCCTTGTTGGTGTGTGTGTGTGTGTGTGTGTGTGTGTCCATCTGTCTTTGAGCCTAATCGATTTTTAGTGTGGCATCACCTGTACTTTGGAGCTCCCTGCCAATGGACGGCAAGCAGGCACCTTCGCTGTACTCTCTTTGGTGCCTGCTGAAAACATTTTTGTTTAGATAAACCTGCCCTGAATGTGGATCGTGTATGTTTTCATCAGTTTTTAGTTTATTGATTTGTTTTATTTTTTTAATGTTGCTTTTACTGAGAGTTCCTGTTGTTTCAGTCTCTGCTATCCAGCGGCGTAATAATTTTGTGAAATGATAACTTTAAAAAATGTGATAGTTTGGATCCCACCAAAAAGCACCCAGATCATTGGGGTTGCAGCCACGTTTATGCGAAGAAGCTGTTGAAAAACAAGGAAGCCTCCTACATCCTTAACATGGAGCCAGACTTTTGACCCACCAAGCTCAGTACTGGCAACACTGGCTGGTAGCAACCTTCTGGGCTTTCAGAGCCAGGGAGCGTCTCACGGCCCTACCTGGAAATGCCATCAGGGACTTGGGCTCATTCCCTGCCTTTGCTCCCCAGGAAAAAGGCGGGGGCTTCCTTTTCTTCCCCAGGAGGCAACAAGGGGGGGGGTGAGGAGTGGGGGGTTTTTTTGTTTGCACTTTAAACCCACCCCTCCCCTTCTCTTGAAATTTGGTACTGCCGAGGCCAGGTGACCTATTAGGGATAATTTAAATGTGATTCCTGCATTGCTGGGGTTTGGGCCGGATGACCATTGGGGGTCCCTTCCAACTCTGCGGTTCCTATTTGATCAGGAGCTTTGAGCCTCCATCCGTGGGCTTCCCTCTGAACAAGGAGTGTGGTGGAGTCTCCTTCTTTGGAGGTCTTTAAGCAGAGGCTTGACAACCATATGTCAGGAGTGCTCTGATGGTGTTTCCTGCTTGGCAGGGGGTTGGACTCGATGGCCCTTGGGGTCTCTTCCAACTCTAGGATTCCATGATTCCAAGCTGCCTGCTGCTGTTTTGAGTTGCTGCTCACTTTAATTAAATCTCCCCAGAATGTCACCTGTAATGCCTGTCACATGGCCTGGCTTAATTAAATCAGTTAATCAGGGCAAAGCATTAATTGCCAAGAGCTGCCTGTACCAAGCTTCCTGAGTTCTTCTGGGACACCTCCAGCCGCAAAAGGCTTTTTTTTAATGGAGGGCGGGTGGTTTGGCTGGTCTTCTCTCTCCCCCCCGCTGCATCCAACCAGCCCTCTTTTCCTGCTCTGTAACTTTAGGCAAAACAAAGCCCAGTTTGGAAAAAGTTTGCAACGGATCAGGAACGGGGTGGGGGGTAGAATAAAAATCACATGAGAGGGAGTCATTTCGTTAAGGCGGTGTCAGGGGACGGGGACCTTCCATTTGCTAATTTTATTAAGCCTTTGAAACATCTTACAAAACCTCTTGCAAGGAGTCTTTCCGATGATAAACAACTGTCCTCTCCTCTGCCGGTGAAAGGAAGCTGACGAGAAAGTTGAAGGTGGTTGTTGTTTTTTTAAAAAGCCTTATATGGGAAGAAGAATTGTGTGTGATTCTGGCTGACCGAGCAAGTCAACAAGCCCTGGGCTTATAAAAACAGCCTGGATAAACCTCTTTTGGGGCTCATTTAAGTTGAATTAATCCTGTCGCCTGGTGGTGGCTGGGAAAGAGGGGTGGGGAGTGGGCTTTGCGGACACGCCAGACCCTCTTCCCATCCTGTCCTTGTGCAAACAGCCCCTTCGAAGCCTGGACTGGCTGCTTTGCCCATTTTGAATCACTGAAACCATGAGAAAGGCCATGCAAAGGAACTATCTCAAGTTCCAGTGGCCCACCTAGTCCAGCCTCCTGTTCGCTCAGATGACTCCGTGGGGAAGCCGCAGGCACAGTCCGTGCCCCAGAGCGCTTTCTCCCTTCCTGTGGTTTCCAGAAACTGGAATTCGGAAGCATCGCTGCCTCCAACTGCGAAGGCAGAGGCTAGCCATTGTGGCTAGGAGCCAGGGATAGCCCTCTCGTCCTCCGTGCGTTCGTCTAATTGTCTTTTAAAGACATCCAGGTTGGTGGCCATCACTGCCCCCAGTGGGAGGGAGTTCCACCGTTCAGCTTTGTGCTGTGTGCCTTTTATCCGTCCTGAATCTCCCAACATTCACTGCATGTCCACCGGTTCCAGTTTTATGAGAGAGCGCGCGCGCGCTGGAGAGAAACTTTTCTCTATCCATTTTCTCCTAGCTGCAGATAATTTTACAAACTTCCATCATGTTAATAAATAATAATAAACAATAAATTTTATTTATACCCCGCTGTCTCCAGCCAGAGCCGGGCTCAGAGTGGCTAACACCAATAAAATCACAGAGGGGGGGGGACACCAATTTAAAATACAGGTTAAAAATACAGGTTAAAATGCAATTTAAAATGCAGCCTCATTTGAAAGTAGCCGATGTTGCCTCTTACTCATCTTTCCCCTATACCCTAAAGCCCCTAGTGCTACAACCGTTCCTCATAGGGGAGTCCCTCCAAGTACACAGCTCAGTCTGAGAGCGTGAGACTCTCAGAGCCATGGGTTCAAGCCACATGTCGGGCAAAAGATTCCTGCACTGCGGGGGGTTGGACTAGATGACCCTCCGGGGTCCCTTCCAACTCTATGTGTCTTTATTTATTTATTTATTTATTTATGCATACCCCACCCATCTGGCTGAGTTTCCTCAGCCACTCTGGGTGGCTCCCAATCGGGTGTTAAAAACAATACAGCATTAAATATTAAAAACTTCCCTGAACAGGGCTGCCTTCAGATGTCTTTAAAAAATAAGATAGCTGTTTATTTTCTTGACATCTGAAGGGAGGGCATTCCACAGGGCAGGCACCACCACCGAGAAGGCCCTCCGCCTGGTTCCCTGTAACCTCACTTCTCACAATGAAGGAACTGCCAGAAGGCCCTCGGAGCTGGACCTCTGTGTCCGGGCAGAACGATGGGGATGGAGCTGCTACTTCAGGTATCCTGAGCTGCGGCCGTTTAGGGCTTTCAAGGTCAGCACCAACACTTTGAATTGTGCTCAGAAATGTACTGGGAGCCAATGCAGATCTCTCAGGACCGGTGTTACGTGGTCCCGGCGGCCGCTCCCAGTCTTCCTCTCCTGGAGGAAGAAGATGCTGACCCCAAGAGGACCTTGTCCTGATCCCTGTGCCCCAGCCTGATCTCTCTCCCTGGCCTTGGCGTTTGTCGCTGTGCCTGCCAGGCCTCCCCACCAGCTGCTTGACCCCCGTCTATATTTATCCCCGGGACAGCTGAGGGGCCCTTGTGCAGGGGGTACCTGCTGGAGGAGGAAGAGGTGTTGGTGGCCTTGGGGTGGCCCGCAGGGGCATCCGGGTTTCCCACAGAGAGGAAGCCATTCCCCGTTCCCCCAACGCATTACCCCGGCCCACGGGGTGCTGAGAGGGCAACTTCAAAGCCGCAGCTATTCGAGTTATGCAGGGAATGTTTTTCCAAGAGCTGAGGCTGAGTAATGCCACTGGGCCGGCTTTCCAAGGAGGGGAGCGCCGCGCTGGTCCGTCTACGGATTTCCTAGAACGCACATTGAATGCAGGGGAGGGGAGGCGTTGACTGTGTTTGCTCCCTGGTGCTTTTCGCCCTGTCCTGCCCGGGGCGGTGGAAGGGGGGGTGCGGTGTGGGCGGGCCGCCCCAGGTGTCACCACTGAGGGGGGTGACAAAATGCCCGGTGGCACTCACTGCGGGGCCTGCAGCTCACCTGAGCCACGCATCTCTCCTGGGAGAGACGCGGCGGTTTGGCTGTGTGCAGGCTCCGTGCTGCCCAAACAGTCCGCCCACTGCCTCCCCCCAGCTGTAGGGCAGCTGAGTGGGAGGAGGCAGGCAGACTCCGGAGGCCCCACGGTGTGCCCTGCCCCTGGGTGGGCACACCGCCCCAGGCGCCTGAGCGGCTTCCTCCGCCACTGGTCCTATCCTGGCTCTACTTCCTCTCAGCTTTTTGGAGAGGAAGCTTCCTTTTCCTTTTCCTTCCTTTCCTCCCAGATGCAACCATTGTCTGTGGTTGCTGCACTGCAGGGGGTTGGGCTGGATGGACTTTGAGGGTCCCCGTGAACTCTGTTACTCTGTTATTATACTCAGGGACAAACCTCCACTCCTTAAAGGCCAACCACCAAACCCAAATACCAGAGAGAGGAGAGCCCTTGTAGTGTTTTATTATTTTTATCTTGTATTATTTATATCCTGCCTTTGCTCCAAGGAACTCAAGATTAGAGGCTTTAAAAGAGTATTGGCAAATTCATAGAGGAGGAGAGGGCTATTGATGGCTCCTAGCCAGGGTGGTTGTGCTCTGCCTACACAATTGGAGGCACCGATGCTTCCGGACACCAGCTGCTGGAAAACGCAGGAGGGGAGAGTTGCTCTTCCGCTCGAATCCTGCTTGCGAGTTTCCAGGATGTTGGTCTAGAGGCCTGACCCAGCAGCCAGGCTCATATGCTCTTAAGATGACACCCGTGGTTCTCTCTCCCCCATCTAATCCCCCAAACAACCCTGCCAGGTAGGTCGCAGGCTGAATTGCTCTGGGCATCCATCCAACCTCTGCGCCAAGGGCGCTGTCTTCTGTGACCCAGCAGAGGTGATAAAAAGCTGTAGAGATGGAAGGCATGCATCTGGCCTGACCCCCTGCAAAATTACGCTTGCAGCCATCAATATTAGCGGCGTCTTCCCACTTACTTAACCTCTTGCATCCTCCATGTCCACGGGGAAAGGAAGGGCAATTAAGCCAGATAATATGTAAAGTTGGAAGGGACCCCAAGGGTCTCCTGGCAGAGGTGTAGCTCAGGTGCCTGGTTCAGCGTGCGTGTCCTGCCGTCGGGGACGGGGCGAGCCAAGCAGTCTTCCCCTCAGCTGTAGGACGGCTGAGGCGGTGGGCAGACGCAAGCCCCGTGCTGCTCGAAAAAGCAGTGTGGAGCTTGCAGGCAGTCTGCCCGCCGCCTCCCTCTCAGGAGAGACGTGTGGCTCAGGCACGTTGCAGGCTCTGCGGTGTGGCACCCAGTGGCCCCCGCCTCACCTAGCTACCAGTGGCATTGGCAGGTGGGCGTGGGAATTGTTGGTTTTTTTTTAAAAAAAAAGTGCCGTGAGCCCATTTTTTAATTTTTATTTTAAAAACACATATTTTTCCATTTTGTCAAGCCCCCCCCCCCAGTGATGACACCTGGGGCAGCCTGCACCCCCCCCCTTCCTACGCCATTGTCTCCTGGTCCAACCCCACCCTGCAGTACAGGAATCCCAGCTAAGCCACCCGACCTCAGCAGTACCAAATCCCTAAAGCAAGAGTAGGCAAACTAAGGCCCTGGGCCAGATGTGGCCCAATCGCCTTCTAAATCTGGCCCGCGGATGGTTGGGAATCAGCGTGTTTTTACATGAGTAGAATGTGTCCTTTTATTTAAAATACATCCCTGGGTTATTTGTGGGGCATAGGAATTCGTTCATCCCCCCCCCCAAAAAAAATACAGTCCGGTCCCCCACAAGGTCTGAGGAGCAGTGGACCCGGCCCCCTGCTGAAAAAGTTTGCTGACCCCTGCCCTAAAGTCTGGCTCTTTGGGAAACGCCCGACTCTTAAATCCTTCTTTCCCTGCAGGTATCGCCAACCCCAAACAGGCAAAAGATGGCCTCAAGAATTTCACCTTTGACTACTCCTACTGGTCTCACACATCGGTGAGTTTCTTTGGGAGGTGGGCAGGTGGGATGAGGAACTATTGCTGATGGCGAATTGGCAGAATGAGGTTGAAACCTAAGCTGGCCTTCTGCAACCAGGTGCCGCCTGGGTGTTCTGGACTGCAAGTCCCACCAGCACCATAAGGCTGTACTGTCTGGGAGGATGATGGGAGTTGTAGTGCCGAACTTTGGGGAGGCTGGCTGAGGACGGCGCCAGCCCCTTGAGATTGGGGGCCAGGAGGAAGGTGGCATTGCTGGTTGTACCCCCTTGAACCTGGTGCAAGGCTTGGGGGGGGGGGTTATTGGTTATAACCAAGTCCAAGGAAAGACGATCAGCGTTCTCATATCATCAAGTTTAGTTCCAATATGGCAGACTTGCAATGAAGGTTGTCTTGAAAATGATGGTTCCGCTGCATATGTCATAAAGGAATGCCAAACCATATAAAAAGTGTCAGGAGGTTGTAGACCTTGCTGAAATCTCAAATTATGCATTATCTCCTTTGTAATGTCCAAGTGTAAGATTTGGGGCTGTTTTCCATATTTCATGTACTGCATAAGACCAATTCTTTTGACAACATATCTACATTGGTATCATAAAAAATGTTCAGTGGCATTAATGTTGGGCAACAGACAATAGTTTCCTTAGTAATATTTATTGTTCTTGTCGAATCCCAAAAACCTCGCTCCAGCCAGCATCGCCACCATAAATGATAACATGCACCAAGTTTATTGCAACCCCTCCAACGATTAGGTGATACAGAAGAAAACATTTCTGGCATTTGCAAAGATGTGCAATGCCATCTCTGTGGAGATTTCAATGAGTTTCCCCTCCCCCAAAAAACCTGGAAACAGATTTTAAGGGCCGCGGCTGCCAGATTCTGTTCCAGTTCTTGAGAAGGTTTTGTGTGTTGATGCCTCGTTCCCCCGTTTTTCTAAGGTGTTGCACTCGGTGCAGTGCTGGCTTTTCCTTTTCCCTTCCAGGAGGAGGACCCCAACTTTGCTTCCCAGAGGCAGGTCTACAAGGACATTGGGGAGGAGATGCTCCTGCACTCTTTCGAGGGCTACAACGTCTGCATCTTCGCCTACGGGCAGACGGGTGGCGGCAAGTCCTACACCATGATGGGCAAGCAGGAGAAGGACCAGCAAGGCATCATCCCTCAGGTGGGCCCCGGGGTCTGTGGGGCCAGGCCCTGGAGGGAGAGGCAGAATGGCGTGCGGGAGCCCCAGGTCCGTTATAGCATAGAAACACAGAATTGTAGGTTGGAAGGGACCCAATGGGTCATCTGGTTTAATCCACTGCAGTGCAGAAATCACAGCTAAGGGACAGCTGAGCGTTCTAATCACTCGGCCAAATAAGTTGCACTCCGCTCCCCTGAAATGAGTGGCAAGGCACCGAGGAGACGAGGCAGTAATGGTGAAATGATCAAAAGGCTGGTTTACGCCCTACAGTTTCAGCAAATACACGGTGTACAATACTAACCTGTACCCTAAAACAAACAGCCACCTCTGCCTGGCTGAATGGAAGCCTGGTCCCGTCCAACCGTGGTTCCCCCTGGGGTGCGGCTGGGGCTTCTCACTGTAGCATTCCCAAAGCAAGGAAGGATTGGACCCTGATTAATAGAATACACACGAGGCTTGACCAGCAAGACTCTGGGAGGAGGTGCCAATCATAATAATCCTGTCCACCCCTCGGCCCAGGTCGTTTTATTCACAAAAGAACTTTTTACACAGTGTTCGTAAGAACCAATCAGATTTCCTCTGAGCATTTAAAAAAAAACCCATGTGGTGCAAAGTTAAAGTTAAAACTACAAAGATCTGATTTCCTACTTGAGCATGCATATGCAGTTCAGAGAGGGGGAAAGAGGAAACGAAGAGGAATGCTTTTAGGTAACTCTGGAGGTCATAAAGGGGAGAGGCAGGATTTACCATCTCCTTATGAACTCTCTTCCTGGCCCTTAAGATTAACAAAATCAAGGAAGGGTACATCAACTGGCCTGTGTACGTGACTTGTCAAGCAAGAGAAATAGGACAGGGATGCAGAGGCGTGGATTGATCAGAAATCATATCAAAATGGCTTAAACCCAGTCAGCGCAATGCTTTCATTGCTGCCACAAATGGCTTACTCCATACAGTGGTGCCCCGCAAGACGAATGCCTCGCAAGATGAAAAACCCGCTAGACGAAAGGGTTTTCCGTTTTTCGAGGCGCTTCGCAAGACGAATTTCCCTATGGGCTTGCTTCTTGCGAGTCTTGCAATTTTTTTCGCTCCCCCCCCCTTTTTCTAAGCCGCTAAGCCACTAATAGCCGCTAAGCCACTAATAGCGCTAATCCGCTAAGCCGCTAATAGGGTTGCTTCGCAAGACAAAAAAAACCGCAAGACGAAGAGACTCGCGGAACGGATTCTTTTCGTCTTGCGAGGCACCACTGTATTTGCTATAATTCCTCATAGCAATCCCACCTGATCACTACATTTCACCTCCTCCGCCTCTGTTTCCCCCCTCCAGCTCTGCGAAGACCTCTTTGCCCGAGTGAACGAGAACAAATGCCCCAACCTCTCGTACTCCGTGGAGGTAAGTCCTTCCCACTTCCCCGCCGGACCCCTGTGCCCCTCGTTTCTGCTGCCCTTCCCGGCTGGCCCGCTGCGCCCTTTCACGGCCTGCCCCTCCTGCCTTGCCCGCTTTCCCAGGTGAGCTACATGGAAATCTACTGCGAGCGTGTGCGTGACCTTCTCAACCCCAAGAGCCGCGGGAACCTCCGCGTGCGGGAGCACCCCATCATGGGCCCTTACGTCGAGGACCTCTCCAAGCTGGCCGTCACCTCCTACGAAGACATTGCCGACCTTATGGACTGCGGCAACAAAGCAAGGTGTGCCTTTGTGGACCAGGGAGCTGGCCTCGCCACGGAAAGGGTATTGGGGAGCTGGGAAAGGGTGACTGGAATGATCGAGGGGGCAGTGGTGGAGTGACGGCCCCATGAGGAATGGTTGCAGCACCTGGGACTTTTCAGTTCAGAGGAAAGGCGAGTGAGAAGCAAAACGGTGGAAGTTTATAAAATGATGCCTGGGAGAAACTGGACAGAGGAAAGTTTTTCTGCCTGCCTCTCTCCCTACACTAGAACTGGGTGGACACCACATGAAGGTTGGGAGATTCAGGAAGTCCTTCTTCATGCAGCACAAACTGTGGAACTCCTTGCCACAGGAGGCAGGGATGGCTAGCCACTTGAATGGCTTTAAAAGAGACAGATTCGAGGGGGCTATTGATGGCTACTGGCCAGGATGGTTCTGCTCTGCCTCCACAGTCCAGTTGCTGGAAATGGCAGGAAGAGAGAGGGGCTCCTGTGCTCAGACCCCGCTTGCTGGTTTCGTATATTGGGCATCAGGCTGGCGACTGTGAGAGCAGGATGCTGAACTTGACGGGCCCCTTCGGCCTGATCCAGCAGCCTGTTCTTATGAGCAGGGCCCCCAGAACATAAGGAGAGCCTCCTGGATCAGGCCAAAGGTGGTGGCCCATCTACTCAAGCACCCTGTTCTCACAGTGACCAGCCAGGAAACCCACAAGCAGGATTCGAACACAAGAGCCATTCTCCCCTCCTGTGGGTTCAAGCAACTGGGATTCAGAAGGCTCGCTTCCTCGGACCACGGAGACAAAGCCATTCCAGCTAGTGGCCATCAAGAGTCCTCTCCTCCTCCATGGAATTGTCTGAACCTGTTTTAAAGCCATCCAGGTTGGTGGCCTTGGTGCTGCATTGGCCACGGCTGGACCTTTAATGTGGGGAGTTGTGGGTTTCCCCTCTTAGCTATGAGAGGAGATGGGGCTTAGCGGAGGGACCCTGAACCAAGATATATCCCTGGCTTCTTTTGGAACCAAAAGGAAGATTTCAAGTGACACGGTACCTAAGATAAGGCGGTGAGCCTGGATCTGTGGCTGGTTAGGTGGAGGGACTCAGAATTGTAAAGTTGGATGAGATCCCCAAGGGTCATCTAGCCCAACCCCCTGCTGCAGTGCAGGAACCACAGCTCCAGAATCCCACCCTACCTCTGCTTAGAAACCTCCAAGGAAGGAGAGTCTGCCACCATCCAAGGTGGAAATGCTCAGTCCTCTATCTCTCTCACACACCTTAATATTCTTCCCTGTTCCCAGGACTGTCGCAGCCACCAACATGAACGAAACCAGCAGCCGCTCCCATGCCGTTTTCACCATTGTGTTCACGCAGCGCCGCCACGACGAACTCACAGACCTCGACACAGAGAAGGTGAGGTGCCTGCAGCCTTGGGGGGCAGGAGGGAGCAGAGCCTTCAGGGCTATGGGCAAACTGCGCTCCTGCTACTCGCCTGTAGCAGACGGGCGGTCTACTCCTGTTCTTTCTTCTGCCACATTAACAGCTGTGCACTGCCTACAGCTTCGTGCCCAGGACCCCATTTCTCTCAGCTCTGTGGCAGCCGTATGGTGTAGAATCATAGAATCTTAGAGTTGGAAGGGACCCCGAAGGTCCTCTAGTCCAACCCCCCGTGGTGCAGGAATCTTAGCTAAAGCAGCCATCGGCCTCTACATTGGCTCCCAGTACATTTCCGAGCACAATTCAAAGTGTTGGTGCTGACCTTGAAAGCCCCAAACGGCCTCCAAGGCCCAGTATACCTGAGGTCCGGCTCCAAGCGTTCCCTCCCTGCAAGAAGTCAGGTTACATGGAACCAGGCAGAGGGCCTTCTCGGTGGTGGCGCCCGCCCTGTGGAACACCCTCCCATCAGATGTCAAGGAAATAAACAACTACCAGACTTTTAGAAGACATCTGAAGGCAGCCCTGTTCAGGGAAGCTTTTAATGTGTGACATTTTAATGTATTTTTAATCTTTGTTGGAAGCAGCCGCCCAGAGTGGCTGGGGAAACCCAGCCAGATGGGCGGGGTACAGATAATAAATTATTATTATTATTATTATTATTATTATTATTATTATCAAATGAGAGAGGGTCCACAACCTCCCGAGGGAGTCCACATCTATAAGGGAAGAAAATATGCCTGCTTCTCTGCCGTTGTCACCTCCTGTGATTCAGCATCTGGGAGAGGAAGGGAGAAAGGGGGTCCTGATCCCAAGTACATACAGCACCACGGAACAAGGGAGGAAAGCCTCTTCTTCCTTCCTTCCTTCCTTCCTTCCTTCCTTCCTTCCTTCCTTCCTTCCTTCCTTTCTTTCTTTCTTTCCTTTTTTTCCTATCTGGGTCCTTTCTTTTCAGGTCAGCAAAATCAGCCTGGTGGACCTGGCAGGGAGCGAGCGGGCAGATTCGTCAGGAGCCAAGGGCACAAGGCTAAAGGTGAGCCTGGCATGCCGATAAGCCGCCATCTTGGCAACCTACAGCGGTGGTTGCCAAAGTGGGTGGTTCCCCTCCCTGGGGTGGGCGGTGGGATTATGTCGGGGGGGGGGGAGACGCTAAGAAGCAAGAGGCCCGTGACTTCCAGACTTTGCAAAGCTGGCATCGCCAAGTCAGGTTTGTTGAATTAATGGAGCTAAGTTGTATTAACTGGGTTCTGAATAGATATGCAATTACCTGTTGCTGCTTTGCCTTCTGTAGGGTTATGGTTTTCCTCTGTCGGTCATGCAAACCGCTGTTCTGAATGATGCTTTTTTCCCCAGGGGGCACTGGGGGCGGGTATATGGAACCAGGAGGGTAGTGGAGTTCCTAAAAGGTTTGGGAACTGCTGGGCTAGAGTAAGCCTCCCCTGACATTGGGTCGCATGTGTGCCTGCCATAGGAGGAGTGTGTGTGTGTGTGTGTGTGTGTGTGTGTGTGTGAGAGAGAGAGAGAGAGAGAGAGAGAGAGAAAGAAAGAAAGAAAGAAAGAAAAAGAAAGAAAGAAAGAGACAGGAAGACACAGGCAGGCAGACAGGCAGAGAAGTTAATTCTTACAAGTTAGCTGTGATTCCTGCATTGCAGCTCTACAATTCTAAGATTCTGTAAATTATTTTCACCCACTTTTTCAGGAAGGCGCCAACATCAACAAATCTCTGACCACGCTGGGCAAAGTTATCTCCGCACTGGCAGAGATGGTGAGTGACCCTTTTGTGGGGGAGGGTCCTCCTTCTTCGGGGTTCCAGGCTTAACCCATTTTTAGCCTTATTTTTATTTTAACTTCCAAAGGCTTTAATCATCGATGCAATGCTTTCCCAGAGGCAGTTTCATTGCTTTTTCTTTCTTTTTTTTGTAAACTGCCCTTTTTTTACAAAATCAAGCAGTGTGTTAAATTTTACGAAATAAATAAAAGCAATACCTGGAATGCATTTCTTTTAAAAACCAGAAGCTTGTAAATAACCACATATGAATCTGGATAATAATAACACCTATATACCAGTATACTGGGAAGTGGGTGGCGCTGTGGGTTAAACCACAGAGCCTAGGACTTGCCGATCAGAAGGTTGGCGGTTCGAATCCCCGCGACAGGGTGAGCTCCCATTGCTCGGTCCCTGCTCCTGCCAACCCAGCAGTCAAAGTGCAAGTAGATAAATAGGTACCACTCCAGCGGGAAGGTAAACGGCATTTCCGTGCACTGCTCTGGTTCGCCAGAAGCGGCTTAGTCCTGCTGGCCACATGACCCGGAAGCTGTACGCCGGCTCCCTCGGCCAATAAAGCGAGATGAGCGCCGCAACCCCAGAGTCGGTCACAACTGGACCTAATGGTCAGGGGTCCCTTGACCTTTGCTATCAGTATACTAGAGAAGCATCTATATGGAATTGTAGTCATTTGCGTAAAATTGCATAATTGTAGTCATTTGCATATAAAGTGTTAAAATACACATTTCCCCCTTTTTTATTTATTCCCCCTTTAAAGATTATTATTAATAATGATGCAAAATGAATAAAAACAGGGGGCAGGTGGTGTTAGTGGATGGGGCGGAGGGCAAAGAGAGGAATCTTCCTCCCTTTTTTCACCTCCCTCCCTCCTTCTTGACCCCCCCCCAGCAAAACAACAAGAAAAAGAAGTCTGAGTTCATCCCCTATCGTGACTCAGTGCTCACCTGGTTGCTGAAAGAGAACTTGGGTGAGTTTTGGGGGTTGGGATGTGGGGCAAAGTGTGGGGAAGAGGCGGGAGGTGTAGGGAGCTGGAAAGCAGCTAGAGATGACTTTGGATGGATTTAACTTTTTAAATAAAAAAACAGTCTCCCATCTGCGACCCTAGATTGGGCGAGGAAAAGGGTCCCTGGTTTTGGGAGCCTCTCTTGCCCGTGGTGGTGAATAGGGGTTCGAGGGTCAGGACTAGGATCTGAGAGAGACCCCCCCCCCACGGCGGCCATGAAGCTCACTGAGGGTGACCTTGAGTTGCGACCAGTCTTCTCTCAGCCTAGTCTACCTCGCAGGGCTGTTGTGGAGATTAAATGAGGAGGTGGGGAGAACCATGTGCAGGTCAAAATGAGCTCCTTGAAGGGAAAGGTGGTGTGTAAATGAGATAGAGAGATACAGTGGTGCCTCGCAAGACGAAAAGAATCCGTTCCGCGAGTCTCTTCGTCTTGCGGTTTTTTCATCTTGCAAAGCAAGCCCATTAGCGGCTTAGCGGATTAGCGCTATTAGCGGCTTAGCGGCTTAGCGGATCAGCTGATAAGCAGCTTAGCGGCTTAGAAAAAGGGGGGGGGGAGGGAAAAAAACCTGCAGGAACTCGCAAGACATTTTCGTCTTGCGAAGCAAGCCCATAGGGGAATTCATTTTGCGAAGCGCCTCCAAAACGGAAAACCCTTTCGTCTAGCGGGTTTTCCGTCTTGCGAGGCATTCGTCTTGCGGGGCACCACTGTAGATATAAACTGGGGGGGGGGGGGAACGCTGCTCCTGTAGGGTTGGAGATAACAAGTTTCCATATTCTCTGCCATTTTCCTGTGTAGATTTCCTAGGAGCCTTTGCATACGGTCTATTTGCATTCTTGGCCTTTCACAAAGGATGGGGGGATAAACTAGGAAGTAGAAGCACATCCAGTCCACCCTTCTCCCCACTGTTTACCCTCTCTTCCCTCCCCTCCTTTTTATTATTTCTCAGGGGGCAATTCCCGCACTGCCATGATTGCTGCCCTCAGCCCAGCTGATATCAACTATGAGGAGACACTGAGCACCCTCCGGTGAGCTGAAGAGGCAAATAAATTGGGGCGGGGAGCTCTTGTCCCATTCTGTTCCCACTGCCCACCTCCTTCCTGGAGTAGCCAGAGAGTTTCCCCTCCATTTGGGGGGCAAAGACCACAGCAGCCCAGATATGCCCTTGCTGTTTCTTTCTCTTGCACACTCGCCTCCCCATCAAAGAATCATAGAATTGTAGAGGGGGGGGGGGAGAAGAGCTGTACACCACTTTGAACTCCTTGGAGAAAAAGGTGGGAGATAAATGCAAAAAAATTAACAAACACCCGACTTCCCCCCTCCCCATCCAGTTATGCCGACCGCACCAAGCAGATTCGCTGCAACGCCGTCATCAACGAAGATCCCAACGCCCGCCTCATCCGGGAGCTCAAAGAGGAGGTGGCCAGGCTCCGAGACCTCCTCTCTGCCCAGGGGCTCTCGGCCACCACCTTCGCTGGTAAGGGGGCAGGAGAGTGCCCCAGAGGAAGGGAGGGAAGGAGTGAAGTCTGAGTGCTGGGGATTTAGCTCCTGCCATATAGGCAAGGGACATGGGTGGCGCTGTGGGTTAAACCACAGTGCCTAGGACTTGCCGATCAGAAGGTCGGCGGTTCGATGGAGTGAGCTCCCGTTGATCAGTCCCTGCTCCTGCCAACCTAGCAGTTTGAAAGCACGTCAAAGTGCAAGTAGATAAAGAGGTACCACTCCGGCGGGAAGGTAAACGGCGTTTCTGTGCACTGCTCTGGTTTGCCAGAAGCGGCTCAGTCCTGCTGGCCACATGACCCGGAAGCTGTACGCCGGCTCCCTCAGCCAATAAAGCAAGATGAGCGCCGCAACCCCAGAGTCGGTCACAACTGGACCTAATGGTCAGGGGTCCCTTTACCTATATAGGCAAGAAGCCAAGGCAAGTTCTCCAGTACTCTTCCATCAGAGTAGACGTTACACGAGGAAAGGGTGTGTGGGAGGGATGATGAAAAAGGAATGAGGCTGATGTTGCAGCCTTGAGAACAGCTTGCAAACTCCCAAGTCCTGCAGATGATTTCAGGTGACACACCTAGGATTCTGGGGTAGAGAAGCTACAAGCCACCGTGGCTTTGTTCTCCCTCCACATTTGGAGGCAGCCATGCATCCCATTGCCAGATGCTGGAAACGCCAGGAGGGGAGAGCGACTCTTCTGCCTGGATCCCATAATAGGCACCTGAGAGAACAGGATGCAATTCTAGATGGGGCCCTTTCGGCCTGATCCAGCAGGCTCTTCATCTCTTAAGCAATTTCTGCTCCTCCTTCTCTGACAGATTGAAATAATAGAGCAGCAGAGTTGGACGGGCCCCCCAAGGGTCATCCAGCCCAACCCCCTGCAGTGCTGCAATCACAGCTAAATCTGCCTTGTTTCCTTGGCGGGTGGAGGAAGGGGGCGCAATGTCTGGCTTCCTGTGTGCCTGATGGTGGTGTTTTTTCCACTCCGCAGGTGCCAAACCTGATGACCCGGGGGGCGGACTGGGCCTCCCCATCTCTCCCTTTGCCCCGAGTGAGGACTCATCCCTCCTCCTGGAGCCCCTGCCCCTCAATGGGGAGTCTGAGTCGTACCCCGACATGGAGGAGGAGATGATTTGCACAGAAGAGGCCATGGAGAGGCTCCAGGTGAGATCGGGGGGCGGGCGCTTAACTCCAAACCACTTGGAAAGGGGGACTTGCGTCTAGCTAGCCTGCCCCAGGGAAAGGCCCCAGGCTTGGGAAAGAAGGGGAGGGGGCAGCGTGTCTTGAAGTGAGGTTACAGGGAACCAGGCAGAGGGCCTTCTTGGTGGTGGCACCTGCCCTGTGGAACGCCCTCCCAGCAGATGTCAAGGCAATAAACAACTATTTTACTTTTAAAAGACACCTGAAGGCGGCCCTGTTTAGGGAAGTTTTGAATGTCTGATGCTGTATTGTTTTTAATATTCGGTTGGAAGCCGCCCAGAGTGGCTGGGGAAACCCAGCCAGATGGGCGGGGTATAAATAAATTATTGTTGTTATCATCAACAATCATCACACACACACACACACACACACACACCCCCGTCAAGTGACCCAGTTGCCTCAACTGTTCCTCCCAAGGCTTGGTTTCCAGACCCTCAATTATCTTGGTCACCCTCCGTCATCTCACCAAAGGCTTGGGCTGGCTTTCTAGGTGGTCCTGAGCTGAGGGTCCTCATTCCCACTTGTGTACCCATCAGACTGGCACATCTTCAAGCCTTTAGCCATTTCCCCACCTCCTGCCATTTCAATTCAGCATCACTCGCGGCAGAAACTCTCTCTCGCTGCGGCCTGCTGCCTCGTCTTTTCTGCACCGCAGGCACTCTCTTATAACGGGCCGTAGGGAGTAGTTGGGCGGGGAATGGTGGTAAACAGAGCTGCTTTCCTCGCCTGTGCCCTGAGTTGCTTCCCTGTCCTCGTAGGAGACGGAAAAGATCATCGCAGAGCTCAACGAGACCTGGGAGGAAAAGCTGCGGAAAACAGAGGCCATCCGCATGGAGCGGTGAGTGGGAGAAACCCCTCTGGCACGGGGTGTGTGTGTGTGTGTGTGTGTCTCCCTTGCAAATCCCCCCTCCCCAAGCAAGAATGCTCGCTTGTATCCAAGCAGCATGTAGTCTCTTTCCCTCAAGGAATGTGGGGGGTGCAAATATACTGGCTGGGGTGGGAAGGAGTTAATAGTTCCAAACACCTGGAGGGCACCAGGTTGGCCAAGGCTGTTGTAGGCAGACAAGGTGGTGTTTAGCTGAGTTTTGTTTTACCATTGATTCGTTTTGTCGTGTTTACGCCCCTCCTTCCTTCTCCAAGGAGCACTAAGTGGCCTGGACTCGTAATCTGGTGAACTGGGTTCGCGTCTCCGCTCCTCTGCTGGGGGACCTTGGGCCAGTCACCCTTCTCTGAAGTCTCTCAGCCCCACTCACTTCACAGAGTGGTTGTTGTGGGGCAGGAAGGGAAAGGAGAATGTTAGCCGCTTTGAGACTCCTTCGGGTAGTGATAGAGCGGGTATCAAATCCAAACAACAACAACAACAACAACTCCTCCTCCTCTTCTTCTCCTTCTTCTTCTTCTTCTTCTTCTTCTTCTTCTTCTTCTCCCCTTCCTTCTTATTTAATCTCCCAAATATCAACCCTGCGAGGAAGGTTAAGCTGAAAGAAAACTGTTACTGGCATCCAGTGAGCTTCATGGCCAAGTCGGAGAATTTGAACCCTGGTTCTCTCCCAGGTCCTAGTCCGACAACGTCACCACTACACCGCCACAGACTCAGAGAGCAGACACATTGAAATCCATTGATACAACTTAGTCACATTGCTTACTTTTAATGGGCCTACTCTGAGAACAAACTTGAGTTGAATACCACTGTCAGGGGCTCAGGAGCAGAGGCACAGGGGAGAGAGGAAACGGAGAGCGAAGGGGAGGAATCTGAGGGCAGTGTAGGGGAGTATGACAGTGGCCCGAGAGATTCCATGAGCTTCTCCAGCGAATCAGAAGATTCCCAGAGGGGGGCGCCGAGGGCCAGGGCAAGGGGGGTCCCAGGGGGGACGCACCAGAAGCAAGGGGCCAGCGGGGACTCCCAAAGCAGCAGCGGGGGATCAGGACCAGTTCCCCCACCAGAGCGTAGAGGGGGGGAAGAGTCCCATGTATCAGGGCCAGCGTCTCCTCCAGTAGGGAGAGAAGATGAGTCAGGGCTGACCACGCCTCATTCGGAGAGTGAGGGAACGGAGGGGAAGTCAGGTCCAGCTAGCCCCCCCGAAGGGGGAAGCAGTGACAGGAGCAGTGTAATGGTCAGGAGAAAGGTTGCCGGCTGGGCGCGCGCGCCAAGTTCGAATGTACAGGCACGCGGGACAGCAGAAAACCCGGATTGGGAACCAGGTCCTAAAGCCCGCCGGAGGCAGGGGGAAGACTCAGGGGACTCAGCGTCGGAAGAGTCTAGAAAGGGCAAGACCCCAGCGGACAGGCGGACCCAGAGGAGGAAAGAGCAAAGGAAGAGGTGGAGCAGGGCTAGAGTCTTAAACTGGTGCCTGGGGGGAGGAGATTCAGACGGAGCTTCAGCGTTCTAGAGTTCAAGACGTAGAGCTGCGCGCCGCGGCTTTGAAAGCGAAACTGAACTTCAATAAAGACTTTTGTATATAACAAGAACTGGCGTTGGTCCTTTGTGAGCTGGGACCTCGGGCAGCTCTGACAACCACCCACAGATATTAGCATGAAATAATTCTTCAAGCCCTTTCTGGCTGTGAAAATGGAGAATGGAAGCACTTGAACGCCAGCGGATGAATCATGCAAAGCCAAAAAGTGACATGAGCCAAACTACCGAGATAGACTCCCTCTGGACCTGGAGGTTCTGAAAGGCTATAAGAGCCTGGTTGCTGGATCAGGCCAATGGCCCATTGACTCCAGCATCCTGTTCTCACAGTGGCCAAGCAGACGCCTTTGGGAAGCTCGGAGGCAGGATCCAAGCACAAGAGGAACTCTCCGTTCCTGCGGTTTCCAGGAACTGGTGTTCTGGAGCATCGCTGCCTCCAGAGCCACCATGGCTAATAGCCCTCCTCCTCCATGAATTTGTTCCGTCCTCTTTTCAAGAGGTGGCCATCCCTGCCTCTTGTGGCAGGGAGTTCCAAAGTTCAACTACATGCTACGTGAAGGAGGATTTCTTTTCACGCGCCCTGAATCTTCCAACCTTTATTGGTTCATTCCTTTGATTCTCGCACAACCAGACACACACACACACAGGGCAGCCATGCCCTTTTGAGAACTGCTGAAATGTTGAACCCGTCCCCATCTGAAACCTGCCTGTCTGTCTCCCTTTTCTCCCTGCAGAGAGGCTCTCCTGGCAGAGATGGGTGTGGCTCTCCGGGAGGATGGGGGCACTGTGGGGGTCTTTTCTCCCAAGAAGGTAAGCATTGGTGTTGCAGTGACAGGCGTCCGGAGGCTTCACTGGGCACGGCTGGTGGGGTGAGGCCTACGACTTGCCAAAGCCAGCAGAGGGGGCTCAGTCTTGCCCCATTTAAGCAAAAGCTTCCCAGGGTCTCCTGGGATGGAGTTGGGGTGGGGGGAGTCTTTTTCTATTGCCTGAGCCAGGGGTCAGCAAACCTTTTCAGCAGGGGGCCAGTCCACTGTCCCTCAGACCTTGTGGGGGGCCGGACTGGATTTTTTTGGGGGGAAATGAACGGATTCCTCTGCCCCACAAATAACCCAGAGGTGCATTTTAAATAAAAGCACACATTCTACTCATGTAAAAACACACTGATTCCCGGACTGTCTGCGGGCTGGATTTAGAAGGCCATTGGGCCGGATCCGGCCCCCTGGCCTTAGTTTGCCTACCCATGGAATCTGAGCCTTTTTGAAACCATCTCAGGAGCAAACCCTCCACAAATCCTGAGCGGATTCCCTAAGGCGGTCGGATGGCGCCTCGTACGCCTCCTTCCAGCAATTCCTGCAGCCAAACCTGTGCCCAGTGTCTTGCTCTGCTTTCCTTTGGACCCCCTCAATGAGGCCGAGAGTGGGGCCTTGTTGTTTGGGCAGCCCTGGACCCCCATATACACTGCCCAGGCTTGCGCCCCAGGGAGGTCACTTGGGTGCTGCTAACACAGCAAAAGCAGCCTGGCAAGCAACCGCCATGAGATCCCAGTCTCTGCAGCCACAGCAGGCGCTGTGATTCCCAACAGCTTGACTTCACCCCTGGAGGTGCACTCCATTGTGTCTCGAGACAGAGATAGGGACAGCTGCGTATTCCTGCATTGGACTGGGCAATCCTCAGGACCCCGTCCAATTTTATGCTTCTGTGAAATCAGCCTGTGGGAGGGTTTGCTGACCAGCTTAGTATCTTCTCTGTGTGTGTGTGTGGGTTTGCAAGCAATGGCCACATGGTGGTGCCAGTTTCTCCCAGCTGATGCATTTGCAGCAGGCGGCTCTGGTCTGGGCAGTGGTTTTTAAAAGCCACAGGTGTGAAAATGCACCCTTTTGTTCTGGCCACAAGAGGGCAGCACCACACCTTCTTTCTCTCTCCTGGCCTTCTCCTGACATAAGAGCCCGGCTGGATCAGGCCCACGGGGGCCCATCCTGTCCAGAATCCTGTCCTCACAGTGGCCAACCAGATGCCCCAATGGGGACCCCGCAAGCAGGATCCGAGCACAAGAGCAACTCTTCCCTCCTGCAACTGGAGTTCAGAAGCATTGCTCCCGGTCCTGAATGACTCCCTGGTCCTGAATGGGGCAGCTGTGGCCCTGAAGGACCAGGTGCGCAGCCTGGGAGTCATTCTGGACTCACTGCTGTCCACGGAGGCGCAGGTCAGTTCTGTGTCCAGGGCGGCTGTCTACCAGCTCCATCTGGTATGCAGGATGAGACCCTACCTGCCGGCGGACTGTCTGGCCAGAGTGGTGCATGCTCTGGTTATCTCCTGCTTGGACTACTGCAATGCGCTCTACGTGGGGCTACCTTGGAAGGTGACCCGGAAACTGCAATTATTCCAGAATGCGGTGACTGGTGACTCCCAGACTGGCGACTGGGAGTGGCCGCCGGGACCACGTAACACTGGTCCTGAGAGATCTGCATTGGCTCCCAGGACGTTTCCGAGCACAATTCAAAGTGTTGGTGCTGACCTTGAAAGCCCTAAATGGCCTCAAAGGCCCAGTAGACCTGAAAGAGCGTCTCCACCCCCATCGTTCAGCCTGGACACTGAGATCCAGCGCTGAGGGCCTTCTGGCGGTTCCCTCATTGCGAGAAGCCAAGTTACAGGGATCCAGGCAGAGGGCCTTCTCGGTGGTGGCGCCTGCCCTGTGGAACGCCCTCCCATCAGATGTCAAGGAAATAAGCAGCTATCTTATTTTTAAAAGTCATTTGAAGGCAGCCCTGTTTAGGGAAGTTTTAAATATTTAATGCTGTATTGTTTTTAACACTCGATTGGGAGCCACCCAGAGTGGTTGGGGAAACTCAGCCAGATGGGCGGGGTATAAATAAATTATTATTATTATTATTATTATTATTATTATTATTATTATTATTATTATTATTGCTTCCTCTGACTATTGGGCATTGAAACACGTCGCAGAGTGCGTTCCGAGTGGCCCATACAGATGGAAACACTGAAGAGGCACAAATATATCTTTGCAAGGTTTAATAACAACTTCCCAAACATACATCTTACATAGTGTCTACAATCGTCGCCCGTCTATCCACCAGGGCATATTAAGGTACATACTGGCCATTATATTGACAATTGCTGACACAGCTAACTACAGTGACTTATCAGTACCTGCTACACAGCTGTAAAAACTAGGTCAGGATATGCACCCTGGCTTTTCAAGTGGCACACATCCTGTGAAACAATAATGACCCCTGACATTTAAACAGACTATTCAGCACTGACTGTGGAGGGCAGGGCGTATGGCCGTGTGAAGGAGGGCTTGATCTCTGCCTGCCTCTTGTCTTAACGCAGACTCCGCACCTGGTAAACCTGAACGAGGATCCGCTGATGTCGGAGTGCCTCCTCTATCACATCAAGGACGGCGTCACCCGGTGAGGCCCTTGGAGCTGGGTTTGCGGGATGGAGAGGCGAAAGGGGTCCTTCTGAGCTGATCCTTATTCATATTACTAATTAATCAAAGTTGTATTCATACGAACAGCCCAGGGCAGCTCGCAACAAAAACCATCTCTGTCTCTTTCTCTCTTTCTCCCTCCCTCCGGGGACCCTTCCTTCTCCCCCTGCAGAGTTGGCCAGCAGAACGTGGACATCAAACTGACGGGGCAGTTCATCAGAGAGCAGCACTGCGTCTTCTGCAGCGTCACCAACGAGTCTGGAGAAGGTGAGCCGGGTGGCTTAAGGAGCACAGGCACCTTTGAGAACTTGGAGGGTCGCCTCCCTTTGGGTTCCCGAGTTCCTTTTCTGTAATAACTCCTCTTCCTCCTCTCCCATCTCTTTTGTGCTTGCGTGGAGCAGGGGGGCCTCGCCGTGGGGCCACATGACAACAGGTACTGGGGTGTCTGTGGGTCCTGGCAGGGGTGCGGGGAGGTGTCAGTGTGTGGGTCCGCTGACCCGGGGGCCTGAGCTGTGGGCCCCCGTCTCCTGCCTCCCACCCTCTCAGTCTCTCGTGCTGTATGTCAGTGATTCCCAAAGTAGAAGGACTTAATGGTGGGAAGCAGCCCCAAGGGGCAAGAAAGTGGCGCGGGGGGGGGGCACTGGAGGTGTAAATGGCTACCAGACTTTGAGAAGCCAGTATCCCTGGGACACGTTCACCAGTTTGGCGAGATTAGGAAACCAAATAAGAGAAAGAAAGTAAGTAAAAGCTTCCTGACAAGTACAGTGGTGCCCCGCAAGACGAACGCCTCGCAAGACGGAAAACCCGCTAGACGAAAGGGTTTTCCGTTTTGGAGGCGCTTCGCAAGACGAATTTCCCTATGGGCTTGCTTCGCAAGACGACAGCCCATAGGGAAATCTCCGGGACAGTGGGGAAGCGCAGCTCGTCTTCCCCGCTGTCCTCGGACCTCCTCCGAAGCCTGGCGGCGGGGCGGGGACACCTCCTCCCGCCGCCGGGCTTCGGAAGGATGGCCCGATGCCGGGCGGCGAGGCGGGAACGCCTCCCCCCGCCGCCCGGCATCGGAACGATGTCCCGAAGCCGAGCGGCGGGGCGGGAAAGTCTCCCCCCGCTGCCCGGCATCGGAACGATGTCCCGAAGCCGAGCGGCGGGGCGGGAACGCCTCCCCCCGCCGCCCGGCTTCGGGGCGGGAAAGCCTCCCCCCGCCGCCCGGCTTCGGGGCGGGAACGCCTCCCCCCGCCGCCCAGCTTCGGGGCATCGTCCCGATGCCGGGCGGCGGGGCGAGAAAGCCTCCCCCCACCGCCTGGCATTGGAACGATGTCCTGAAGCCGGGCGGCGGGGCCGCGAAGCCTGGGCGCGCTGGCAACTCTCCGCAAGGAGCGCTCCCGCTGCTTGCGGAGAGGTCCGCGAAGCCTGTCCTGGACCTCTTCTGAAGGCAGGCGGGGGGCAAAAGTCTTTGTCCCCCCTGCTTGCCTTCCCAGGGGCTTTTAAATCGCCCGGACAGCGGAGAAGTCCTCCGCTGTCCCGGGCGATTTTAAAATGCCGCCCGCCAGAAGAGGTCGGGGGAAGGCGGTTTCCATAGGAACGCATTAATTGATTTTCAATGCATTCCTATGGAAAACCGTGCATCGCAAGACGAAAAACTCGCAAGACGAAGAGACTTGCGGAACGAATTAATTTCGTCTTGCGAGGCACCACTGTAAGAGCTGTTTGGCTGTGGAAGGGACTCCCTTGGGAAGTTGTGGGCTCCCATTCCTTGGAGGTTTCTGAGCAGAGGTGAAGCAATCTATCTCAGATGCTTTAGTTGAGATTCCTGCATTTTAGGGGAAAGGATTAGATGATTCTATGTAGTAGTTTTATAGAATCATCTTCACTATTATAAATTATGAAATGCGTAGGCCAACCTTCAGCCAATGACCACAGGGCAGTTAACAATACGAAATGAGAAAACAGAATAATAATCATGGATTTGTAGAGTTAGCAGGGCCCCGCAGGGGTCATCTAGCCCAGCCCCATGCAGTGCAGGGATCCCAGCTGACAGCCCGACATCATCTGCTCAAAAGCCTCCCAGAGGAGGAAACCTCTTGTTGTTGTTGTTGAGTCGTTTAGTCGTGCCTGACTCTTTGTGACCCCCTGGACCAGAGCACGCCAGGCCCTCCTGTCTTCCACTGCCTCCCGCAGTTTGGTCAAACTCAGTGCAGGAATCCCAGCTGACAGCCCAACATCATCTGCTCAAAAACCTCCCAGAGGAGGAAACCTATACAGCTGCCTCTTACTGTCAGAAAATTCCTCCCAATTGGCTTTTGAATATGTGTGCTTTCGATTGACATGCTTTCGAATTTTACCTTCCTTAGTGGGTCATGCAAACCGCTCTTCTGAGCAACACTTATTTTATAGGGTAGGGGCCCCTGGGGGTGAGTTATAGAATCAGGGAGGCCATTGGAATAGGTGCTCCTGGTTTTTCCCATCTCGCATCCCAGTGGGGTCTTTTCCCCCTAGCAAAGCAACCCCAGAAGACCTGGGGACTGGGGGGGGGGGTAGAGAGGGTGCTAGTGGGTGCTGCTTGCTTCCGTACCACCACCACCCAGCCCACCCTTTCCGGGAAAGTGTGCCCTGATCTCTGCCTCCCCCCCTCCCTCTTTCAGTGGTCGTCACCCTGGAGCCGCGCGAAGGTGCTGAGACCTACGTCAACGGGAAGCAGGTGCTGGAGCCGCTGGTGCTGAGATCAGGTCAGCTTTTCCAGAGTGGTGCAGTGAGCAGTTGGTTCGATTTACCAGTTGCATTATTGGAATTCTGTGCAGCTTCCCAATCAAACGAACCCCAAAGCGGCTTGCAAACAATAAATGACAACAATGGAACAGTATAAATCACACAATGCAATCAATGAATCATCAGTCAAACCACTGCAATCTATAAAACACTGCTTGCAAACCGGCAGCTAAAAAATAAGCTGAACGTACCAATTAAGGCATAAGTCATATTAGATGGTTCACAAATCAAAAAGGCATTTATAATGTATAAAACAGTATTTACAAGATGACAACTAAAAATAAGCTAGACACACACACATCTCATTCTTGCAATGACTAATAATATTTCACTCTGTTCATTAAAATGCACCTAAACATCCATCAAAGGGGACGTGGGTGGCGCTGGGGGTTAAACCACAGAGCCTAGGGCTTGCCAATCAGAAGGTCGGCAGTTTGAATCGCCTTGATGGAGTGAGCTCCCGTTGCTCGGTCCCTGCTCCTGCCAACCTAGCAGTTCAAAAGCACGTCAAAGTGCAAGTAGATAAATAGGTCCCACCTAGGGGGTAAATGGTGTTTCCATGTGCTGCTCTGGTTCGCCAGAAGCGGCTTAGTCCTGCTGGCCACATGACCCGGAAGCTGGACGCCGGCTCCCTTGGCCAACAAAGCGAGATGAGCGCCGCAACCCCAGAGTTATCCATGACTGGACCTAACGGTCAGGGGTCCCTTTCCCTTTACCTTTAAACATCCATCAAATGGGAGGATCCTGATCTAAACAGAGCAGAACTGTGCCTCCCTTCCCGCGAGACTCTCCTTGGGCCTATCTGTGTGTGCGACGTATTTGTGCAGAAAAACATGCCCAAAAGCCAGAGGTGGTGCAGCACTTATTAGAGTGTTGGTTTACAAGGACCAGGGAGAGACCAGTGTTCAAATCTCCCCACTTGGCCATGAAGCTCACCTTGGGGGCCGGTCGCTCGCTCTCAGTTTAACCTACCTTGCAGGATAATTTGGGGAGGGGGGTTAAATGGGGAGGTGGGGAGAACCACGTTAGCTACCTGGAGAAAAAAGGCAGAACATACAACCCATAATGAGCAATGGCTGCCACACATAGGCATGGGCTTGTTTCTGTGGGCACCACCATAAACCCCATCCGCACACCCTGAAATATGGATGCCTTCAGAGCAATAATTGTTCCTCCGCCCCCCCAGAAGGTCCAGTGCCGAGGGCCTTCTGGCGGTTCCCTCGCTGCGAGAAGCCAAGTTACAGGGAACCAGGCAGAGGGCCTTCTCGGTGGTGGCACCCACCCTGTGGAACGCCCTCCCACCAGATGTCAAAGAGAAAAATAACTACCAAACTTTTAGAAGGCATCTAAAGGCAGCCCTGTTTAGGAAAGCTTTTAATGTTTAATAGTTTATTGTATTTTAGTTTTTTGTTGGAAGCTGCCCAGAGTGGCTGGTGAGGGCCAGCCAGATGGGTGGGGTATAAATAATAAATTATTATTATTATATTATTATTATTATTATTATAAAGGGGGTGTGCGTGAGACCCAGGACAGGGCCTGTTCTGCAGTAGCCCCTAATAATTCATTCTCCTTGGCTGACATGTCTCCTTCCCTCCTCCCATCTCCCTATCTAGGGAACCGCATCGTCATGGGCAAGAACCACGTTTTCCGCTTCAACCACCCAGAGCAGGCGCGGCTGGAACGGGAGCGCAACACCCCCGCGGAGAGCCAGGCCGAGCCAGTCGACTGGAACTTTGCCCAGCGGGAGCTGCTGGAGAAGCAAGGAATCGACATCAAGCTGGAGATGGAGAAGAGGTGGGCGAGTATTGGCTAGTCAGTGATATCATTTGCCGGAAGCTTGCACAATGACGGTGCCAGGCGCACCGCTGTGGGGAGGGAGTTGCAGAGCTCAGGGGCCACCGCAGAGCAGGCCCTGTCCTGGGTCTCACACACACACCCTTTTGAGCTTCTGGGGGTGGAGGAACAACCAAGAGGGGACCCCTTCTGCCAATCTCAGCACCTCAGAAGGTCTGTAGGGAAGAGGGGGGCTGTTTCTTGTGACTTGTGGAGTGGGACCTCTCCTGTGTCTCTGTCACAATTTATTGTTTCTGTCCTCTCCTTTTCCCCATCACCCTTTTTTTACAAAAAGGCTTCAGGACCTGGAGACGCAATATCGTCGTGAGAAGGAGGAGGCGGACTTGCTTCTGGAGCAGCAAAGACTGGTGTGTACATGTCGACATATCTCTGTTGCCCCATACCTCTCCAGTGTAGGGTGGGAGGAGCAGGCAGGGCAGGAGTGACCCACTTTACAGAGCAGCACCCGATAGGCTGCCCTCTTTGTTGTCATTCTGTTGGACAGGGGACAGTCCCGGGTGCAGAGAGTTTGTAGGCCAGAAGCAAACAGGCTGTTGGTCAGCCAGTTCCAGCTCTGCCTATAAATCTCAAAGCCAATATTGCTTCTGGGGCTGATTGCAGCCCCTATGCACCCACCACCCCCACGTGCTTCTTTTTGCAACTCATCAATTTTTAAAAAGTTAAAAGGTAAAGGACCCCTGACAGTTAAGTCCAGTCGCAAACGACTCTGGGGTTGCAGGACTCATCTTGCTTTACTGACCAAGGGGGCCGACATTTGTCCGCACACAGTTTTTCCGGGTCATGTGGCCAGCAAGACTAAACCGCTTCTGGCGAAACCAGAGCAGCGCACGGAAACGCCGTTTACCTTCCCGCCGGAGTGGTACCTATTTATCTACTTGCACTTTGACGTGCTTTCGAACTGCTAGGTGGGCAGGAGCCGGGACCGAGCAACGGGAGCTCACCCTGTCACGGGGATTTGAACCTCTGACCTTCCGATCGGCAAGCCCTAGGCTCCGTGGTTTACACCACAGCGCCTCCCGCGTCCCTTTAAAAAGTTACTAACTTGTTAAATTTTAAAGGGTCACACAGCCCAAAAGGACAAAAGGGCAAAGACTCAGCACAGCCGCAAAAGGCTGTGAAAGTAATATTAACTCGTACAAAATATTCCCTTTACACATAATAAAGGTTTCTAAAAACAAAAAAAAACAACCATACTCCTCACCTGTGAGAAGCTTGAGAGCAAGGCTTCTATACAGTATTAAATGAGCTGAACATTTGTGTATATACTAACAGCACTGAGTGACCATGTGTCTCAGTGGGAAATGAAATCAAACACAAGCACACACAAACCTATTCTGTATGTGTGAGCGAGAGAGACTGGAGCTCTGCTCACCAAGGCAAAACCGTTTTGAGCATATAATGGCTGCACTGACTCTGACTCTACAGTCAGGGGAAGCAGTGCTGCTGAATCCTAGGCACAGGGCTGCCTCGCAAGACAGCTCAGAAACTTATGCTGGGGCAGATTTTGGCAGCCAGGTATAGCTTGAGCCTATATCGCCAATCCTGGTCCGACTGCACTGGCTCCAATTCTGGATCCAATTCAAAGTGCTGGCTTTGACCTATAAAACTTCAAACAGCTGAGGACCCCAATACAGTGGACTCTCGGGCTACGTCACCTTCGGGTAACGTAACTTTCAGGTTGCGAACGCAGCAATCTCGGGAGTGTATACTTCCGGGTTTTGCCGCGCATGCATGCACAGAAGCGCTTTGCACATGCGCAGAAGCAGCGCCTCTAGATGCAGACTTTTTGGGGTACGTACGGACCCCCAGAACGAATTTAAGTTCATATCCAGAGGGTCCACTGTACAGCCTCTCCCCGTAGGAACCAACCCAAACCCCGAAATCTTCATCCGAGGCCTGTCTTCATGGGCCTCTTCCACAAAAGGTCCAGAGGACAGCAACACGAGGAAGGGCCCATTCGGTGGTGGCTCCCTGCTTGTGGGATGTTCTTCCCAGGGAGATTTGCCGTGAGCCTTCATTAGGCACCTGGCGAAAATGTGCCTCTTCAACCAAGCCTTTGGCTGTTAATCTATAGTCTTTTAAAGCAGTGGAGATATTCTTCCACCCACTTCTCTTTTATTACTATTACATTATGTGTCTTATGCCATGGCCTGTCGATTAAGGCGGTATATAAAGGAGAGATGAGACTATCTTTTCAAGAAGGGCAGTTTGCTAAACCCTTGAATACTAAGCCATTAAGATCGGAGTACTTCTGGGATATGTCCAGTACAGTCCCCACTGCCCCCTGCAGAAACTCAGCTGTGCCCCCCCTCTCCTTCCGTCTCCCCAGTACGCAGACTCCGACAGCGGGGACGACTCGGACAAGCGCTCCTGCGAGGAGAGTTGGCGCCTGATCTCATCCCTGCGCGAGAAGCTCCCGGCCACCAAGGTCCAGACCATCGTGCGCCGCTGCGGCCTGCCCAGCTCAGGCAAGAAGCGGGAGCCGCTCCGCGTCTACCAGATCCCCCAGCGTCGGCGGGCGGCGAAGGACCCCCGCTGGCTGACCCTGGCCGACCTCAAGATGCAGGCGGTCAAGGAGATCTGCTACGAGGTGGCCCTCAACGACTTCCGCCACTCACGCCAGGAGATCGAGGCCCTGAGCATCGTCAAGATGAAGGAGCTGTGCCGCCTCTACGGAAAGCGCGACTCCAACGAGCGCGACAGCTGGCGCGCCGTGGCCCGCGACGTCTGGGACACGGTGGGCGTGGGCGAGGCGGACGGCACGGCAGGGGGCGGAGGAGGAGGAGGAGGAGGGGGCTCCTCGGAGGTCCGCACGGGAGGAACCCCCGGCGCGGATGTGGACGACCTCCGGGCCCACATCGACAAGCTGACTGACATTCTGCAGGAGGTGAAGATCCAGAACAACATGAAAGACGAGGAGATCCGGGCGCTGAGGGACCGTGTGGTCAAGATGGAGCGTGTCATCCCCATCTCGGCCCAGGTGAGCTGGGGGTCTGCAAGGGGGGAGGGCAGTGATGGTAAGGTGAGGAAGGCTGTTGCAGAGAAATGCTCTCTTTTTTGCCCACACAAACCCAGAAGAGGAATCTGGCAGAAATTGTAGCGGCTTCCTAAAAACACCCTCCATTGTTCTGCCCGGACACTGAGGTCCAGTGCCAAAGGCCTTCTGGTGGTTCCCGAGAGGCAGTGTGGTGTAGTGGTTAAGAGCAGTGGACTTGTAATCTGGTGAACCGGGTTCGATTCCCCACTCCTCCACATGCAGCTGCTGGGTGACCTTGGGCTAGTCACACTTCTCTCAGCCCCACTCACCCCACAGAGTGTTTGTTGTGGGGAATGTGAGCCGCTTTGAGACTCCTTAGGGCAGTCATAAAGCGGGATATCAAGTCCAAACTACTCTATCAAGTCCAAACTACTCTTCCCTCGCTGCGAGAAGCCAAGTCACAGGGAACCAGGCAGAGGGCCTTCTTGGTGGTGGCGCCCGCCCTGTGGAACACCCTGCCACCAGATGTCAAAGAGAACAACAACTACCAGACTTTTAGAAGACATCTGAAGGCAGCCCTGTTTAGGGAAGCTTTTAATGTTTAATAGGTTATTGTATTTTAGTGTTCTGTTGGAAGCTGCCCAGAGTGGCTGGGGAAACCCAGCCAGATGGGCGGGGTATAAATAATAAATTATATTATTATTATCATCATCATCAGGGGCCGTGTGGCTCAGTGAGGCAATCCATCTGGCTGGGCAGCAGATGCCCAGAAGTTGGCAGCAGGGTGTCGGCACAGAGAGTCTCAGCTAAGGACAGCAATCATGGAATGGTAGAGTTGGAAGGGACATATTAGTCCGATGTGGGTGGAGACAGCAACAATAATTAGAGAACCCCTTTTGGACTTTTTTGTGTGAAAAGGACAATGAATGAATGGAGAGGCATTTGGGTCTGGAGATTAGGAAAACATCGCTTAACAGAAAGTCGAACAGTTGGATGCCACCCTAGAGTGAATGTTTTGAATTCTTCCTTCTAATGTAATGGACAGGCAGAAAACCAGAAATTCTTCTTATTTCTGTTTCCATTTGGATTAGTTTTATTTCATTGCATTACAAAAAAGGCTGTCATGAAATCTGCCTCAGACCTTTGCGCTTCTTCTTCTTCTTCTTCTCCCAGGAGGACGAAGACCTCGAGAACGAGTGGGGCTCGCTGCTCTTCTCCGAGGGGCTCGCTCCGTCGGAGGAGGACCCCAAGGAGGACCGGGCGGGTGGCCAGGACTCCCCGACCCCCAGGGAGGCCGGGGAGGAGAGGAGAGGCCCCTCCCCGACCTGCTGCGACCGTGTCTCCCGCCTGATGGAGAAGGACCCGGCCTTCCGCCGCGGGCGCCTCCGTTGGCTGCGCCAGGAGCAGGCACGGCTCCAGAGCCTGCAGCAACAGCAGCTGGCCAAAGCCCTGCGCCGCACACAGCCCCACGCCGCCCCGGGCAAGTTCATCCCCCCCCAGGACTGCAAACTGCGATTCCCCTTCAAGAGCAACCCCCAGCACCGCTACTCCTGGGCGCCCGGCTCCGCCTTCATGGTGGAGAGCGAGCCGGTGAAGGAGGAGAAGGGGGCCGAGTCCTGCCCCCCACGGCCCCCCAGCCCCCGCCCTGCCCGGAAGAGCAGCCCCGCGCCCCAGCAGAACAGGCGCTCTGCCCCGCCGCGCCGCAACTCCCTGGAAGGCGGGCAGGCGCGCGGGAGGCGGGGCCCCGCGCAGGAGCACTACCAGGCCCGCAAGCACAACTACTACCCCCGGCAGCACCAGCCCTACCCGCAGCACCGGCCCCCCAACGCCCCGGACGGAGGCCCCCCGCCCCGCATGCGCCGGCAGAGGTCAGCCCCCAACCTGCAGCAAGAGCGCGAGAGCGCCGTGTGACCCGGGGCGATCTGGCGCTCCCTGGCCAGACGGAAGCAGGAATGGGGGCGCGCAGGGAGGGGGCAGCAGTAGCCTCAGATCCCGGACGGCTGCCCGCCTGCCATGGACGGACAAGCTTCTGAGCACAGAGCTTCCTTCTTGTGGGGCGAGGGAAACTTGGGCGATGGAGGGTGGGTGTTTTGAGCGCTGCTGCGGTTTCAGGAAGGGCCGAGTCGGATCAGCAGGGTCTTTTCTGGCGGGGAAAGCCAAAGAGGTCGTCGTAGGTGTTTTTTTTTTTATGTAATAGGAATGGGTTTAGGAGGGGGAAAGGATGGGTTGCTGTTTGGTTTTAAGACTGCGCGATAGAGGAGGTTGTGGAGGGTTTGTGCAAGGAGGTCAGGAGAGTTTGGCGCAAGAGGCCTTCCGACCATGGAAGGTGGTGGGCTTCCTCGTGAGCAGAGGTTGGGTGTCCACCTGTCAGGGATTCTTGGGCTGCGATTCCTGCATCTCGGGGGGTTGGTCTAGAGGACCCTTGGGGTTCCCTTACCCCTCTACAAGTCTATAAGGAAAGAGTGGGTGGGTTTGTCCAGAGAAGGCCATGGTAAGAATGTGGGCCTGTGGGGTTTCCCCCGCACCCCAGTTGCCCCTCTCCCTAAAGTCAAAGCATGGGTGTCCTGCCTGCCTATTTTAGACAATTCCAAAGTGGGGCAGAGGCACAGTTCAGCCCCCCCTTGGCTTGCCGGTGGAGGGGCGGTTGCTGCCTTGGGACGCCCCCACCCCCCACTTTGTGTGGCAGGGGGGCTGGAGCACATTGGTGGCCTTTTAACTGGTGCTGCCCTGCCCTCCCCACTCCAAGGAACAGCCTGTTTGTTGAAGGGGAACTTATGGGGCAGAGGAAACCTCTCTGGGGCTATTGAGGGCTGCTGTCACACGCTTTGTCTTGGAGCAGCACTCTCTCTGCTTGTGGCTGGAATACTGCCGGGGGTGGGGGGGAGTTGAAGTCCACTTTGAAGGCCAAGGTTGTGGCCACTGAGGCGGCCTCTCCCCCCCCCCAAAAAAAAATTTTCCTGCCCTCTACGGAGAGGGCAGGAAGATCTTTTATATTTTCCTCTGCTGTCCGATGCCACTCACGTGCCGTCAATCTTTCTTCTATTAGTCCTGGGTTGGGTTGGGGGCTGGGATGAGGAAGCCCCTCTTCAGCTGCAATTCCCACATTGCAGAGGGTCTCTTCCAGCTCTGGAATTCTATGAAACAGGGCAGGATGTCTAATTATTGTTCAGTGGGGCTTTTTCCCCCCTGGGGAGATGGGTGGAAGAGAGGCAAGCCTCCTATCTCTGTGGGTGCAATATCCTATTTTTAACACACACACCCCCTCCCAAAATACCACTGAAGCTGATGGATGGGGCTCGGCTCCACCTGTTGGCTGCTACTGTCCCCTGACCCCATGCTTTCTCACTGCGGCCAAAGGCCTGCCCCCGACCAGCAATCCTGTGGAACCCCAAGAGGGGGGAGCCTCATGGTGCACTCTCTTCCCCCACCCCACCGAGCTTTGCACGAGCACAGCGCGGGTTGGGCTAGATGACCTTTGGGGTCCCTTCCAACTCTACAATTCTAGGGTTCTAAGTGGGTCTGTCCAGCCCTTCCAAAACTGCTTTTTGTGGTGTGTTCCCCAAGGGCTTTCTTGTGGGTTCCCCCCCCCTTCATGAGAGGGATTTGTGGGAAGTATGTATGGGGTAGGGGGTGCCTGTCTGTGTGTGTCCACGTGCGTGCGTGTGGGGGGCTGAGTGGCTGCTGCCCCTGGAAATGTGGCTGAAGACCCTCTACTGTTATCCTCTTCCAATAAAGGTGGGGCCGACCTGCCGCATCTCTCAACGGACTCTCCTCCCTTCCTTGCAAGCGGGGGCAGTTTGAGGGGTGATGTGGGTGTGGGGTGCTGGGCTGGCATGGGGGGTCTTTATCACCTCCTTTGAAATGGGGGGGCACCTGGCTTGACAGCTGCACATGTGAAAAGGAACGGCCAGAAGCTGAGCGCGAGTCCACAGGGTGATGCAGCGGCAAAAAAGGCTAATACTATTCTCAGCTCCATCCTCAGAAGTCTAGTGTCCTGATCAAGGGAAGGAATAATCCTGCTCTATCCTGCCTTGGTCAGGCCACACCTGGAGTCCTGGGTCCGGTTCTGGGCACCCTAGTTTAAAGAGGACATTGACAAGCTGGAAGGTGTGCAGAAGGAGGCAACCAAGAGTGTGGAAACCAAGCCTGATGAGGAGCGGTTGAAGGAGAAGAGGAGAGATGAGAGCCAACATCAGATATCTTCAGGGCTGCCACGTGAAAGCATGTTTCCTGCTGCTCCAGAGGGTAGGACTCGAATCCAGGGCTTGATATTGCAAGGAAGGAATAACTGACTCACAAGGGCATTTGACTATAGGATGGACTCCCTTGGGATCACTGCAGGGCAGACCCTCCAAAGCCCCCCTCCCCATCAGAGAGGCTCCCATTTTCTGGCCTGCTCAGCAAAACCAGGATGCGAGTCCCCCCGCCTTCCCTCCCTGGTGACGCAAATCCCTGTTTCTCTTGGCCGCCGACCCCACAGGTCAAGCCCTCTCCTGTTTTCTGTTCCTCACGCCTTGCTGAGGACGCTGCTTCCCCTCCTGCCCCCCCCCCCACCGCCGCCGCAAGCCTCTCCTCTAGACACGACACAGCTGGTGAATTGTGAAGCCTCGCAGCACACCGCCTCCTCCATTTGGGTGCCTCGCTTTTATTTCAACATGTCGCAAAGGCGTTGCTGGTGGCGTGGCCTGGTCTCCTGTGCCCCCAAAATCTCCTGCCCCTTTTCGAGGTGCTGCACCCCAGACCCATTCCCCCGACGTCTCTCCACCTTCCAGGCCCAGCCAGCGGGGAATAAGAACAACCAGGGCTTGCAAAAAAGGCTGTCAGCATTCGCACTCGGAGGAAGCGTGGATGACCCTGATGAGACAGGGCGCTCCTTCCGTCCGCAGCCATGGTGGATGGGTGGGCACAGATCCCATTTGTGGTGGGGAGGAAGAGAAGAGGATTCATTACCCTACTGGTCAAGCTGTCACCTTCCCCCAGGAGGTCAGGATCGCAGGAATGCCATGGTTAAGAGGCCTGGAAGAGGCAAAGAGAGGTGGAGATCAGGAATTTTCGCCTTGATCCCAGGGAGCAGCACAAATCCCATCAGCCCCCAGAGGGCTGAGGTTCAAAACATCCTGCGGTGGCTAGTAATAATAATAATAATTTATTATTTATACCCCAGCCACTCTGGGCGGCTTCCAACACAATATTAAAATACAGTAATGTATCAAACATTAAAAGCTTCCCTAAACAGTGCTCTCGGGAGATGGATAGTCTCTGCTCTACTGGATGCTTTTGAGCAAAGCATGATGGGAATATCCCTCCACCACTGCTCACACCAGCCATCAGGAAGGATGGAGGAACTTGGCCTAACTCAGTCAATTGCAAATGTCCCCGTCCCCCCAACAGTAAGAGCCATTCAATAGCCTTCCTTGGGAGTTGTGAACTCTCCTCCTTTGGAGGTTCTTAAGCAGAGTTTGGATATGGCCATCAGGCATGGATGTGTCAGCTGAGATTCCTCCATTGCCAGGGGTTGGACTGGATATCCTCTTGGGGTCCTTTCCAATTCTACGATTCTATTATTCTACCCTGAGGACCACTTGGGAAACTGCTGAGCATCTTAGCAGATTTCTCCCCCTGTGGCAGTCATGGTACTGTGCTGCATGCTAGATGCTGTACGGTTTTTGATTTTGCATTTTCATCGCTTCTTGTATATTGCATTTTATTGTATAGCTGTTTGAACGCCATAATTGTAGTTCAATAGAATGCAATATATAAGGAATAAAAGAAGCAACCTGGCTGCTGGTCAGGCCCAAAGGGGCCCATCCAAGTCCAGGATCCTGTCCTCACAGTGGCCAGCCAGTGCCATCCAGATC
>NC_138502.1:459511-609272 GCF_964252035.2 Podarcis erhardii | reverse complement strand
GGAGAAAAAGGCGAGGCATGGAATGCAGTAAATAAATACAGATTCCTACCCCCTCCTCATGGGCTCCCATCTGCCACCCCTACGGCCAGGCATGTTGAAAACTGGAGTCCTGCAACGTCTGGGGGGCCAGAAGTGTCCCCACCGCCGGTCTGCCCTCTGGCTAGCCTTCAGGGTTTCATGTAAGCCCTACCTGGCGGCCTAAACCAGGACCTTCTGCCTTGCAGAGCAAATGCTGCAGCCCTTTCCCACGGAAGTATAGCATCTAGATCAAGGGAAGTAATAGTGCCACTGTATTCTGCTCTGGTCAGACCTCACCTGGAGTACTGTGTCCAGTTCTGGGCACCACAGTTCAAGAAGGACACTGACAAACTGGAACGTGTCCAGAGGAGGGCAACCAAAATGGTCAAAGGCCTGGAAACGATGCCTTATGAGGAACGGCTAAGGGAGCTGGGCATGTTTAGCCTGGAGAAGAGGAGGTTAAGGGGTGATATGATAGCCATGTTCAAATATATAAAAGGATGTCACATAGAGGAGGGAGAAAGGTTGTTTTCTGCTGCTCCAGAGAAGCGGACACGGAGCAATGGTTCCAAACTACAAGAAAGAAGATTCCACCTAAGCATTAGGAAGAACTTCCTGACAGTAAGAGCTGTTCGACAGTGGAATTTGCTGCCCAGGAGTGTGGTGGAGTCTCCTTCTTTGTAGGTCTTTAAGCAGAGGCTTGACAACCATATGTCAGGAGTGCTCTGGTGGTGTTTCCTGCTTGGCAGGGGGTTGGACTCGATGGCCCTTGGGGTCTCTTCCAACTCTAGGATTCTATGGATAACCTTTGACCTGCCTCTCTGGTGCTTCTGAAGCGGGACCATCTTTCAGGTCACCTCAAGCCCCTCCAACCTCTGGCACCGAAATACCCAATCAACAGCGTTTCACATTTCTTATTTAATACGGGTGCCTGCGTATATAGCAGAATGTTACGCAGGCTGCATGTCTCAATGAGGCTGGCAAACTATAGACTCCCAGTGAGCCGCCTTGATATGTGTGGGGCAGCTTCAGGTGGGCATGGGGCAGTCCTGCCACAGCAGGGACTAGCCTCTTGGACCCTATTCTGCTCCCTCCCCGTGCTCACCCACAACTCACCCAGGCCTCGTGGAGAAAGGGGTGCCCCATGTCGAACCACTGCCCGCTGCTGCCCTCTCCTCGCCGGGCCAGGCTGGCTGCTTCCCGGGCGCAGGGTCGTTGCTTGCTGTCCGCCAGCAGGTGCTCCTGGGCAAGGGGTAGAAGGAGGGGTCTGTGGGCATCAATCCGTCCTCAGCTGTCCTCTAAGCCTGAAGTCCTCTCCCCCTTACGGGAGAGTTCGTCATTGCCCAGGGCCAGCAGGGTGGGAAATGCACTCTGCGTATGCACAGAGGAGCAAAGGTTCTAGGCCCAGAGGGACCCCCAGCGCTGGGGGAAGAGTCCTAGGATGTAAGAGTAAGGGGGGCATCAAAAGGGGGGGCGGTTCCTGCCCAGTCTGCCATCCTCTGAGTGGGCACCCGGATGCCCAAAGGGAAGGAGATTGCAGCGCAACTGTGGAACACCCTTGCACCTTGAACGGTGGACATCGCCAGGTGGCATGAGAACCCACCCACCCTGGATGGTGGCGTTGGGGTCCCTTAATTCTCCCTTGCTCCGATCACCCCGCTTCTTAATTCCCCGATACCCCCCCTCTTGGCTCCTGCGTCCCCCTCCCCACAGAGGGATGCCCCCACCCTGAGGAGCAGCTGCAGCAGTCCCGCCCCAAAGGGGTGGGGGGCTCTACAGGGTCTGCAAATAATAATAATAATAATAATTATTATTATTATTATTATTATTATTATTATTATTATTCCAGTTACAGGTAGGTAGCCGTGTTGGTCTGCCATAGTCAAAACAAAATAAAAAAATTCCTTCCAGTAGCACCTTAAAGACCACCTAAGTTAGTTCTAGGTATGAGCTTTCGTGTGCATGCACACTTCTTCAGATACACACTGTGTATCTGAAGAAGTGTGCATGCACACGAAAGCTCATACCTAGAACTAGAACTAACTTAGTTGGTCTTTAAGGTGCTACTGGAAGGAATTTTTTTATTTTGTTATAATTATTATTTAGGGCTCCCAATCAAATATTAAAAACAAAATACAGCATCAGGCATTAAAAACTTCCCTAAATAGGTCTGCCTTCAGCTGTCTTCATCATCATCATCATCAAATTTATTATTTATACCCCGCCCATCTGGCTGAGTCTCCCCAGCCACTCTGGGCGGCTCCCAATCACATGTTAAAAACAGTACAGCATTAAATATTAAAAACTTCCCTGAACAGGGCTGCCTTCGGGTGTCTTTTAAAGAGAAGATAGCTGCTTATTTCCTTCACATCTGAAGGGAGGGCGTTCCACAGGGCGGGCGCCACCACCGAGAAGGCCCTCTGCCTGGTTCCCTGTAACCTCACTTCTTGCAATGAGGGAACCGCCAGAAAGCCCTCAGAGCTGGACCTCAGGCAGGTGGAGACGCTCCTTCAGATATACTGGACCGAGGCCGTTTAGGGCTTTCAAGGTCAGCACCAACACTTTGAATTGTGCTTGGAAATGTCCTGGGAGCCAATGTAGGTCTTTCAAGACCAGTGTTATGTGGTTTCCCAGTCACCAGTCTGGCTGCTACATTCTGGATTAGTTGCAGTTTCCGGGTCACCTTCCAAGGTAGCCCCAGGTAGAGCACATTGCAGTAGTCCAAGCGGGAGATAACTAGAGCATGCACCACTCTGGCCAGACAGTCCGCGGGCAGGTAGGGTCTCATCCTGCATACCAGATGGAGCTGGTAGACAGCCGCCCTGGACACAGAACTGACCTGCGCCTCCGTGGACAGCAGTGAGTCCAGAATGACTCCCAGGCTGCGCACCTGGTCCTTCAGGGCCACAGCTGCCCCATTCAGGACCAGGGAGTCATTCAGGACCGGGAGCAATGCTTCTGAACTCCAGTTGCAGGAGGGAAGAGTTGCTCTTGTGCTCGGATCCTGCTTGCGGGGTCCCCATTGGGGCATCTGGTTGGCCACTGTGAGGACAGGATTCTGGACAGGATGGGCCCCCGTGGGCCTGATCCAGCCGGGCTCTTACGAGGCCAGGAGAGAGAGAGAGAGAAGGTGGTGGCGGTGCTGCAACCCCCCCCCCAGTTCCGGGACCGTCCCGATTCCCCCCCCCGCGCCCCCCCCGGGGCTTCCGCGGTCTCTGCCCCGAGGGGAATCCCAGACAGGAGCTTTCCCCGCCCCTGGCTGGCTGCTGCGGAGGGGCAGAGGGGGCACTGACCAAGCCCGCCCCCCATTTCTTTTGGGGGGGCCCTCCACGTGACTCCCTCCACCCCCCCCCCGGCAGCCGCCCCTCTCTCACCAGCTGCTGCCTCCTCCTCCTCCTCCTCCTCCTGCTGTCCGTCCGCACTCCGGCCCCGCCCTCCCCTCTCCCGATTGGTCCAACTGCTTCCTATTCCAGCCCTCTAGTGGGCGCGGCTCGCCTTCCCGCTTTTCTATTGGTCAGAAGCCTCAGGGAAACCCCCCGCCGGCGTCTCCATTGATCGCCGCCGCCGCCGCCTTCCTGTCGTGGCAACTAAGCCACGCCCACCAGGCCCTGATTGGCGGGAGCTTCCTATGACGCCACACACATCCCGCGGGTGGAGGTTCCCTCAGACGGGGGTCGCCCACCTGAAAGAGTCTTCGGGCGCCTCAATGGGGCGTAATTAATGATAGTAATTATTATTATTATTAATGATATTAAGACTCCATAATCATTATTTGATCATTATTAATAATGTAATAATAATAATAGTAAATCATCCTTTTGCACTTAAACTCTCCTCATTGGGTGTTTTTAAGCAGAAAATTTAAACCACCTGCCCGGGATTCTGTAGCGGCGATCCCTGCATCGCGGGGGGTTGGACTGGATGACCCCTGGGGTCCCTCATTCAACGCTCCTGTTCTAAGATCCCAGTATTCTACTCTTCTTGTTCCAAAATGAATTTAACTCCGAGCTAGATAATATTCTTATATTATCTGCTGTTTTAATTGACGAATGATAGAATTTTTTTAAAAAAGATATCTTGGCGAAGGAAGATTATATAACAATCTTATATTTTAAAAATGGAAGATGAATTAGTCGCGAATGCACGTGTGAGCGGGCATCTTGTATGTCTCTCTCCTTTTGCAATTATACCACGAGTTCCACCCCCCAACCCCCACCCAGGGCGCTCAAGGTCCTGCTGCGACGGACTCTAACCACTAGGCCTCCACTGTCTCTTTCCGACTCCCAAAGAAACGCCCCTCGCAGCATCCTTCGGGGTCCCGCTGGCGCCACGCGGGCTTCGCTGCTGGAGGAGAGGCGCGCCAGCCCCCCGGGCTCCCCTTCCCTCCTGGGGCTGGCAGCAGCTGGGGGTCGCGGTCCCGCCGCCGACGGGGGTCCGAAGCTGCCGCGCGATCTCGGGGGCGCCCTTCTCACGACGCGTGTCGTGTTGCCTTCCCCGCTGGGAGGCAGGAGATTGCTGGGACCCCCCAGACGGGAGGGAAGGGCGCCCCTTGGGGATCTGCTTTGGGGGGGGGCTTCCCAAAAGAGACCCCGCGTGGCCCCTGGGAGTTCAGGGGGGCACGGAGCCTTCCCCGCCCTGACGCGTGTCGTCTTCCCCGCTCGGAGGCAGGAGATCGCTGCTGGGACCCCCAGGCTGGAGGGAAGGGCGCCCCTTCGGGATCTGCTTGGGGGGGGGGGCTTCCCAAAAGGGACCCCCGGGAATCTTTTACCCATCCCCGGAGCGCAGCGCGCTCTGCACATGCTCCTGGGCTTGGCCGTGGCTCTCCGCCCGCCCCCTCGGCCCCTCCCCGCCGCCTGGCTCCCCCCACCGGCTCCCCATAAGTAGGAGGCGGCGCTGCTGGGACGCCACTCCGTCCCCGTCTCGCCGCCCGCCCCGTCCAGCTCAGGGAAGCGCCCCGAAAGCGACGAGGATGGCGCCCCACTTCTCCCTCCTGCCGTCCCTACTGCTCGCCCTCCTGCCGCTGGCCCGGGCCCAGGACCCCCCCGCCGGGAACAACACCAGGTACCTGCGCGCCCCCCCCCGACCCGTCTCATCCTCCAGCCCCCCATCCCAAGACATACCCCCAAGATCGGGGCTGGGGGGGTGACTCTTTGCCATAGAGGCCCCCTTCCCTCTTCCACATCCTGGGGGTGCTTGCGGGGGGGGGACTGCTGCTGCTGCGCGCCCCCCCCCCGACGTTTTGGGTCCGTCCGCGCCACATCTGGAAGGGTTTAGGCGAGACGCGGCTGGTCCGGCTGCCAGGAGCCGGGATGAGCCAAGCGGATTCCCGGAATTCTTGGACCGGGTGTCAAGAGAGCTACTGGGAAAGGGGGCGAGGGGGGGGGGATGGCGGCTCTGGGTCAGGGGCAGAGAGGCTGGGAGGAGGGGGCGCCCACAGCCCCGCCGTCCGCCCCTTCTTAGCCCCGGGCTGTCTAGGAAAGGGGGCAGGACGTCTGCTTGGCATGCAGAAGGGCGCCTCCGCGTAGGGCCTGTCTGAAATCCTGGAGAGCCGCTGCTGCCAGCCTGAGCTGGATGGATGAAGGAATAAGTCACCTTCTTTACGCCAGGGGGTCTTCAACTTCCAGACCCCTAGTGGAACGGATTCCCTCAGAAGAGGGTAGGCTCTCCTTCGCTGGAGGTTTCAAAGCAGAGTCGGAGTCGGGGATTCTTCCTGCATGGCAGCGGGTTGGGCTGGATGACCTTTGGGGATCCCAGCCAACTCCTCGGTTCTGTGGGGCATGCCCTGTCTTCCCCTCTCTCACGCTTCTCCCTCTCCCTTCCAGACCCATCTTCGTCTGCGGGGGCGACCACACTGGCGACAACGGCTACATCGCCAGCGAGGGCTTCCCCAGCCACTACCCTCCCAGCAAGACCTGTGTCTGGACCATCACGGTGACTCTCCCTGGGGGTGGGGGTCCTGGGCAGGGGGTGGGGGGGCACGCAGCTAGGTACCCCCACTCCAGCTCCCACCAGTTGCTGACCATTGGCAATGGCTAGGTTGTCCAATGTCTCCCAGTGCGTTTCCTGGCCAGCAGGGGGGCAGGATTCGAACCCTGCTCCTATTGCGCAAGCGTGGCGCTGAATTAAGGCCACGCAAGGGCAACATCCTCCTTTTGCCTGCAGCTGTTTCAGATTTTATTTTCCCCAAGTGTGGGTGCCCCCTGATTCTCCCTCTGCCAGTCTGCCCACCCCCTGGCATCTGACAGCCCCTTTGCCCCCCATTCCCAGGTCCCAGAAGGGCAGGTGGTGATGCTCTCCTTCCGGGTCTTTGACATGGAGCCGGACCCCGTCTGTCGCTACGACTACCTGGAGGTCTACAACGGGCACTCGGCCGTCGAGGGGCAGCGCCTGGGCCGCTTCTGCGGCACTTTCCGGCCGGGAGCGGTCCTCAGCACCAGCAACCGGATGATGCTGCGGATGGTGTCCGACGAGGGCACCGGAGGGAGGGGCTTCCTGGTGTGGTTCAGCGGGGGGCTCCCCCACGTCGACGGTAAGGGACCCCCCCTTGCAGCGGCCGGTGGCATTGGGGCTGGCGGGAGTTATAGTTCCAAACTTCTGGCGGGTTGCCAGGTTGGCCGAATCCTTCTGACTTACCCACAATTCCTCTGGCAAATTACCCAGGATCCTTTGGGCCACCCTGCTGAGAACAAGGAGGATTCGGGGGCGGGAGGTTTGGGTGCCAATCTTGTTTCCCCGTCAAAACTAAGTTTGTATATTTAATAGTCAGGGAAACCAAATCCTGAGATTGTGAGTCGCGCTGAGATCATGATGATGATGAGTTGAGGGAGTTGAGGGATGTTTAGCCTGGAGAAGGAGAGGCCGGAAGAAATCTGAAGGTCTGCCCATTGGAAGATGCAGCAAGCTTGCTTTGTGCTGCTCCGGAGGGTAGGACTCGAACCCATGGCTTCAAGTAGCAAGAAGGGAGATTCCGACTCAACATCAAGAAGAACCTTCTAATGGCAAGAGCCATTTGTCAGTGGAACAAACTCCCTCTGAAGGTGGGGAAATCTCCTTCCTTGGGAGTTTTTAAGCAGAGGTTGGGGGGCCACCTGTCCTATATAATAATAATAATAATAATAATAATAATAATAATAATAATAATAATAATAATTTTTATTTATACCCCGCCCTCCCCAGCCAGAGCGGCTAACACCGATAAAATTACAGTAAAATCATAATAGGAAAAACAAAAAACACCAATTTTAAATACAGGTTGAAATGCAATTTAAAATGCAGCCTCATTTTAAAAGTAGCCCATAGATCAATATATGATCTAGCTGAGATTCCTGCATTGCAGTGGGTCGGACTGGATGACCCTTGAGGTCCTTTCCGACTCTACAATTCTGTGATTCATTTGGGGCTTTTAAGCAGAGGTTGGGTGGCCACCTGCCAGAGATTTTTTAATCGAGATTCCTGCATTGCAGGGGGTCGGACTGGATGACCCTTCCAACTATGACTCATTAATTGCTAACTCCTTATTTTGGGACCACAGATGACTTTTGAAATTAACGTTGCACAGAAACCCCCAAGAAGCAGCCAGCAATGGGATCCTAGGAGGACTGGATCTCAAAAACTAATTTAACAACTGTTAGGCTGACAAATACTTTGCAGGGGGCAGTGTTTTGGGATAGGAGCGTTTGCCAGCTGGAATGTTTGAAGGGTGAGAGGACTGCTGTGGAATCTCCTGGGATCACGGCAAGCATTTGACCTCTGACCTCGAGTAAAAGGGATCTGGCTGGCAGGGAGAGTTTTAGGCCGAACCAGCTGCTCATCTGGGAGCATAATGGGGAAGCTGGCGCTCTGCACCCTGGGGTGGCACAAGGAAAGAGGGGGTGGCAAGTCTCTCGCACCCCTTTTCCTTCCCCACCCGGCCCATCCCAATGCACAGGACCTTTTTCCAGGGCGCCCAAAGGGACGAGGAAAAGGGGGTGCCCATCATATAGACTCCTGGGGGTTCTGGGAGCCGTGGGACTATTGGGACGGTGAGTATGAGACCCCCGGTTTTTTCCCGCAGTGGCAGCTGCAGAGACCCCGTCCGGCCCTTCCAAGGAGGGCAAGACCTGGGCTTGGCTTGGCTTTTTGGGTGGTGGGCAGGGAGTGCTCTTTCTGCTTTTGGAAGCCCATAGTCAGGAGGGTTGTGGGGTCCTTTGCTCAAGGGGGAGACCCCATCCAGGGTCTTCAGGAGGGGCTGGAAGTATGGGATGGAAGAGACGGACGTCCCTCCGAATAAAATTCTCATTCCCTCCCCGCCTTTCTCTGCCTGCTGGCCCGGGCGATGCCAGTCTCTTCCTCCCATTCCTGGTCCTTCTGCAACCAGTCATTAGTGCGGTCTCCCAAATTGCTGTTTTCGTCCTGCGGTTCTGCTCCCTTTGGGGGCCTCTCTCTCCGCCCCCCTGGACTGTTTGCAGAGCAAACAAGCATTCAGACCATAAGACGCCGGACCAGCTTTGATTGCACCCCCCCGCAGTAAAATAAAAACATCTCCCCCTCTTCCTTTCCTGAAACCCCCCATCCATCCCGTTGAGTCTTTGATCCCTGGCCCCTTCAAAGTCCTCGCTGGCTGCAGAACAGGCCTGGCTTCTGAATTGGGCTTAGTTAGGGGGCTCTTATGGGGGGCGGTGTAGAATATTGGCTGGCATGCGGCACGTGGGTAGAGGTTTGCGCAGGAATGGCCGGCCTGAGGGCCTGCGGGGGTTCTGCCTGCTTGCACATGGGCATGCGGGCACAATCCCTCAAGGCAGCGACTGATTGGCACACTTGAGCCCCCTTCCTCTGTGGGTTCAAAAGGCTGGGTGTGGGCCCACCTTGTGCCCACGGCTCCCAGAGGCTCTGCATGTGGCGGGGAGTGGCAAGGGGCCCCGTGGGGTCTCTGTGCACGCTTGCAGCGGGTGACCCAAAGCTTTTCCTTTGTGCCACCTCGAGAGACGAGGGCCACAAGGAGTTTCTGAGCATCCTTTGCCTTGCCCATTCCGTTGATTCCCTTGGCGGCCCTGCCCCTCTTTCTCTCTTTGCAGAGCACCAGTTCTGTGGGGGGAAGCTGGAGAAGCCCCAGGGCACCCTCAAGACCCCCAACTGGCCTGAGAGCGACTACCCGCCCGGCATCAGCTGCTCTTGGCACATCATTGCCCCAAAGGACAAGGTAAGGCTGCTCGCTTGTCCCCTTAGCCACATTGCACGGGGTTGGGCTGGATGACCTTGGGGGGACCCTTTCAGCTCGGCAGTTCTGTGATTCTTGCCAGCTTCCTCTGGCGGGGCCTCTCTTCCCAGGGCGGTGGGTGGGGTGGCACCCAGCAACCACCTCCGTTCTCTGCTCGCAAAGCTTATGAGTCAGGTCAGGCCCACCGGCGCAACGGGAACTGATTCCTTCTCCCCTCTGGCTCAGGTGATTGTCTTGACCTTCGGGAAGTTTGACGTGGAGCCCGACACCTACTGTCGCTACGACTACGTGGCCGTTTTCAACGGCGGAGACCGAGACGACTCCAGGCGCATTGGCAAGTTCTGCGGGGACGAATCGCCCAGGTGAGGCTTTGCAGCACACAGGTTTCCCTTTCTGTCGCGACTGGAGCATGTCGGAAGCCAGCTTAAGGGTGGTTGCAGTCCCCCGTTGCTTCAGTGTGTCTCCTCTTTGGGATGCTTCCTTGAAATATAGGATTGTAGGGTAGGGAGGGACCCCTTGGGGTCATCCAGCCCAACCCCCTGCCCTGCAGGAATCCCAGCTGAAGCATCCGCAACACGCCAGCCTCTGCTCAAACACCTCCAAGGAAGGGGAGTCTGTTTCACGCTTCATCTCAAGATCCCCTGAGCATTTCAATGACAAATGCATGTCCCTCGTCCCCTGGGGCTCAGTATAACAACCCTGCAGAGGAGTCTGCCCCATGGGGGGATTTTTGCACTCTGGACCCTCTGCCCTCGGTGACCCTTCCCCGTCGTTCCTGGAGAGTTTACACCAGAGGTCAGCAAACTTTTTCATCAGGGGGCTGCTCCACTGTCCCTCAGACCTTGTGGGGGGCCGGACTATATTTTGAAAAATATGAATACCCTGCAAGCTGGTCCCACAGCTGAACCACACGCTGCAGCCCATTGTCTGAGGCCAGGTCGGTGGGCAGGCTGCGCATGCAGAGCACCAGGCAGGCGGCTGCAGCTCACCCTCCAGCTGCTCCAGCGCAGCTGCCGAGCATGCCACCAGCAGCAGCGCCAACCTGGGCACCAGGTGTGGGGCCAGCAGGTGCGCCAAACTCTGGCTGAAGCTCCACGACACACCCGTCATGATGGAAGTCTAGTCCCTGCATGGAGAGGGGTCCGCAGCATGTGGGGACTGACCGAGCGGGCAGCAGGGTCCGTGGGCCGGATTTATGAGCCTGGGGGGCCGCATCCAGGGTGCCAACCCCTGGTTTACACCGACATAAAAGGGCCTCCCACTGGCTCTCTCCCTTCCCTTGGTCATTCCCACGTCCTCTAAGACCAAGCATTCCCTTTTGCCCGCTTTGGCAAATAATCTCCCTGAACTGCCCCTGGCCTCACAGGCCCTCCTTCTACGACTCCTCAATTTAATTTCTTTGTCTATTTCATCGTATTCGTAAGAACATCAGAAGAGCCTGCCGCTTCAAGCCATCCCTCGCCCTCTCCTCCTCTTCCGATAATTTGCCTCCTCCTCTTTTAAAGCCACCATCTCTGTGCTCATGCCTGGGGGGCAGATCCCTTCTGAACTGGCTTCCCCCCAAACAACCAGCCTCAAAGCTGCTCTGCCACCTGGGCAGCTCAGTTACTTAGAGCACAGGGGGGCTGATGATGCCAAGGCCGCAGGTTCGATCCCTGTATGCGGGGAGCAGAATATTTCTGCCTTGCAGCGGGTTGGGCTGGATGACCCTCGGGGGCCCTTCCAAGTCTACAATTCAAGGAATCCTGGTTCCTCCCAAATCCAAGCCCCATGTCTTGACACATCATCCTCTCCTGCCTGCCTTGAGGCCACCAAGCTGCACCTGCCTGCCTGGTCCTCTGCGTGGAACCAGAAGCATCTCAGAGACAGAGGAGGTTTTTGCCATCGCAGCTGGCAACCTAAATGTGGCTTTCGGGACGTTAGATTAGGGCCAGGGAGGGACCTCTCTGCTCTTCTCATCCCCTTTCCACTCCCCACGGTCATCTAGCACCGTCTCCTCGAATGGCAATGAACTGCTGGTCCAGTTCGTCTCGGATCTCAGCGTGACGGCCGACGGTTTCTCGGCTTCCTACGTCTTCAAGAGCCCCGGCGAGACGGTGGACAAAGGCGTCTCTCAGCCCACGGGACGCGTCTTCCCGGGCTCCAAACCAGCCCAGCCGGGTAGGAAACCAGTGGCCCCCAAGCCCAAGCCGGCACCGCGCCCCAGACCGACTGCCAGGCCCCGCCCCAGCCCCACACGGCCCACGGCACCACCTGCCACAGGTAAGAGGCATCTGTGGACGGGATCACTGCGGTGTGTGTCAGGACCTCAGAAGAGCCTTGCTGGATCCGGCCAGAGGTTCCTTTGGCCCACGGTGGCCAAATAACTCTCAGGACCTAGGGGTCGAGGGAGACTGCCTCTGGAGGCTCCAAAAGGACACTGGAAGAGCCTGGCTGCCGGATCATGCCCAAAGTGTCTCATCTAGTCCAGTGTCCTCACAGACGCTCCAGTGGGAAACCCGCAAGCAGGATTGGAGCACAAGGCCAATCCCCTCTAACTCCAGCTTGGCAAACAATCTGTAGAAACCCCCCTTTGAATACCGGTTAAATAATATATGGACTGTGGCTCCGCCGGAACGCCTTCCTCGCCACAGAAGGCACCTCAGGGGTCGGCACTCTGGGTGAGACTTCACTCCAATTCTTTTCCTTTATAAATGAGGAAGAAACTTTTGTTCCAGCCCCAACACCAGAACCTCTGCAGGGAGGAGACTTGAATCGATAATGCATGAATAAATGCATTGCTTGTGTGCTGCAAACCCTCCCAGTGTCCCTATTTTCCAGGGACAGCCCCAGATTCACAGAAGCTGTCCCGGTTCCTGATTTGATCCCGGAATATTCCGATTTTCCTTGGATAAGCTGTCCCTCTTTTACTAGGATCAATGTTGGAAGCTATGCGTACTTCAGGTGAAACTTAATAAGAATGCAGCACTGGGCAAGTTACTGTAGGAATATGTCATTCTTGGATTTGCAGGGAAAGCAAAAAAATTTTTTTGGGGGGGGAGAACCCCCTTCTACTCCATGGATTTGTCTTATGTTCTTTGGAAGCCATCCAAGATGGTCGCCATTCCTATCTACTGTGGCAGGGAGTTCCGCAGTTTAGCTTTCTTTTATCGGTCCTGAATGTCCCAGCATTCCGTTGCATTGGATGTCCGTGATTTCCAGTGCTATGAGAGAGGGAGAAAACCTTTCCTCTCCACACTTTCTCCCTGCCAGGCATAATTTTTAGAAGTTTCTATCGTGTCGCCTCTTGTTCACATTTTCTCCAAGCTAAAAATCCCCATTGTACACAGTCTGCAGCAGGCCAGGCTCCCCTGGGGCTACCAGGCCTCTCTCCTGGGATGTGGTATTTGTAAAATGAATATAGTTTTATTGATTTCCAATATATAACAATTACAAAAAGAAGGAGAAGGATACAAAAACAAAATTCCCCTTTCTTCCCCTCCAGGACAGATCAATCTAGTTTAGTTTGCCAGAGTCCAATCTGAGGTTTTGGTAGTTGCCGTTCTTTAGACTTAAAGGTAAAGGTCAAGGGACCCCTGACCATTAGGTCCAGTTGTGGCCGACTCTGGGGTTGCGGTGCTCATCTCACTTTACTGGCCGAGGGAGCCGGCGTACAGCTTCCGGGTCATGTGGCCAGCATGACTAAGCCGCTTCTGGCGAACCAGAGCAGCGCATGGAAACGCCGTTTCCCTTCCCGCCGGAGTGGTACCTATTTATCTACTTGCACTTTGACGTGCTTTCGAACTGCTAGGTTGGCAGGAGCAGGGACCGAGCAACGGGAGCTCACCCCGTTGTGGGGATTCGAACCGCCGACCTTCTGATCGGCAAGTCCTAGGCTCTGTGGTTTAACCCACAGTGCCACCCACGTCCCAACTCTTTAGACTTACCCATAAAGTATTTCCACAAAATTGTCCACATCCTTTATATTATTCAGTGCATAATGTGCATTCTGAATGGCCAAGCAGGAAGCAAGGTAAGTTTCCAAAACTGCCCTGCTGCAGGTAACGTTAAGGACGTGTTCCTGAGCATGTGCAGAGTGCTAGTTGGGGGGTTTGCCTCAATTCTACTCTTCCCCTCCATTTCTCCCCCCCCCCCAGGTGAGATCACCTGCCCAGAGAAGTGCCGCCGGACAGGAACACTCCAGAGCAACTTCTGCGCCAGCGATTTTGGTGAGCCCTTTAGGAAAGCGGGAGGGGGCATTGTAGAATCATGATGAAAAGGGACCCCCAAAGGTCATCTATTCCAACCCCCATTTGAACAGGTGCGGGGGGGGGGCAAAGTGGGGAAATGTGCACACCTTCGTTCTGCCAGCTCCTGGAAATGAAACTGGGCAGCTCTGGGGGGGAGGGGCAGAAGAAAAATGGCTGGGAGTGAGTTGTCAATCAGAATGAGCCCCAAATGTCTCTGGAGACCCCATAGCCTCTTATATCAGTGGTCCTGCCCCCTGGGGGGCGGTGGAATTACATAGGAGGTGCGAAGTGGCAAGTGGGCAGCAGGGGGGCGCTTGAGGTGCCAATGACTATCAAGTTTTGGTCATCCGTTTTGCGGAGTTAATTAGTTTTAACAGGGTTTTGAACGCATGTGTGATTAATTGCAAGTGTTCTGATAAGTGTCTGATGCTGCAAACTGCTGTTCTGAATAATGCCTTTTATAGCATTTTGGGTAGGGGGCAATGGGAACGAGATCTTGGAACCCAGGGGGTGGGGGTCCTCCAAGAATGTTTGGGAACCCCCGGCTGCCCTGGGAGGGGTCCTCCTCCGTTCTGGCAGCCCCTCACCCTCCAACGCCGATTTTGCAGTGATCTCTGGGACAGTGAAGACGGCCGTGCGAGGGGCAGGGAACAAGGTCACCATCACCGTCGCCCTCGCAAATACATACAAGGCAGGAGCCCTGAGCCTCCCCGCCGAGGGCAGCGCAGCCACTCTTCGCTTCGAGGCCCCCTGCCGGCAGTGCCCCATCCTCAAGAAAGGTGAGAGACCCCCCGCACTCGCCCCTCACATGTCCTTTCACCCCCACACCAGCTCCTTCCGCTGTTTCCTTACACAAACTGTGCAGTAAAGCAGGGGGGCAGGAGAGGTCCTTGAGATCGTACAATTGTAGGATGGGACCCCGAGGGTCATCCAGTCCAGCCCCGCCATGCCTGCAGGAATCACTGCTGGAGAAGGCCTGGCAGATGCCCACCCAACCTCTGCTTAAAAGCCTCCGAGGAAGGAGAAACCACCACCTTGAGAGGGCGTTCTAACCCTGTGTTCAGTGGGAATCTCCTTCCTTGCAATTTGGAGGTGCGGGTTCGAGTCTTGCCCTGTGGGGCAGCAGGAAACGAGTGGGCTCCGTCTTCGACACGCGGCAGAGAAGTCCCTCTGCCATCAGTTCTGGGCCTACGCGAAGGGGCTCCCACCCAGCTGGTCAGCTGAGGCCCACCCTGCCTCCTCTCCCAGGGGCTCCATGTATTATAGTCATACCTTGGGTTACATACGCTTCAGGTTACGGACGCGCCAAAAACCAGAAGTACTGGAATGGGTTGCTTCCAGGTTTCGGCACATGCGCAGAAGCGCTAAATTGTGCTTTGCGCATGCGCAGAAGAGCCAAATCGCAATCCACACATGCGCAGACGCGGCGCTGCTTGTTGTGGGTTGTGAATGTGCCTCCTGCAAGGATCATGTTCTCAACCCAAGTGTCCACTGTATTTGAAATATACTCGGAGTCGAGAGTGGATTTCATGCTCTTTATTCAGCTCATAGTGGTGAGGAGGAATGGAAGTCCTCCCAGAATGTCTGCTTTATATACATTATTTACACAATAAATGTGATTGGCTAATTCTGGGATTCTCCTGTAGGCCAATCAGGTTTCGGATTCCTTTCCACCTGGAGCTGGATTGGGTGGCTCCTGAGGACCAATCAGACTGCTGCATTCTGGGTCCTATTGTTCTAGGACCAATCAGACTGCTGCAATTTGGATCCTATTCAACTCAGCACATAACACTAATCCTTTTCCCCTTGCAGGTGCCAACTACGTCTTCATGGGCAAAGTCGGCGCGGACGGGAGCGGGCAGCTCCCCCCCAACAGCTTCGTGGTGCCCTTCCGCCAACCGCAGCACAAGATTCTCACCAACCTCGCCAAGCGCCCCTGCACTGCCCCGCCAGCTGCCAGGAACAGGACCTGAGCCTGCGCTGCCGCGTCTCCCTTACGGACAGAGCCACCCCAGGGGTGCCCAGCGGTGCCCGCCTCCATATAGCCAATGAACGGGGGAGGGGGAGGGGAAATGTACCCACACACCGCCCTGCGCTTGTGTTTGGGGAGGTCTCTCTTTAAGTCTCTCTTAAAGGTATTTTTACATATCTGCTTCCGTATTTCTCCGTTTTGGAATGGCCTTGCGAACCCTTCATTCTCTTTGGTGCCGGGAACCCCTTGATGCCTGACCCCCCCACCCAGGAGCTTGGGGGTCACATACAGAGCACTCATAAGCCTTGGTCTGCGGGGCAAGGTGGTGGCACAGCGACTTGGGAGCCCGCTCCTGTGGCGGGTGGACTCTTTGGCGTGCTTGTGTTAGCAAGGGGTGGACAATTCATAAAATCGTATGATTGTGGAATTGGGGTCCCAAGGGTCATCCAGCCCAGCCCGCTGCAATGCAGGAATGCAGCTATTAGTTGGGGGGTCGGACAGAGTAGGGAGGATGGCCACGCTCTCAACCCTGTTAAAAAAAAGGTAAAGGGACCCCTGACCACTAGGTCCAGTCGGGACCGACTCTGGGGTTGTGGCGCTGATCTCGCTTTATTGGCCGAGGGAGCCGGCGTCCAGCTTCCGGGTCATGTGGCCAGCATGACTAAGCCGCTTCTGGCGAACCAGAGCAGCGCACGAAAACGCTGTTTACCTTCCCGCCGGAGTGGTACCTATTTATCTACTTGCACTTTGACATGCTTTCGAACTGCTAGGTGGGCAGGAGCAGGGACCGAGCAACGGGAGCTCACCACTGTGAAGTAATAGCTCCAGGGGAAACGCATGAGGGAATCAGAAGAGCCAGGCTGCCCAAAGGGGGCCCAGCATCCTGTTTTCACAGGGGCCAACCAGATGCCCATCGTGGGAAGCCTGCAACCAGGATTCGAACACAAGAGCCACTCTCCCCACTCCTGCTGTTACCCGCTACTGGCATTCAGAAACACCTCTGCCTCTAACTGCGGGAACAGGGCTCAGCCATCTGGGCTAGAAGCCGTTGTTAGCCTCCTCCGCCGTGAATTTGTCCAGTCCTCTGCCCTGTGTGAGGTGAGACAGATGCAAAGGTGCAAAGCCCTCAATGGAAGCCCCAAACTCCAATCTCTGGAGGGGGCAAAAGCTGCTCTTTGGGCAAGGAGAGACGGGGAAACGAGAAGCCCCACCACCTTGCAAACAGCAGCTGCTGGCGACTTCTGCTTTCCAGAGGAAAGAGCAGATTAAGTTTCCACCCACGCGGGCGCAAAGCAGGCCAAGGGGAAACCGCAAAGCTCTGCCACATCACTTGAGTTGCGAGGGCGGCCAAGTCCCCCTGGGAGGGGAGCTGGGGGTGGGGAGGACAGCGGCAGAGATGGGGCGCAGGCAAAGGGGGAGAGAGCACCCTCGAGACGGGGTTTGGAGCCAGGACCCCAGGCCAGGCCTGTGCAAGACGTCTGCTCCTGGCTGCAAAAGCCTCTTGGCCTGTCTCCAAGCCTTTTGCAGAGGCAGCAGGCTGCCTGGCTCCCAGCCGGCCTGCTCTGCGCCTTGCAAATTGCAAGCGCTTATGGGTTGCCGCTGCGAAATGAGGGGAAAGGGCGTAGCTCGGTGGGTAGAGCAGGTGGAGAGAGACTCCCTGTCTAAAAGGAACATCGCAGAGAGCTGCTGCTGCCAGCTGGTGTGGGCAATACTGAGATGAATAGACCAAAGCACCTTCTAAAGCAGCTGCTCCTCCCATGGGGGAAGCATGAGGCAAGAATTTAGAGATTTTGGCGTTGGAAGAGACCCAAGGGTTTCCTGCAGTGCAGGAGTCACAGCGCCAGAACCCCTGACAAGTGGCCATTCGGCCTCTGCTTCAAAGCCACCAGGAAAGGCGAGTCCGCCATCTTTCCACTGTCAAATGGCTTCTAAATTTCTTCCTGATGTTTAGTCGGAATCTCCCTTCCTGCCGTGTGAAGCCGTGGCTTTGGGTCCTGTGCTCCGGAGCAGCCGAAAGCAAGCCTGCTCCATCTTGGGATATTTGAAGGTGGCTCTCATATCTCCCCCGCTTTCCCAGGCTAAACGCACCCAGTTCCCTCAACCGTTCCTCACAAGGCTTGGTTTCCAGGCCCTGATCATCCTGGCGCCTTCCTCCGCACACTTTCCGGCTTGCCAATCTCCTCCTTAAACTGGGGTGCCCAGAACTGGACACAGGACTCCAAGAATAGTCTGATGGTGGCAGAATAGAGTGGGACTGCAACTTCTCTTCATCGGCCACTTCTGTTGATGCCGCCTAGAATAGCATTAGCTTTTTTTGCTGCTGCATCACAAAGCATGAATACCCACCCAGCGACCACCGTCACCTCCCTGACCTCCCACTTTTTTCTCCCAAGATCTCAAGGTCCTTCTCCCTCTCCTCATTTAGTCTCCACAACGACCCTGCGAGGCAGTGTGGCGGGCCTTCAAGGTCCTACCCAATGAGCTTTGTGGAGAAGCTGAGGCGGGTGCGGAACCCTGACCTCTCTCCCAGGCCAATACTATGACCACACCTCTAGCCCTATGCTATTCCTGTTCTGGGAAAGCTCAGTCGGGAAAGCACGAGATCCCTACTCTCAGGGTTGTGGGTTTGAGTCCCACATTGGGCCAAAGGGTCCTGCATGGCAGGGGGTTGGACTAGATGACCCTCGTGGTCCCTTCCAACGGTCCTTTAATTCTACCTGTTCTAATCTACTGGGGCCACACGCACCACCTTGATGAGGAGTCCTGGCTCCTCCTCTTCCTCCCCGCCCCATTCCATTGCCGCTTCCAGCTGTCCATCATCATCACCTGCCTTCCAATTTAGGTCTTCTCAGGTGGTGCCTATTTGCAAAGTGGGTCGTGGGCGCCGCCTCGTGTCCGCAAGCGGGACTGCGGGGGAAAGGGAGGTTTCGTCGCAGAGAAAGCGCCTGGCATTCCCCTCTCGCCCCCCCCCCCCCGCGTCTCAGCGCCTGTCCCCGAGCGACCCCCGAGCCGGGCCCCGAGCCAGGCCTGGGAGGAGCAGGTGGCCCAGTCCATCTGCAGGGTCGGGCCGTCCCTTCCTTGCGCCGGGACCCAAAGTCCTCAGTGGGAGATGTGCCTAAAAATAGCCAGGAGGAGATGGGCAGGAGAGACGCGGTGGGGCAGGCCAGGCTGCTATCCCCGCGGCCCCACATCAAGGGAGCTCTGCAGTCGCTAGAGCGGATCGAAGCGGAGGGGGAATCTAGTCCGGCATCCAGTTCTCACAGTGACCGCTAGAAAGAAGTCTAGCCAGGGTAGAGATAGTAATAATAATATTTATACCCCGACCATTTGGCTGGGTTTCCCCAGCCACTCTGGGAGGCTTCCAGCAAAATATTAAAATACAATAATTCATCAAACATGAAAAGCTTCCCTAAACAGGGCTGCCTTCAGATGTCTTCTAAAAGTCAGGTAGTTGTTCATTTCTTTGACATCTGGTGGGAGGGCGCCGCCACCGAGAAGGCCCTCCGCCTGGTTCCACATAGACCTCGCCTCCTCGTGGGATTGGCACCGCGATGCCCTTTCAAATGCCCGTCTAAGCCAGGGCCCGTCACCCTTGCACTTCAGGGCAGCCCACAAGCTCTGGAAGCAGCTGGTCGGCCGCTATGAGAACCGGAGGATTCCCCTAGATGACCCTGACTGCCATTCTATGGGCCTGACCCAGCTGCTGGGGCTCTTCTTGCGCGTTTCCTTGGCTCATGCTATCCATGGCGGTTCCTCGGTTGCCCGAGGGTGGCAAAGGCATTTGAGAAAGGCGTAGCCGTGAGGTTCCCAGCGGAGGCACGAGGACGTGGGCCGGCTTGTTGACTCTGGGAAAGACCCCGCAGTAGCGCCCATGTGCCCTGGTGCGAGGGGGCCCGAAGCTCTGGCACTGAACCCGCGAACAGAGGTGGGGAGAGCCTTCCCAAGAGCGACCTGGGGGCGCTTCCACCCTGAGCGCACAGTCTCTGCCTTGCCCTCAGCCTCCTTCTCTTGGTCTGCACCGAAGATGCAGCTCAGGAGGAGGATGTAGGGAGGTCCTCCCCGCCCACGGCAAGTTCTGCCCTCTTTTTGCTGCTTGCCCCACAGAGGCTGCGGAGGCTCTCACCCTTCCCGCGCATCCCAGGGACCCACGGAGCTCTCTGGGGCCTCCACGCTGCAGCCCTAACCCGACCCCACTTCCGCCCACCTTGCTTGTGGCTCGGATACCCCTCCTTTCCCCCCAAGCTCCGGGTGGCGACGTGCCTGGTTCTCCTGGCTCCCCACGCAACCCTCACAACAGCCCGGCGAGGCAGGTACGTGGGGCTGAGAGAAGGCAGGGGCCGCCGCTCGCCCGCCCCCCAGGTCACACCCAGGGAGAGATGCGTGCCTTGAGCTCCTTGCGCGCAGGAGGCCAGGCTGGCTCGGGGCTCTGTTGTTCCTGCTGGGGATATTATAAAGGGATATTGGTAATTTCTTTTTAAAAGTTCCCCCTTCGGTAGACCTTGCAGAAGTTTCAAATCCAGGTTAGAATGAGAGAGTCGGAAGGGAGCCCAACCCTGCAATGCAGGGCAGCTTCACCCAATATGGGGCTGGAACCCACAAACCACACTCTATTATTATCCGTGAACCTCGCTCCAAAGAGCTGCCCTTTCCTCCGCCACTTTGGGGCCTGGACTCGCCCCCCCCCCCACATTTGCTCCAACGACAGTGCGTGCCTTTTCTTCCTCGGTGGAGGACAAGCCGAGAGGGCGAGCGGGGCACCTGCCGCCTTGCGCCTCGCCTGCGCGGATGCGGGCCGGGGCGGGGCTTGGACCCGGGCCTGGGGCGGAGATAAAAGCAGCGCCTTGGCCGCGCGCCCTCCTGCGGATCCCGGCAAGGGCGCCCGCGCCAGCCCACGACGCCCAGCAACCCGGCCGCGTCGCCGGCTCCCGCGCTCCGGCGTCCGGCGCGCCTCCGGCAGCAGCGGCAGCAAAACGCGGCGGCGCCCGCAGGCCAGCTCCCGGTTGCAGATTGACCCCGGTGGAAGAGGGAGGCTTGGAAGAAGAGGCCGCACCTGCGCTACGCCCCCCCCCCCCGGATGATTTTAGCAGGTATTTTTACGCAGGACATCGTTGCGCTCTAGAGGACGGAGGGGACGCCTGCCAAAGCGCCCCTTGCAAATGCATCTCTGCAGTCTCCGCAGATTTTAAGCCCACCCTCCGCAGTCCTTCTGTGGGCTCCCCCTCCCAAGCACCCACCCCCCCACTCCACTGGGGCAGATGGCGGAGCGGAGGCAGGCTCTCCATGGCAACCGCTAAAGCAGCCGTATCCCCGCCGCCCCCCTCCTCAGCCAAAGGCAGCAGCTCCGCCTTTGCAATCTGCGCTCTCTCTCTCCTCTTGCTCCCCGCACCCAGCATCGCCGAGGGGGGACGGGGGTCTGGAGTGACAGCCCGGGAGGCGTGGGGCTGGGTGCTCAGCTGAGAGAACCCCCTTCTGCAGTGTCTCCTTCCGTGGCCAGAGAAGCCAGAGCACCGGGGGGCTGGGGCTGACTCCCCACTCCTGCCCCCTATAGCCGCAGCCAAGGGACAAGGTCAGCAGGGGCAGCCATGGGCAGGGGGGCCCAGATGCCCTTTGCCTCTGGCAAGGGAGGGGGCCTGCTCCTGCGCTGGAGCGAAGTGCCCCCCAGCATGACGGAGAGCTTCATTCTGAGCGGCTACCGCTGCCCGGGCTACACCTTTGCCCAGTGCCTGGTCTCGGCCTTCCGGCCCACCAACGAGACGGGCAACTTCTGGACCCACTTCCTGGCCGTCTTTGTCTTCGCCTTCCACTTCCTGGAGCAGTTCTGGGGCGAGGGCCCCGTGGTGCCCGAAGGCCCGCTGGACCCCTTCTACTACCCGCTCTGGAGCTACTTCCTGGGGGTCTGTGGCCTGCTGGTGGCGAGCAGCATGGCGCACCTCTTCAACTCCATGTCGCTGGTCATTCGCGAGATCTGCTTCTACATTGACTACGGCACCATCAGCGCCTACACGGTGGGCTCCTCCTTGGCCTACTTCTACTACATCCACCCCAGGGGACGCGGATCTCCACCACCACCACCGTCACCGGGCACCGGAAACAACATCTCCTCTGCGAGTGCCTGGCCCAGCTGGGAGGGTGCTGGCTGGCTCTCTGCCCTGGCGGGCCAGGTGGGCACGTGGTTTGAGGCCCTCTATGTGCCCAGCGCTTGCCTGATTGCCCTCTTCTGCACCCTGGCCTGCTGCAGCACCCGCCACCAGTGGCCGCGCTACCGCTACCTCATCCGCACGCTGGTCTTCCTGCTGCCCTTTGGGGTGGTCTCCATCCCCGTCTTCCGCAAGCTGTGGTGGGGCGGGGGCGGTGCCGCCGGCGCCAGTGGGCACGGGACGGGACGCTTCTTCCTGCGCCACTGCTTCTGGCTCCTGGCCTCCGGGATCTTCAACGTCAGCAAGATCCCTGAGCGCTTCAGCCCGGGGAAGTTCGACATCTGGGGCCACAGCCACCAGTGGTTCCACTGCTGCACCTTCATGAGCATCCTGGACGAACTGCACATGATCCGAGGGGAGATCCGTGAGCTGGGCGCCGGGCTGCCCAGGGCCCCCACTTTCCTCTCCACCTTTGGCGTGATGCTGCTGCTGCTGACTCTGCTTGCCAGCATCGTGGGCTGGTTCGGGCTCAGAGCTTATGCCAGCCACCAGCGGAGCAATGCCAGGAAAGGAGACTGAGGCGCACCGGCTCATTTGCACGGCTTCTGGGCGAGGTGCAAGGGATGCCATGCACTGCTGAAAACTGGAAAACACTCGCTGGGTCTAGCACTCACACTGGATTTAACTCTGGGGTGGGCAGGGGGAACGGAGGAGCTTGAAATAAAAGGAAGATGTGACTTGAACCGAATTAGGTGTCCCTTGCAGATAACTCCATGCGGTTTTTTGGACCTGGCAAACAGGATCTTGGGGGAGCTGTGCTGGTGCAACTTGAAAGGCCAGAGATTGTGGCCTGCGGGGTTTATTTTTCCTACAGGCAAATGCAAAGTCCTGCAGGGGTAGTTTTCCATTCTTCTACCTGCTGGGTAGCAATCCTGTATCAGTCAGGGGTGGGAAGTGCTGTCTGGGAAGCAGCTGAGTTCCCTCGGGAGAGAAAGTGGGAGGGTAAACTTGGGGGCCAGGATCCTTAGGGGGGCCAGGGAAGGAGCAGCGACGGCCTCCTGGCCAGGTATGAAGGCTGGCGCCTCTTGGTTCTGCTTCAGGTCCTCCCTGGCCCAACTCCTGCCAGGAGCCAGAATCGCAGGGGTCCCAAGTTCTCAGCCAACCTGCTTATGGAAGTTTGGAGTCTTAAGGTCTTGAACTCGCTCCCCCAGGAGGAAGTGATGGCCTCCAAGTTGGATGGCTTTAAAGGAGGATTAGAGAAGAGAGGGTGCCTAGCTATGAGGACTATGATCTGCTTCCACGGTCAGAGGCAGCAAGGCTTCCAGAGAGCAGGTGCTGGAAACCGCAGGAGGGGAGAGCGGCTCTTGCTGGTTTCTCATTGGGGCATCTGGGGGCCCCCTGCGAGAGCAGGATACTGCACCAGGTGGGCCATTCACCTGATCCAGCAGGCTCTTCTTATGGAGGTGGCCTGGCTGGCAACAACTCGCTTGGGTGCTTAGCGGGCTATCAGGTGCATCTAATTTTTGTACTTTACCCCAGTCTCTGCACTCTTGCAGGACAAATAACAACAACAGCAGCAGCAACAGCAGTGGTGGTGGTGGCGGCTGCATAAATGATTTCAGAAGCCTCTCCTGACCTAGGGGCCCTGCCCCACCTGCCCCAGCCTCTTCAGAGCAGGGCATCTCTCTGATTCCGGTACTTGCCTGATTCCCAGGCTCAGAGCAACTTCAGAAAAGGTTCTGCTCATCCCTAAATATATTCCATCTGCACGTGAAGCTGTCTTTAGTTTAAGGGCGCAAAAATAGTTTTGCTTTGTTTGTTTTTTAATGTGTGCGGACGTGGGGAAGCAGCAGCAGCAGCAAAAATAGCCCCAGTGGAAACTTCAGCTGCTGCCTCCAAAGGCCGGCTCCCAGGGTGGGGGGGGGGTCACTCTGCAGGATGGAAAAGTTTTGGGTGGGGGGAGCTCTGCCTCTCCCTGTTCTTTTGGGCAGAAAAAGCACTTTCCCTCTTTCTTTCTCTACCTCCCCCCACAACATCTCTCTAACAAATGCTGGGAGAAATTAAGGTCACTGTAATGCTGGACTTCAGCTGCTGGTAGTGGGGAGAGAAAGCAGGCAGGGCAAAGGGCAGCAACAGGGCCTGCAGTTTCTGTATTAAACTGGGGGGGGGAGCGGCGGCAGAAGCATTGTACCACCCCCACAGCACCCAGTTTATCCAACGAGTTTATCCCCCCCCCATCCCATCCTTTTCTGGTTTGAGTGGCTAAATTTCCGAAAGTGGGTTTTCTTTGCTGGTGGGGCTTGTCTGAGAAATGAGCAGAGAGGGAGGAGGTGGGCTCCTGGTTTCTCAAAGCCCTACGCTTCATGCTCGGATCCTTCCTCAAGAGCCTCCTCCTCCACACCCCCCCCCCCAGCTGCCCCAAGGGGAACTGGTTTCCTGGCAAGGGATTATTGGAGTCCAAACAGTAGCCTGCAGGGAGCCCTGACTGCAGGTGAGACAGCAGGGCTCACCCTCTGCCCACAGCCAGCATTGCAAATCCTCCACATGGGGCTTGTCACCCCAAAACATGTTGCAAGTGTGAAAAGGTCCAGCTCTCACCTAGAGAACCAGACCTTGCTGTTAGCAGACAGGGTCCAGGGCTCTGATAACACTATGCTGAGTAAAACAGAGCGAAAACAGTATGTAATTTGAGATCATATGAAGAGTACTCCCCCGTTCCCCCCCCAAAAAAAACCTTGTGCAGAGTCCCTTTCTTCCCCGACCATATAGCCACGGTGGTCTCTACTGGGCTTTTGCTCCTTCTTGGCTCAGTTCAGGAGCCAGTGGAACTCACTCCCACAAGCGGCAGTCACCTAGATGGCTTTAAAAGAGGATTAGACAAAATGAGGAGGAGAAGGCAGTCCATGGCCACTAGCCATGATGGCTGCGCTCTGCCTCCAAGATCAGAGGCAGCCATGCTTCTGAATGCCGGGGTGCTCTTGTGCTCAGGTCCAGCTTGCATCTGGTTGGCCATTGTGAGGACAGGAGGCTGGACTGGCCAGGCTCTCTTTGGACCCAACAGGCTCTTATGTGTTCTTATGGCAGCCAGCCAGCCAGGGAGGGGTGCAAATAATAAATTATTATTATTATTATTCCCTGCCTTCAAGAGCTGAACTGTGTTCCCCTCTGGGGGACTCCAAGGCAGCAGCAAAACACTGCATGGCCACACACTGCCCAGCTGGCCTTGACCTCTGCTGCAAGCCTCATTGGTGGCTCCTCCAGAGTAGTCCTGGGGCAAGCTGGCTGAGCAGCGCCATTTGCGTGAGGAGAACAAGGAAGGGAAAGTGTTTGACTGCTGGGCAGGCTTTGCTTGAGAGGTAGGGGAGAAGAGGACAGGAAAGAGGCGGTGAAGTCAAGAGTCGCACCTGCGTGGATCTAGAGCAAAAGCAGTCGCTGCATTGCACCTTGGGATTGGGAAATGCAGAGCCCGAAGAATGAGGAAGCAGAGGCGCCCCTGGCTGGGTTGGATACAAGGCAGCTTTCGCTGTCCCTCTGCCATCGCTCTCCCTCCCCAGTCCCAGCTCAGGCCTCTGGTAGAACGAAGGCGGCCAACACAGGCCATGAGCCAAACCTGCCAGGGCTGTTCTGAGGCTCTCGCCCCTCACATCTCCAGCAGACCTTCCAGGTTGCCTCTCATAGAATCACAGAGGGGACTCCAAGGGTCATCTATTCCAACCCCCTGCAATGCAGGAATTCCCCTTTTCCCAGATGCTGGGGAGATAAGAAGACTTGGGAAGGCAGCAGCTGGCAGCCATTTTTTGCCCAGGCCAGGCCTGCTCCCTGGAGTTGGGATAGCTCAGTCATTAGGAGTGTGAGACTCTTAATCTCAGGGTCATGGGCAAAAGGTTCCTGCATTGCAGGGGGTTGGGCTAGATGACCGTTGGGGTCCCTTCCAGCTCTATGGTACTATGAGAGCGGAGTTTCTACGAGGCCACCAGAGCAGACAGCTAAGTGGCTGATGAATGGAAAATTGGCCCAGGACAGCTGAGACCAGCATTCAAGCCCTTTGCCGGAAGCTCCTGAAGTGGTTCGGGGAAAGAGAGAGAGGAACACTCCCCACATCCCACCAAGCCTCCACTTGTGAGAGGCTGCTCTGAATCATAGCATGTGGGAAGCTGGCAGGAGCTCTGGGGGGTTTAAATATAGAAGAGGGACCTGGTGGGGCGAAGGACAAAAGGAGGAAATCCCTGGCCAGGGTGCATCAAGGTGAAAGTGGAATCAGAGAGGGGCCTCTGGGAAACAAGGCTGCCTGATGCAGTTCAGGGCTAGGCAGAGCTCAGTGAAGCACCGTTTCCGAAACCCACTCCAAATCTATCGGACAGGGGAAGCTGTTTCCCTCCCTTTTGTTGGAGCCGCTGCATAAGTGTTCTGTCCTGGGGCCAAGCGGTTTTGGGCCCCAGCAAGGCCTGAAATTTACAGCAGAGCAATTAAGAATCTTGTGGGGTTGGGATATGGTGATTTCTCTACCACCACCAGACCAAACCCCCAATTTCGCTGCAGGGGACAAATACATGTCTCTTTCCCCAGGCTCTGAATGAAGATGCAGTATTAGAAGCTGACTCATAATGAGTCAGACCACGGGGTCCGTCGGCAGCTCAGTATCCTCTGCACTGGTCAGCAGTGACTCTATGGGGTCTCAGACGGGCACCTCTCTCAGTCCTGCCTGGAAACGCTGCCAGAGGTTCAGTCAGGGACGTTCTGTGTGCAAAGCAGGTATTCTGCCAGAGTAACAGAACCTCCCAAACCCAAACTAGCCACCTTTCCTGGGGCTGAGGGTCCACTTTGGCAGGACGATGCAAATCCTGGTCCGCACACTTGTCAGGCTGCTGCCCTGGACAGTTAGAGAGAAAGAGGGTTAACCTTGGGAGTCCTGCGGCCTCTCTGATGTCCCAGTCAGGAGCCCCTGCTTCCCCAAGCTAAACCTCAGAAGTCTCTTTCAGAAATCGAAATGTTCTCCCACTTAGGGAACATCAGACCCCAATTTAGGCCAGGAGGCTCTGGAAACAGCAGTGTGTGACTGAAATACAGCCAGCGGGACTGATCAATAGCTTCCCTTGCTCAGCTGCACCACATCTCTCTCCTGAAAAGCAGCACAAAGGAGGCAGAGGGGCTGCCTAGCAGGGGAATGTGCACTGCAGACTGAACAACGGGACCCCTGGGACCCTCACTCTTGGCTCCACAACGGCTTCTGTGACAGCAGCTTCATCCCAGGCACATCTGCACCCTCCCCTCCCCCAGTGCACGCTGGGAACTTTGACCTGGAAAGATTGGTTGCTCTCCATCAATGCCTCCGTCTGCGTGTGTCCCTGGGCACCGGTCTGCCAGCAGACTTTGTCCAGAGAGCAGAGGGCAGTTCTGTGGAGGGAGGGGGGGGTTGAGGTGACCTTTGTTCCCTGGGTGAGAGACGTGGCGCAACAGCCCCTGTAGGTCGATAGAGCACATGAAACTGTGTCCCCATTGCCTGGCGATGCCCTGAAGCCACCGAGTGGCTGCTCTGCAATCTGGTGAAATTTTGCTCAGTTATCTTTGTTCTTATTCGACTGAGGAACTGGTGCTGGAGAATCTGGGGCAGGGATGATGCGGGACGCCATCAGCCAGAATGCCTGAGGCCAGTTGTGAAACCCACCCCTAGAGTTTGGCAAGATTTCAACACCACCTGCATTGTTGTTGGCACCTGTCTATCTTGAGAGATGGTGGAGTTCGCCTCGGGGCGTGTGTGTGTGTGTGTGAAGTCAAACGGCTGCGTTAGAAGCAGTTCTGGAGGTCCTGGGCTGCCCTGATGACTAGACCCCTTTCAGCCTCGCTGGTGTGGTCCAAAGGAAAGCAGAACAAGACATTGGGCACCAGTTTGGCTATAGGAGTTGCTGGTAGGAGGTGTACCAGGCACCATCCAACTGCCTTAGGGACTCAACTCGGGATTTGTGTGGGGTTTACTCCTGAGCCTTTTTTTCTCCCAAAGAAACGAACGTAAGAAGAGCCTGCTGGATCAGGCCTAAGTGGGCCCATCTAGTCCAGCCTCCTGTTCTCACGGTGGCCAAACAGATGCCCCTTATGGGAAGCAGGATTTGAGCACAAGAGCAACGCTCTCCCCTCCTGTGGTTCCAGCGAGAAACTGGTCCTCAGAAGCATCAACGCCTCCAACTCTGCCCATTTGCTTTCTCCACAACACTCAAAACTTCTATCATGTCGCCTCTTCCTCCAAACTCAAAAATCCCAAACGCCGCAACCTTTCCTCCTAGGCGAGTTGCCCTTTCCCGAAGCTTTCCCAACCCTACCCTTTACGAGGTGAGCGCCACAGATTTGAAGAACCACACGATGTTGGCAATGCGCACCTCTGCACCCATGCACTGCGTGCGGCCCCTTCCGGGCTCCTCCAAGGACGCCCCAGCCCCGCCGTTTCGTCACTTACCCCAGCACGGTCCACGGGAGGCTGCGTTAGGTCTTGTGCTTTATTTACGCCCAATTGTTCAGTCTGAAGTCTTCTCTATCGGTTAATCATGATCCATGATGCGTCTAACGGGTGGGGTGGGGTGACAGGAGGGGCGGGGTGAGAGGGAGCCGCGGCCGGCGACAGCTAGCTGGGCGCAGGGGCTTCCTGGATTTCCGCCGCCCGCTGGATCATGTCCAGAGCCTCCCAGAAGAAGTCCTTCTGGAAGGTCATGAGAGGCATGCTGCCGACGGCTTCCTTCATCTTGGCCATGCGCCCCTCCAGCGTCGGGCACTTGTGCAGCTGGCTCAGGTACTCCTCGCACGCCCGGGCCGCCATGGCCTCCGTGTCGCTCGGCGCCACCCCTGCCTTGCTGGCCGGCAGCTCGCGGTAGGCGGGAACCTCCTCAATGTCGTGGCTGGACAGCATGTAGAGGCACTCGCGGGTCGAGCAGATGCGGCGGGCACAGGGTGGCACCTGAGAGGGGGAGACGGATCTCAGGAGAGCCTCGCCGGATCAGGCCAATGGTCCATCTAGGCCCGTGGCCTGTTCTCACTGCAGCCAACCAGAGGCCTGTGGGAAACGAGCAGAGCCCTCTCCCCTCCCAGGGTTCCCATCGACTGGGATTCAGAAGCATGGCTGCCTATGACTGTGGAGGCAGAGCAAATAGCCCTCCTGGCTAGGAGCCTTCTCCTACTCCACCATGTTTTTGCCTTTTAAAGCCACCTAGGGGTTGGAGACAGTGTCCAAGAGGCAGCACACAACCCTCTGCACTCAGAGGAGGATGCCATGGGGATGTTGGGACCCTCCCTCCAGCCCTGACGCTGAGGATTAGGAGATAAAACCACACTCAGGGTTTTGAAGCAGTTTTGTGGATCCTAATAATAATAATAATAATAATAATAATAATAATAATAATAATAAATTTATTTACACCCTGCCCTTCCCAGCCAAGACCGGGCTCAGGGCGGCTAACCAATAATAAAAACAAGTTGATTAAAATACAATTTAAAAAAGATTAAAATACAACATTAAAACATTAGGATGCAGCTTCTTCACAGGAGGAGAAAGGAAAAAGAAAGAGGGGGAGGGAATTAAACGGATTCTAAGCCAAAGGCCAGGCGGAACAACTCTGTCTTACAGGCCCTGCGGAAAGAAATCAGATACTGCAGGGCCCTGGTCTCATGAGGCAGAGTGTTCCACCAGGCCGGAGCCAGTGCTGAAAAGGCCCTGGCTCTGGTTGAGGCTAATCTAGCTTCCTTAGGGCTCGGGACCTCTAGGGTGTTGCTATGTATAGACCTTAAGGTCCTCCATGGGGCATACCATAAATTGGCATTCTACATGCCGGGGTGGGCTTGTCTAAACAAAAATGTTTTTGGCACAGTGATGTCAAGAGGCAGGGAGTTCCAGAGTGTAGGTGCTGCCGCACTAAAATATCCATGTGCACAGAAAAGGGGGCAGGAGAGATGGCTGGGAATGACTAGACTTCACGGCAGACACCCACGGGCTATGCCGCCCACCCAGCCCACTTCCCAGGTCCTGGCTGCCCACGTTTTGGCCTCCTCCCACCTCTCTCCCCCTCACCTTGGTGTGCAGCCGGACGAAGGAGGCGCTGCCTTTGGGCCACCCGGGCAGGCGCCCTCCAGCTCCGCAGCCGCAGCCCATCAGGTCCTTGCTGAAGTCCCCGCTCTGGCTCAGCACCAGCGTGTGGTTGAGGCCGCAGCAGAGGTCGATGGGGCACTTGAGGTAGTGCACCTGCAAGAGGGAGCACAGTGGCATCAGAGTGTGGCTGAGGATTCACAGCCATCATGATTGCTGGAGGGAGGTTTCCTGTTGCTGGCAGAGGCTCAGGTGAAATGGGCGTAGAACCACAGAATTGTAGAGTTGGAAGAGACCCCCGACTTCTATCTAGCCTGACTCCTTGCAAGGCAGGAATCCCAGCTAGACAATCCCTGCCAGGTGGTCGCCAAAAACCTCCCATGAAGGAGACTCAAGGCTGAAAAGGGACAACCTTTTCTATGTGTCACAATGCCTGATTTGAGCTTGACACGGCCCATAAAGGTGGTTCTGCCCAGACCAAAATGCCAGGTGACCCAAATTAGTAATTTGCAAGGACACTGCAAGGGCTCAGATGCTTCCTGGAGCTCTGAGGGTCCCCACTCCACCCCAGGAAGGGTGGTCTGCTCTCCTCTCACCTGGGCAGGTTCCCCGCGGTCTATCTTGTCGCCTGTGCCTAGCTGGCCATAGCGGTTATTTCCTTGCATGAAGATCCGCCCAAACTCGTCCACTAGCCCCAGGTGGTTGTAGCCAAGGGCACAGCTGAGGACCTGCCACAAAGCGGGAGAGGGGAAGGGAGAGAGTCTGACCCACGCCTAAGGCCTGAGCGAGGACACGGGGCTTAATCTCAAGTAGGACTCCCATCATATCCAGCCTGAATCTTGTCACCACTGCTGCTTGAAACACACGGTATTCATCCATCGGTGCTCCTGAGCACATGCAGAGAGCATTTCCCTCTCCCTAAGAAGGGCCCGTTGCACCACAACACTGGCCTGCCTAATCCAGCCTCCTATTCTCACAGTGGCCAACCAGATGCTTCAATGGGAATCCCGCAATCAGGACCTGAGCACAATAACACTTTCTCCTTCTGTGGTTTCCAACAACGTTTTGGCACCAGGGGAAGATCTGTTTGTTGGTGTCAGACCACTTTCATCTCTGGACCCAGCAAGTGTCAGACTCCTCTAAGACTTGGGGTGTTAAGCCGCATGCCAGACCCTTCTAATTATTTGATTCAGCATGTGCTAACAGCTAATTAAGCCAGGCTCTCCTCCTGTGTTGAGGGATGGCCTGGGCGATGGGCCATTAAGAGAACAAAAGGAGTCCGTTTGAGATGGCAAATGGGTGAGGCCCCTTTGCCTCAGCAGATGAAACCAGAGCTTAGTGGAGAGAGGTGAGAAGCAATGTGGGAAGCGTAGAGAAGGGGCAAGAGTCACGTGGCAGAGAGTCAGAGCAGCAAGCAGGCGAGTCAGAGCAGCTTTTGAGACCAAGGTCTGACGCCTGCTTGAATCCAATGTCATTGGCTACAAGACCCTCTTGCTGCGAACCCCTCCATCGTAGGCTCATGTATATATTTCAAAATAAACCGTATATCCTAAAGACACCGCAGTCTCCGCTGTGCCTCGTTTCCAAAAGGAAACACAGACCCTGGGTAAGCACTGGGAACCCCTGGAATCTCGCACTGCTCAGAGATTAGGGTGGCATGCAACTGAATCTAGGTGGGCTTTTTTTTCTGTCTGTCTGTTGGGATGGTTGTTAAGTCACTAAGAAGAAGAAGAAGTCCTCCCCTTGTGGGAGAGGGGAGCGCGGGGAACAGGACAGAGCCCCACCTCTGGGTTACCTTAGCCGGTAGGGAGAGGGCCAGGGGCATCTGCTGATCCAGCGGGTCGAACGCATGGAGGGTGCCAAAGAGGTCGCGGTAAACACCGGGCGAGTGGACCTCAAAGTAGACGGTGCCCTCATCTGTGGAGGAGATGCAAGATCGTTGCTGGCCAAACCCTGGCCCTGCACAGAGGCAGAAGGGCTCCCCCAGGACAGAATCCAACTATCCCAGGCAAGGAGGTTGGGGTTGTGCGGGTGGAGGGCTCCCCACTGCAGTGGCTGCCCGTGGCATTTTGCACTGGGTTCAAACTCCTGGCTTTCAGGACGGTGCCCTCCTGCTACTCTCTTCTTAAGCCCCACTTGCTCAGGCAGACTTGGCTCTTATCTCCTCACCACCCCACGGCCGCCTTCTCCCACTCTCATCTGTGGTCCTCCTCCTAAGCTGCCTCGGATGCAGCTTCCCCTTCTCAGTGCTGAAATAGGGGCTACTGGAAATAGCTGGTAAGGCCTCCCTCCTTCTCCAACCAAAGCCTCCCCACCACTGGTTCCTTCCGCTTGCACCTCAGGTGGTTCCACATAAGGTAAAGGTAAAGGGACCCCTGACCATTAGGTCTAGTCGTGGCCGACTCTGGGGTTGCGGCGCTCATCTCGCTTTATTGGCTGAGGGAGCCGGCGTACAGCTTTCGGGTCATGTGGCCAGCAGGACTAAGCCGCTTCTGGCGAACCAGAGCAGCGCACGAAATGCCGTTTACCTTCCTGCCAGAGCGGTACCTATTTATCTACTTGCACTTTGATGTGCTTTCAAACTGCTAGGTTGGCAGGAGCAGGGACCGAGCAACGGGAGCTCACCCCCTCGCAGGGCTTCGAACCGCTGACCTTCCGATCAGCAAGTCCTAGGCTCTGTGGTTTAACCCACAGCGCCACCCGCGTCCCTATACCAATAACACCCCCCCCACAACCCCCACTTCTCAGCCTTCTCTCAGCTCAGTTTAGGCTTCCTGATATCACCTGTACACCCGCTTGGGGGCAGACCACATTGCCATGTGTGATCCCTGGCCTCTTCATGAGGACAGAGGAATGGCCAATAGTGACAGCAGTGGCACAAGGTTGAGGAGCATGCACAGCCCACTGTAGGGTCGTCTAGTCCAACCCCCCTGCAATGCGGGAACTGTAGCTCAAGAATTCCTGACAGGAAGCCACCCAACCTCTGCTTAAAAAACTCCAGGGAAGGAGAGTCCACCCGGCTCCAAGGCAATCTGCCCCACTGACAAATAGCTTCAATAGTTGGAATTTCCTTTCTTGTCATATTGGGATCCCAGGTCCTTCTCTCTGGAGCAGCAGAAAACAAGCTTGCTCCGTCTTCTGTGTGACAATGCTTCAGATACCTGAAGGCAGCTCTCCTGTCCCCTCTCGGTTCTTGTCCTCTTCAGGTGAAACATGCCCAGGTCCCTCAACCGTGCGTCATAAGTAATAAATAGTAAGAAGAAGGCTTGGTTTCTGGACCCTATTGGTTGTGGCGGCCTCTGGGCAGAGACTGGCCTGGCTGGAGGGCACCTTCTGCTTACCTGTGAGGTAGACGGCGCTGCTCTGGTTGGAGTGCATGTTGCGGACAGAGATGTGAGGGAGGCACTTGGAGACTTTGCGCAGAGCCAGCTGCACAGTGTAGGAGCGCGGCTGGTCCAGCTGGGTCTCGTTCACCACCAAACTGTAGATCTTCCCTTCCTCTGTGGGGGGGGGGGGAAACAAAACACCCCACAAAAAGTGACTGCGGAATTCGCTTGCCTCCACATGCGCAAAGCCCTATACGGCCTAGGACGCTTGTACCTATGGGACCGCCTCTCCTGGTATGTGCCACGGAGGACCTTACTGTCTTCAAACAAAAACATCTTGGAGGCCACAGGGAGGTTAGGCTGGCCTCAACCAGAGCCAGGGCCTTTTCGGCTGTGGCCCCGATCTGGTGGAACGCTCTGTCACAAGAGACCAGGGCCCTGCGGGACTTGACATCTTTCCGCAGGGCCTGAAAGACAGAGCTATTCCACCAGGCCTTTGGCCAAGGCACAGTCTGACCCCCTCCTTCTGTAATCCTCACAGAACTCTAGCCCAATGGTTGCCATTAATTTGATTCTGAATTGATTTTAGAATGAATTGATTTTTGAATGCTGTGTTACTTTTATTGTTGTTAGCCGCTCTGAGCCTGCTCTGGCTGGGGAGGGCGGGATATAAATAATTTATTATTATTATTATTATTATTATTATTATTATTATTATTATTAATTAAAGGAGCACGACGCGAGGGACCAGGTCAGGGCGACTTTAGGCCATGCCTTGTTGCACATGCCCTGTGCATATACTCTGTATTCAACCCCTTTCCCCACAAGGGGAGGACCAGGTTTGGTAATTTGAGGGAGGGCATCTCAGGGTCTCCAGTACAGAAGGGCATTGATCATTTATTTACAACTGACTAGGCCAGAGCCTAGAGCAAAACACCTTCCTTGTTTTGTATTTAACAAAATACAATGGCTTTCAAAGCTATTTCTGATTGCTCTCCTGCACTAGGGACAGGGATTAAGAAGGTCCTTGTTGCATTTCCAGCAGCATATATTTGGTGGAACGTGGCTTTAATGTGGTCCTCCAACTTCTCTCCAGGACTCCAGATTTAAGACTCCTGCTAAGCGACTTTAAACCAGGCACTGGGAAAACAGCATCACTTCATCAAGCCCATCCACAGATGACCCTGAGGGTCATCTAGCCCAACCCCCTGGAATGCAGGATTCTCAGCTAAAGAATCCAAGACAGACGGCCATCCAAACTCTGCTTAAAAACCTCCAAGGAAGGAGAGCCTGCCACCTTCTGAGGGAATCTGTTGCACTGTTGAACGGCTTTTGCTGTCAGAAAGTGCTTCCTGATGTTTAGTCAGAAACTCCTTTCTTGCAACTTGAAGCCATGGGTTCGAGTCCTGCCCTCCAGAGCAGGAGGGAAACAAGCTTGCTCCCTCTTCCATGTGACAGCCCTTCAGATATCTGAAGATGACTATCATGTCTCCTCTCAGTCTCCTCTTTTCCAGGCTAAACGTCCCCAACTCCCTCAACCATTCCTCATCAGGCTGGGTTTCCAGACCCTTGGTCATCTTGGTCACCCTCCTCTGCGCACCTTCCAGCTTGTCAACATCCTTCTTAATCTGAACGCAACATTCCAGGTGTAGTCTATTCTGACCAAGGCAGAATAGAGTGGTGCCATCACTGGATCAAGTTCATTTGTTTTGCTGAATTAATTAAACTACAGTGGTACCTCGGGTTAAGTACTTCATTCGTTCCAGAGGTCAGTTCTTAACCTGAAACTATTCTTAACCTGAAGCACCAGTTTAACTAATGGGGCCTCCTGCTGCTGCGCCACCGGAGCACGATTTCTGTTCTCATCCTGAAGCAAAGTTCTTAACCCGAGGTAATATTTCTGGGTTAGCGGAGTCTGTAACCTGAAGCGTATGTAACCTGAAGTGTATGTAACCTGAGGTACCACTGTAAATAGTTTGGGAACTGCTGCTTTAGCAAATCTCTCTGTGAGAATGAGGTTCAGCGTGTGAAGCATTTGTTAAACTGCAGCCACTGTTAGCAGTTAACTGCTGCCAGAATTATTATTTCTCAAAGCTGGAATTAAAATGAGAATATAGTCCATAAGAGAATGGGTACCTAAAATCTGGGATGCAGTATGTATAGTTAAGCTCAGATACAGTTGTATCTTGGTTCTAGATCGGAATCCATTCCGGAAGTCCGTTCGACTTCCAAAAACGTTTGAAAACCAAGGCGCAGCTTCCAGTTGGCTGTAGAAGACGTTTGGCTTCCAAAAAACATTCGCAAACTGGAACACTCACTTCCAAGTTCATGGCGTTCGGGAGCCAAAACGTTCGAAGGTCGTAAGGTGTTCGAAAAGCAAAGTACGACTGTACATGGTAACAACCAGAGAGGGTAGACAACAATATGATATATTCATTGAGAAACGGAGTCTAATGTACTGGAGTAATAAGGTACCAGAGAATGTAAACCCATTTGTGTTACTTGGAACTTTGCGATATTAATTTATTACGTTTGATTTTTGGTATGGATTTCTGTCTCTATACATTTGGCTTCAGATATCCCCTTTCCCTCTACTTCTGTATTGTTTTATTTGGCATCTATTATTCTATTTTGCTGTGTTTATACTCTCTCTCTCTCTCAATCCCTGCAGGGGCTCACCTGTCAGGAGCAAGAGGGACCTCTCCGTCTCCTGCCCCACTAGCACAATCTGCTTGAACTTCATGGAGAAGTGGAAGGTCATCTTGAACACCCGCTGCCCGCTGGATTGCAGGTAGACCTCCACGCAGTCGCAGAGGCGCCCACTGCCGGCTGGGCTGGAGCCCTCGCTGCGCCCCACGGCTGCCGTAACCGGCTGTTCGCGGGTGGCCAGCACGTAAAGGTACTTGCGGTACACAGTGTCGCTCCGGGGGTCCGTGGCAAACTGCAGGCAGAAGAAGGAGGAGGGAGGAGGCACTCAGGGTCAGGAGGCCGGAGATCCCGGGATGCTGCAGGAGCTGATCAGGGATCTAGAGGGGGAAGAAGTCCGGGCTGTGCACTCAGGGGTGGCAGAGAAGACCCTCCCCTCTCACAAAGAGCCCTGGGGCAACCAGCTTCTGGGGAAAGAAACTAGGGTGCCACAGGACTGTATGATGCCTTTTCCTAAAGGGAGGAACTAAAGGGTCTGGAAGTGTCCAGAGTGTGGAACTCACATCGGAGAAGAAGAAGAAGAGGAGGAGGAGGAGGAGGAGGAGGAGGAGTTTGGATTTGATACCCCGCTTTATCACTACCCTAAGGAGTCTCAAAGTGGCTACCAATCTCCTTTCCCTTCCTCCCCCACAACAAACACTCTGTGAGGTCAGTGGGGCTGAGAGACTTCAGAGAAGTGTGACTGGCCCAAGGTCACCCAGCAGTTGCAGATGGAGGAGCGGGGAAGCGAACCCAGTTCACCAGATTATGAGTCTACTGCTCCTAACCACTACACCACACTGGCTCTCCTAGCCACCTGAGCCTTGAGTGACAGACTTAGGTCCAGGAGCACCCCATGCTATGGACCTCCTGGGTTTGAAAACATAAAACCTCCACCTTTTCATGATTTAATTTTATTGGCCCGCATTTGGCCCACCACTGTCTCCTTCAAAGAAGATGGCACCTTTCTCTTCCTCCAGTGTAGCATTAACCCTACCCACTGCAGCTCCCTCTAAGATGGGTACGGGGCCAGGGGCCAGAGGATCAGCCGCACTTCTCCAAGCAGCTGTACAAGGCAGGCATCCAGGCAGCAATAACTGAAGCTGACCTAGGCTGCCCGTCTCCTTTCTCTCTCTCCCTCTCAACCGGGACTGCATTCTGCCCACAGCTCCAATGCCAGGCCATGGCTCTGTCATGTCCTGCCCTGCTCCGGCCTCTGGCAAGCAGTAGGGACAGGCAGCCCGCCCCCACACCGCAGGGTTTTTCTCCTCTCCCAGGCACCTACGTCCTTGGCACTGCGGCAGAGCACCATATAGCGGCAGGCGCGGCGCCACTGGATGTGGCCCATGGTGGAGGAGACCAGGGCGTTCTTGAGGAAGAAGAGGGTGCCGTTGTAGTCCAGGATGAAGACGTGGTCCTTCGTGGGCAAGAACTTCCGGTAGCCGTGCGAGAGCAGCGGGGCAACCGTCTTGCTGACAAAGTGCCGGCGGCCGCTGAACATCTGGAAGTACAAGCCCTTGGTGTCTGCGGGACAGAGAGACCCCCCCAGGGGCAGAGGGAGTGGGTCTGTCTGAAGGAGCTGCCACAGCTACACCGCTCCCTTCCCTGGGGAATGGGGGCAGGGTGGGATCCCCTTTTGCGGGATCGGCCAGCCCTCGTCAGCTGCCCCCAGCCCAGGCAGATGCAGAACTTTTTCTCATACAGCAAAAAAAACCCCCACACCCCTTCCTCCTCCCCCTCTGCTTCACCACTGAGGTATACTGACAGTTGAGGATAGCCGATCTCTTCCATGGCCGGCTGCCACCAGAGTTCTCGTCCCGCAGGCGAGGAGAAAGGCGGCGGCAGATCCTCTGCCAGACCCCCTCACTGTCGCACACCTCATAGAAGTACCGGCAGGTCTGGCCCAGAGCCACCACATCCTTGACAGGCAGGAAGGAGATAATGTAGTACAGCTGGAGAGAAGGAGGAACTCAAGTCAAGGTGAGCGCAGGGAGCATCACACAAACACAAACACTTCGCTGAACTAGTGTGCTGTTCGCTCTGCCCTGCCTCCACAGTCGGAGACAGCAATGCTTCCAAATTCCAGTTGCTGGAAATAATACTTTGTAATAATAATAATAATAATAATAGTTTATTATTTATACCCCGCCCATCTGGGTGGGTTTCCCCAGCCACTCTGGGCGGCCTCCAATACAATATTAAAATACAGTAATGCCTCAAACATTAAAAGCTTCCCTGAACAGGGCTGCCTTCAGATGTCTTCTAAAAGTCAGATAGTTGTTTATTTACTTGACATCTGGTGGGAGGGCATTCCACAGGGTGGGCGCCGCCACCGAGAAGGCCCTCTGTCTGGTTCCCTGTAACCTCGCTTGTCGCAGGGAGGGAACCACCAGAAGGCCCTCGGAGCGGGACCTCAGTGTCCTGGCTGGACGATGGGGGTGGAGATGCTCCTTCAGGTCTACTGGGCCTTTGAGGCCGTTTAGGGCTTTCAAGGTCAGCACCAACACTTTGAATTGTGCTTGGAAACGTACTGGGAGCCAATGTAGGTCTTTCAGGACCGGTGTTATGTGGTCTCGGTGGCCTGCCCCCAGTCACCAGTCTAGCTGCCACATTCTGGATTAATTGCAGTTTCTGGGTCACCTTCAAAGGTAGCCCCACACAGAGCACATTGCAGTAGTCCAAGCGGGAGATAACCAGAGCATGCACCACTCTGGCGAGACAGTCCGCAGGCAGATAGGGTTGCAGGAGGGGAAGAGTTGCTTTTGTGCTTAGGTCTGGCTAGCGGGTTTCTCATAAAGGCCATTTGGTTGGCCACTGTGAGAACAGGATGCTGGACCAGGTGGGCCATTGGCCTGATCCAGCAGGCTCTTTTTATGATCTTGCTGTCCCCACCTCCTGAACCACAGCCAGGCAGCCTCACTCACCAGTTCTGGAGGGAAGACCTGGATAGAGATGGAATCTCCTCTGCCCTTCTTGTCTTCTGTGGCCTCAGTGGATGAGCTCCGCCGCTTCTTCTTGGGCTGCTGAGGGGAGGGGAAGGAGGATGGAGAGGGGGACAAGGGTGTGAGCAGCCAGGTGGAATTTTTTTTCCTCTTTCAGGGCTTAGTTTCAAAGCAGAAAGGTTTTGATATCCCTAGGAATCCCTTGCCTTTAAAAACTGCACAGCAGAATTTCACAAGGTGTAGCTTCCCCATCACTACATGGACATAGTGTCAGAAAAATGTCTCCCCCAGTTGAATTTCTGGCTGTCACACCCACAGAAAAGAGTGACAAGCTTCTGTCTGGTCCAGGGGCTTCCTCTGTCATATCATGTCTTGCCTTCCGAGAGCGGGCTGACTCACAATCTCTGCCAAAGCATTCTCAGCATTGGCCCAAAACCATGATTGCCCAGGGCACTTTAAGGGAAACAGTGATTTATTCCACCAAGGTGAAACCACTTTCATAATAATTTATATCTGCCTTGTGGATGGAATAGGAACGTTAGCAGCAGTGCCTTGAGAGATAGCGGGCAGCCTTGGAAGTGCATTTCCCTGGTTGCACACCAGGAGGCAACACGACCCTGCGTTAGAAATCAACATCTAGCTGGGATTTTTCTCCCTCCCTTGAAGATAATTGCACATTTGATGCTGAAAAGCTATTTTGTCCCATTAGAAACAGCTTATGTGACACTTCTTTCACATAGAAAAGGCAACACAAAGTTTTCATGCAGTTGCTTTGCTGCGTTGGACCTGGACTTGGGCACAAAGGCATGACCAGAGTGTGACTTGTACTCTGTAGTAGTCCATGAAAGCTTATGCCGTAATTAATTGCCACAATACTCTTCTGGGTTGAAGGGTTTTTTTTGGTTTTTTTATGTGACAAATCCTTTCCAACCCACTTTTCAAAGATTTTTCAGAACGTGGTGAGTCACAGCGCTGACTTGTCAAAGTAGTCAGCTTGTGCGGATTTCTCCAAGTTTGAAGAAAATATTGTGTAGCTTGGTTACTGATTTGGCTAGACAGTTTATTTTAAATTAATTTGCACATGCAATCAAGCAATGGAAGAAGCAGCATCCCCAATTCAGTCAACTGAAAGGGAAAAGCTCCCCGCTCCACTGAACCATTTCCTCCTCCTCCCACTCTTGGAAAAATCCCCACACAGGTGTCTGCCCTGCCCTGCAGCCAAAATATAGCATGCTCACTCCAAGCGGTTCCTCAATGCTAGAGATGTGGGAGAAGCGCTGGAGCTTTCTCCTTCTGAATTTTCGGACGATGCGCCTGTCGCTCATGTCTGCCCGCCCAGCCATCGCTTGCGCGGTGGGTGTGAGCTCTCAGACCCACCCTTGTTGCTGGGCCCAGCATGGCCAAGGCTTATGAATGCCTCTGCCCACAAGGTGAATCACCCCGGGGGACATGGCACTATGTGATAATGGCCGTCCTGATGGCTTCACAGAGACAGGGGTTCCCCTGGTAACTGGGGCACTGTGACATCAGCACCTATCTGGGACTGTCTTTATGACCTGTGCACTAGGTACCACCGGGTCCTGGGATTAAAGACCAGGCAAGGTGTGCACCGAAGGGCTGGGATCGTGCTAAGAGCTCTGATTTGTGCCAGCACTCCACAGTCTGTTCTGCTCTTCCGCTAAGGGGCAGTGAGTTATGGGGGTTAAGACCGGTACTTTCTCTCCTTGGAGTCATAGTGACATGTCTCGTTATTAATATATGTTAAATGAGATGCTTCGTTGATGCACCCAGAAAGGGGTGAGTGACAAAGGGTGGATTGGCCAGTATCCGTTCTGTCCTTTCTCCTACTTTCCATTTGCAACATCCAGAACTAGCTGATACCCAAGAGAGGTGTTGTCAGTGGCTTCTGAATGCATATAGGGGAAATGTTTGGCTTTACTCTCGTAGCTGCTTCTGATTCCACTTATTCTGAGAGTAGAAGGACTAGGCAGAGGTATTGGGAGGGTTGGGCCAGCCTTCCCCCAACGCCTGGTGCATTCTCGGTGTTTCAAACTACAACTCCCAAGAGCTCCGGCACCGTACGGTTGAGCCATCTGAGGCCGTTGGGGATTGTAGTCCAAAAATGTCTGGAGGGCACTAGGTTGGGGGAAGGCTGCCTTAAGTAATGCCCATTTTTTACAGCTGCCCAAAGTGATTAAACGTACCATGGAAACACACATTGCGGCTGAATGCAAAGTTTGATGCTGCCAGCTGGCCGTTCCACCCTCCGAGCGCACCTTGGCGTCAAGAGCTTCTAGCCTGCCCTTCCAGAGGACTCGGGAATTCTAGATCTTGCCCCCTAGTTCTAATAACCCACAAGTCTCCACTCTCAGTTCCAGAGAAGGCAGGCATCCAGGCCCTTGGCCCACCAGAGCTCGCTCTGTCCTCCAGTTCCCCAACGCCTCCTTTCACCGGCAGGTGTCACAGCTGCAGCCTTCAGCAACTCAGCTGGTGTGTGAGTTTTCCTGCAAAATATCCGGAGGGCACCAGGTTAGGGAAGGTTTCTTCGCCTCTCTCTTTCTACCCGCCGAGGTCCAGCATGGTCCGAGCTTCCTTATTCCCATGGGAGGAGAGGCCTCTCAACGGCTACTAGCCAGGATGGCCAGGCACTTCTGAACACCAGCTGCCCAGAACTGCAGGAGAGGGCTGGTCTTGCGTTCGAATCCTGCTCAGGGGCCTTCCCCATTGAGGCATCTGGTTGAACAGGATGCTGGCCATATCTGCCCCCACTTGGGCCTGATCCTGCGTTTGCGACGGCCGCCGTCCCAACCTGCCTGGCAAGCAAGAAAAAGCATGAAACAATAAGATAGAATGGCTTATTAAAGTGGTTTTTAATACAGAGAAAAACACCGGCTGGGGAACGGGCTCCCTGTTGCAAACCTCAGCTTTCCAGGGTTGGAAAACCGGGGGCTGGATCTTGGCAGCCCCTTCCTCTGGCCTCCGTCCCCATACCTGGCTGGCTGCCTGCATCCTCACCCGACCCAGGCACCCCTCCTTCCTCCTTCCCTGCTGGGCATCTGATACAGGAAAGAGGAAGGTGGGTCTGTCTCCTTGCTGGGCTGCCTGGGAGCCCCTCTCCTGGGCACAAGGCGCGCTCTGCTCTTTGGAACTACAACTCCCAGCCGCCCCCAGCTGGCACCTCCCTGGCTGGTGGGAGTTGTAGTCCCAAGCGCCTGGCGGGCGCCACCTGGGCCAGGGCACACGGTTCTGCAAAGCACCTCAGGGTCCCAGATTCATAATGAAGCAGCATATATATATATATATATATATATATATATATATATGCACCTTTAGCTCGCTGAAATGCATAAAAATAAATCTGAGAATGCCCCCCAGTTGCATTGAGGTTCATCAGCACTCTGCACATGCCCAGAGGCCTTTCCTTCTAGGCTTCAAAGGAATTGGGCTGTTAGGTGCGCCTCCCTTTCTTCACATCATTCAAGCGCGGGCTTGGACAGGGAGGCACTCTGCACATGCCCAGAGAAGGGAGACACGCCATAATTCACTGAGGGCTTCCCGCCCTTCTCTCCTTACCCCCCCCCCAACAGACTGGCATCTCGTTGGGAGAACGGCCTGCCAGTCAGAACGCGTCCCGCCTTTTCCTAGTGTGGATTGGTTAGTTGCGTTGCCATTCAAACTTTTAGTGCCCGCCTCTGCTGAGGTGAGACTGAATCTGATTGGTCTCCGTCTTATTCCCTCAGGCTCCCAGCACCCACCCTTCCAGAGGGAAATTGCTGATTGGTCCGCCTCGCTGCCACTCTTCGCGCTCTTGTTACCCCCAAGGACCTGCCCCGCCTCAGTCACCTCACGCCGCCTCAGTCTTTCAACCGTTGGCGCCAAAAGTACGGGTGGGCGTGGCCACTTTCCTGATTGGTCGCCCTTCTCTCTCTTTCCTTCCGAGCGCGGTGATAAGCCCGGACTCACGTTGCTTGCTTAATGATTGGTCAATAGTTTCACGCCCTGCCTCTATGAATTCCATTGGCTGAGGCAGGCGCGAGGCAAAATCACGGAGCGCTTTCCGTCTGGGGGTGGTGGCCTTAGGAACCGCCTCCTTGGTAAGCGATTGGCCGAAGCGGTAGTCAGCGCCCTTCACGGATCTCTCATTGGCCAACAGCCGCCCCCTCACTTCTCCCTCCGCCCGCGCCCTTGATTGGAGCGAAAGGAGGAAGAACCCGACGGCCCGTTTCCACGCCATTGGTTGCCTGCTTGGGCTGCTCCCCGCCCGACGCGCCGCGATTGGCGGCTCCCCGCGTGGCCGGCTCCTCATAGGCCGAGGCGGCTCCTCAGGACCCGCCCTCTTTGGCTGGGGTCTCGCCGCTCCTGCCCGCGAGCTCTCAGTCGGCCAGCGGCTGCCTCAGCGAGCACAGCGGAGCCTGCGGGATGGCGGCGGGCGAGGGCGGGGCCGACGCGCTGCCCCCGCCCTCCCCCTCCTGGCCCGGCCCGCTCCCTGGGCCCGAGCGGGCCTTGGAGGAAGCGGCGGCTTCGGGCAGCCTGAGCCTGGCCGGGCGGCGCCTCAGACACTTCCCCGGAGGAGCAGCAGCCCGGCGCTGGGACCTCAGCGACACCACGCAGGCGGGTGAGCAGACGGGCCACGCCCACCTCCCTTGACCCCGCCCCCTTGGCTCCTCCCCTTCCCGCTCCCTCCCTTGTCCATCTCGTTTCCCAGCAACCAACCCTTGGCCACGCCCACAGGGGAGAAGCTGCCCCTCCCTTAAGCGTCTTCATCTTCCTGGCCACTCCCCTTTTTTGGCCACGCCCTCCCCAAACACCCACTTTCGATTGATTGTATTGTGCTGGTATTGCATCTCCCCCCCCCTCCAAGTTCTGTGCATGGTTCTTCCCCATGGTAATTTAGTCCCCCCCAACAACAACAACCCTGCGAGGTAGGTTCCAGCCTTTCTCAACCTGTGGGTCCCCAGATGTGGTTGGACTACAACTCCCATCACCCCTATCTAGCAAGGCCAGAGTTGAGGGATGATGGGAGTTGTAGTCCAACGACACCTGGGGACCCACAGGTTGAGAAGCTTAGGCTGAGAGGCAGGCACTGGTGCCCAGGATCACCCAGGGAGCTTCATAGGTGCTGCGTGGAGGATTCGAACCCAGGTTTTGCCCTCATTTAATCCCCACAACAACCTTGTGCGGTAGGCTAGGCTCAGAGGGATTGACTGCCCCCCAAGGGGGCTTCTAGATCCAGATTCCCCAGCGTCTCCCCTTTATTCACACAACTTCCCTGCAAGGTAGGCCAAGGTGAGAATGGGCTAGGCAAGGAGTCGGGTTTGGGCCCTCCTGCCCTGGTCCAGTCACTTGAAGACGACAGCTGCACCCTGGGGTGCTTTTGGATCTTGTCCTCGCATCAGCTCCGCTGCTCTTTCAGTACCAGGATTTCCCCGCCCTTCTCCGGTGATACTCAAATGGCACTCTTGTGTCAGGGAGTTCCAAAGGCTTTCCCTTGTCCTCTACTTTGGTTGCAGCTGCGTTTTGGAACGCCAAGTGGTGTTTGGGGTGGTTGTTGAGCGATGTGGCAGAATCTTGCCCAGCTCCTGTGGGCAGGAGACCCCATCTCTCCCGCGGGCCTGTGTGTGAGTGAAGAGGCCTTGCAAGGGCCTCCAAGCCGCGGGGAGCCGGGAGCCTGCCTTCCGCTATCGCTGTGCCGTCCATCACCTTTGCCCAGGAGCCAGACCTGAACTCTGCCCATGAAAAATTCCCACCCCATAAAACAAGAGGGTCACTGCAGCTGAAATAACAGGGGCACCAAGGTGCCCAAAGTCAAGTGGCAGCTTCTGGGAACTGTAGCTTCCAGGATTGGCAATAGTGTGGGGTTGAACTGGACGCCTGAGGTGAGATTCCTGCCTTGCAGCGGGTTGGGCTAGAGGACCTTTGAGGTTCCCTTGCAAGTCCATGATTCTACCCTGGGGATGGAGGAAATTGTGGCCCTCCACACGTAGGACCGGACCCCGGCTCCCTTCCGCCTCCTGCAGCATGGGTGACAGATGATGCCAAAAGTTGTAGTGCGCCATTATCTGAGGGCCACAGCCCCCTGTTCCTGCCTTAGCATCCAGTGGAGTTAGCAGAAAGACTTTTTAGCGAGTGCGTTTGAGTGTGCCTGCCAAGGCAGGCGACTTCCTTCACCTTGAGGGCGAGGTTTTTCTGTCTCTTTCTGGTGAAGGAAATGGGCGTATCTGACGGTATCTCCGGAGAATCTCTGGTTCTTGCGGAAGCCCAGCCCTTGCTTGGCAGATCTTTGCGATATGGGGGGGTGCTCATATCGCAATAAGATATGAGCCTTCCTGCCCTTTGCTGCCATTCCTAAGCGGGTAGCCTTGGCATCTGCCTTGCCCTCGAGCATTTCAAAGTCGGCTTACGCAGCAGGTTGTCTTCAGCCGAATCCTCCCTTTTTTTTACAAGGAACACAGCATGAGTTAATAATGTTTTTCTGACACTAAAACCACCCCAGTCTCCTTTTCTTTGGGGATGAAGCTGGGAAGGTGGCAGCGGCGGCAGCAACTGCTTCAGCCAAGTTGGGGGGGGGTCTTCTGGTTTCCAGCGTGTGACACTTGTGGCAGTGACATCCTGCGAGGGGGGGTCAAGACGGGGAGCCTTCCTTTGCATGCGCCAGCCTCGCTCTCTCTTCCTGTGCCACTTTGCATAGCTTCCTCATGCGCCGTTCCGCAAATGTGCTGTCGATGGCTGACTACTTCTCTCCCACTCTTCCTCCCCCCCCTCCCCAGCAACGCTTCTGCCATTTGGAGTGCGGGAGGCCTCCTGTCACCCGCAAATCCCTGCCACCCGCACCCTCACTCGGGGCAAGGGCTGCTTGGTGGACAGGAGGGTTGGGGGTGGGCTGTGGGGGAGGGAAAAATATCTCCCTCCCCCTTGGAAGAGGTGAGTCAGCAGAGGCTGTGCAGCGTGTTTTGCTCTCACAGCCTCCCTGGCTGGCTGGCTGGCTGCTGAAATGACTTCCAGGGCTAGCGTTGTTGTCCGGTGTGAAGTTGAAAAGGGAAAGGGACCCCTGACCATTAGGTCCAGTCGTGGCTGACTCTGGGGTTGCGGCGCTCATCTCACTTTACTGGCTGAGGGAGCCGGCGTACAGCTTCCGGGTCATGTGGCCAGCAGGACTAAGCCGCTTCTGGCGAACCAGAGCAGCGCATGGAAATGCCATTTACCTTTGCCACCGGAGCAGTATCTATTTATCTACTTGCACTTTGACATGCTTTTGAACTGCTAGGTTGGCAGGAGCAGGGACAGAGCAGCGGGAGCTCACCCCCTCGCGGGGATTCGAACCGCCGACCTTCTGATCGGCAAATCCTAGGCTCTGTGGTTTAACCCACAGCGCCAGTTAGCTGCTGGGAAATATCCCTGCTTTCATTCCCCAACCCCTCCAAGGTGAAGGATCTGTTTCCCTCAGCAGCTGGCCAAATGGTTCCCAGAAGCCCACAAACCAGAGGTGTGTAGGCAGAAGCCTCTTCTGTGTGCTAAGTGACCCACGGACAGATTTCTCCCCTTCCTCAAGTTGCTTTCAAATTCCAGTTTCTGGACACCGCAGAAGGGGAGAGTTGCAGCTTGCGGGTATCCCACAGGTGTTCAGGTGTACAGGACTAAAATGGCCCCCCACTGGCCAGATCTAGAGGTCTCTTCTTACGAATTTGTTTAGCCCTCTTTGGGCTCCAGCCAAGCTGCTTCCCATCGCTGGGTCTTGTGGCAGGGAGTTCCAGTGGGCAAGGATGGCGCCACTGTGTCAGGCGTCGCTTCCTCTTTTGTTCAGCGCAGATGGCGTGAGGTAATGGCTTCTGTCCCTGTGGTGGGAAGAAACAGTTGAGCAGCGTGCCCTCTTCCACCCCTTCTGAATTAGGTCATGGGGAAGTGGCAGTGCAGAACCGGAGCAAGTTGCCTCTGAGGTTTTTTGGGGGTGTGAATGCTGCTTTTGCAGCCATCCTAATCTTGCTTTCCTCTGCTAGTTTATAGCAAAATCCTATCCATGTCATAGAGTCACAGAATTGCAGAGTTGGAAGGGACACTGAGGGTCATCCATTCCAACCCTCTGCAATGCCTGCACACTGAGTCCAGCCAGCCTGATGCAGTGGTCAAACATTAATCCAGAACTTGGGGGAGACCAGGGTTCAAATCCCTACAGGGCCATAAAGCCCACTGGGCAACCGTGGACCAGTCCCACTCTCAGCCTGACCCACCTCACAGGGTGGTTGTGAGGATAGAAATGGAGAAATGTTTATGCCTCCTTGAATTGCTTGGAGAAAAGGTGGAGTAGAGCTCTAGTCATACGAATAAAAAAGGCAATTGCGTTCAGGATTCTGTGTTTGCAATATTGTGAGAGGCAGGAGCTGTGGGGGTCCTCCCAGGTTTGTTGGTTGTGTGAAAACTTGGACCTCGCTGTGCTTGGGACCAGTGAGAGGCGGGACAAAGAACCCTGAGAGATGCTGTGACCATCTCAGATCCTGCTGGGATTAGTCAATGGCGTTATCTATATCTATATCATATATGTATAGATATAATCTTTTTATTGGATTCCAGCAAAAGATCACACCCTTCTTGACACTTACTGACTCAGTTTATATAGGTAAAGGTAAAGGGACCCCTGACCATTAGATCCAGTCGTGGCTGACTCTGGGGTTGCGGCGCTCATCTCGCTTTATTGGCCGAGGGAGCCGGTGTACAGCTTCCGGGTCATGTGGCCAGCATGACTAAGCCGCTTCTGGAGAACCAGAGCAGCGCACGGAAACACCGTTTACCTTCCCACCGGAGCGGTACCTATTTATCTACTTGCACTTTGACGTGCTTTTGAACTGCTAGGTTGGCAGGAGCAGGGACCGAGCAACGGGAGCTCACCCCATCGCGGGGATTCGAACTGCCGACCTTCTGATCGGCAAATCCTAGGCTCTGTGGTTTAACCCACAGAGCCACCCGTGTCCCAGTCAGTTTATATACATCACGCCAAACCAGAGTTTGAGCTCTCAAACACACAGGGGCTGTCACAGTTTATTACTTATTTGTTGTTAAATTTATACGCTGTCCTTCTTCCAAAGGCGCCCAGGGCAGCAAGTGATGTACATTTCAGAAACATATTTAAAGCTGTTCCAATACAGATGTAGACTAGGAAAGATCTCAAAAGGTTTGTTGGAAGAGGAGGCCCCCCCCCCCGGTTTTTGCTTCGCCTGCTCAGTCTCTAATGCGCGTTGTGCTCCAAAGGAGGAACAGCAGCTGCTAGGGGTGGTTTGTCAATTCACCCCCCAAACATAGAGCAACCGTGGCTTGCAAATTCCCTTCCAGCCGCAGTTTCCGCTTCTGGTTTGCTGGTCAGCTGGAAACCTTGGTTTGTCAATACAGCCATCGCACTATACATGGCAGAATGTTAGCTTTCTTAACCTTGGTTTGGTGTGATATCTGAATTGTGACATGCTGTGTAACAGAACAGACTTGTGTGTGGGAGAGAGAATTCATTTAAGTGATGTGAATTGGGAACATAATTATTGAAAGTCTGGATTTGCAAGGGGTTGGGATTCGCAACTAGATGTAAGATGTCCTTCCTGGATGAAACAAAAAAATTCCTTCCAGTAGCACCTTAAAGACCAACTAAGTCAGTTCTTGGTATGAGCTTTCGTGTGCATGCACACTTCTTCAGATACCTATCTGCATGCACACGAAAGCTCATACCAAGAACTGACTTAGTTGGTCTTTAAGGTGCTACTGGAAGGAATTTTTTTGTTTTGACTATGGCAGACCAACACGGCTACCTATCTGTAACTTCCTGGATGAAACGGCTCAGGGCCTTGCAATGCTGTCTCATCTTCAGCCTTGCTCAGCTTGGCCTGGGGGAGTCCACTAAAAAGTGCTGTTTTATCCCCGCCAGAACTGCCAGGGCTCATGTTGGGCTTGGAGCTGATGGCATCCTTGAAAGGCAGCCTTTGCCTCTCACCTCTGGCCTCCGGAGGTTCTGGACTCCATCTGCCCTTGGCCCCAGGCAGCATGGCAGCAAGGTGATGCTGGGGCTGTTGGGCGCTTCCACCCCAAAGCACCCAGAGGGCACCAGGTTGGCAGAGGCGGCTTCACGGCCAGGCCCAGCTGGCACAAGCAGACAGATCTTGCTGGAGGTGACTCTGGCATGGAAAAACTGACTGGGAGTGTTGCAGACTCCTCTCCCTTCCGCCTTGCCTTGCTGCAGATTAACCTGCTGTGGTTGGTGCATGAGGCCTGCTCGGCTCAATCCCATGAGCTGCTTCGTCCTGGAGTCAGCTTCCTTAAAAGCCTTATTTGTTTAGGAAGAGGTGGGTCAGGGGCTGGCCTGCCAGTTGCCCAGCTGGCTGCCTGGGGCGCCAGTTCCTAGGAGGAGGAGAAGCTTGGCATGCCCTGGGCAGAAAGTGAGAGAGTTCCTGCATTTTTCCAGCATGCTGTAAGCTGCTCCTGTGACCGACTTCTGAAGGGAAGCACTGAGTTTGCATGAGGCCCCGGTGATCTCCGGAGGCGAGTTTTGCAGCAGCCGGGTTGTGTGGCAGGGGGCTGTGTACACTCCCAGTTCCAGTTCTGCTTGGGGAAGTCTTAGTCCCCCCCCCCTTGATATCCAGGCCTCCCTGAGATTATCCTTTTTAAAAAAACATTCCCTTAGATGTTTCTGTGACAAAAGTGAAGAGCAGCAGGGGCGCCTGGCCGTCCTACATGCAGCAAAATGTGGATTGCCTGGGTTGGTGGGATGTGCTTGCAGATAATCCAACTATTTTTAAGTGACCCTTGAATCCGTTGGACCCGACCACCCTGCATCTTGCAGGACAGTTTCAATGCAGCCTTGCAAATAAGTTCACGAAAGTTATCGTCTCCCAAAGAGACCTCTGCTGGTCTGCTCACCGGTGTTAGTTGTGACGGCCACATCAGCAGCCCCTTGTGTGGATAGCAGACCTACCAACCAGTAGTCCTGGGCGATATAGCGGTATATTGTCGGAAGCCAATTTGAAGTCCATATCGTAATAACTGGTTTCATAATTTCTGAGCTGGTGATATTATCACGAATCATGATGTGTGGGCGGGTGCTATGCAAAAATCACAATGCGGGGGAAACCGTGAAACCATCCAGTGCCTCTGCTTAGCTCCACCCTTATTTCAGACACTGTGACGTACTGATATATCACAATGTTTAAAGGTAAAGGGACCCCTGACCATTAGGTCCAGTCGTGACCGACTCTGGGGTTGCGGCACTCATCTCACTTTATTGGCTGAGGGAGCCGGTGTACAGCTTCCGGGTCATGTGGCCAGCAGGACTAAGCCGCTTCTGGCGAACCAGAGCAGCGCACGAAAACACCATTTACCTTCCTGCCGGAGCGGTACCTATTTATCTACTTGCAGTTTGACACGCTTTCGAACTGCTAGGTTGGCAGGAGCAGGGACCGAACGACGGGAGCTCACCCCGTTGCGGGGATTCGAACTGCCGACCTTCTGATTGGCAAGTCCTAGGCTCTGTGGTTTAACCCACAGCGCCACCCGCGTCCCATCACAATGTTTAGCTGGTGATATATCGCAGTGTTGAAAACCAGGTATCACCCAGCCCTACCAGCCAGGTCCAGTTTTCAAGGTCCAGCCTTGCTTCCTTGGAGATGATTCTTACTTGCCGCTGGCAGGCAACTTTTAGCAAGCCACCTTCGAGTTCTGCTGCCCTGAGGCCTCTGGAGAAACTATTTTTTAAATTTTTTTAAAAGAGAAAACTCCCAAATCCTGGAAATACTAGTGGGCTGTTATGGTAATTCATGCTGAATTATCTTTTGTGCTGAATAATCTGCTTTCCTGTGTAATTCTGTATTATTATTATTATTATTATTATTATTATTATTATTAAATTCATCCCCCGTCCATCTGGCTGGGTCTCCCAGACAGGTTGTTAAGACTGGCTCAGGGGCTTCCGTCTCCCTCTTTATGTCCATGCCACCTTGCCCCCCCCCCCGCCATTCCCTGGGACTTGGCAGTCCCTTGTGCTCCGTCCAGATTGCCTGAATGGCTATGGGAGCCTGCTTGCTCCAAAACCAGGCAGCAAGAGACTGTTCCAGGAAGCCATCTGCACTCCAGAGCAGCTTTCCAAAGCTGCTGAAGGGCAGTTGGAACAAAAATGTGGAGGGCTCCTTTCCCCTTCTGATAAATTCTGCCCAACTTGCTAAGGCTCTCCGTCTCTGCAAGGCTTCTGTGCCAGGCTTCTGTGCCCCTGTCTCGCCTCACCTGAGGCTCCACGCGGAGCCATTCCCAGCCTGTCTCCCAAATCTCTTCTGATTCCAGGAGCGAGTGGGAGCTTGGGGCCTGAGACTCCAAGGCCAGAAGGGAGCCAAGAGCTTTGCTGAGCTTCCCCCTCGGCTTGGCTTCCGGGAATCCACGCCTACCGTGAGAAAAAGTTAGGAAATAGTGGGCTCTCGGGGCCTTTTGCAGCTGTGTGTTTCCCTCTGGGAGAGCTGGAACGGGGGGGGGGGGGGGCCTGGAACAAGGGGGAGGGATAGGAAAGCGGAAGTTGGAATCTCCCTTTTGACCCGGGCCAGTGGCCAGGGTGGTGATGGGACTTGGAAACACAACTAGCAAGGCACAGCATCCCCGTCCCTAAGAGAATCAGAAGGGCCCGGTGGATCAGGGAAATGGCCCATTCACGAGAGAGCATCCTAGTCTCACAGCCAGTGTTAGAAGTAAGCCAGGCGCGTTTTGTGACTGGCGCAGGTCCAGTTGCGACCAGCTGGAGATCTCTGGACACCAGGTTGGTTGGCGACGGACATCTCCATCTGGCTGACCCTTCCAGCTTCCTTCCGCAGGTCGGCAGAAGAGTTTGTTCCAGGCTTCCTCAACCTCGGGCCTCCAGATGTTTTGAGACTACAACTCCCAGCATCCCTAACCACTGGTTCTGCTAGCTAGGGATCAGGGGAGTTGTAGGCCAAAAACATCTGGAGGGTCGAGGCTGAGGAAGCCTGGTTTATTCATTGCATTTATATCCCTCCAAGGAGTCCATGGTTCACCCCCACCCCATTTAATCCCTACAGCGACCCTGCAAGGGAGGTGAAGAGGCTGCAACTGGCTCCAAGGTCCCCCGGGGAGCTTCAGGGCTGGGTGGGGTTTCGAACCCAGATCTCCCAGGTCTTGGTCCAGCACTCCCACCACGGCACCACCCTGGCTTCCTAGAGTCCTTCTGCCATGGGGCAGCTCTATGAATTAAGTCAGCGAATCAATATGTGGGAAGCAAAATGTCACTTAGAATAGGATCCGAAATATCTTCCTGGAAGCTTGAATTTGGATCATTTTATTTGATAACGTGTTGTAAACTGCTTTGAGATTCGTTCTTTACAATATAAAGCGGTTTAGAAGAGATTTCGTTGCAGCAGCCATAACCTCGGCTTAAGGTGCCGTTTGGCAAGTATATTATGAGTTTCTAGCCTAGTGACCAAGCAGGTGCCTCTTCTGGGAAACCCGCGAGAAGCAGCCCCCTCTTCTTCTGTGGTTTCTAGCTACTGGTGTTCAGAAGCAGGGCTGCCTGCAAACCAGGACTCCCACTTCCCAGTCTCTCTCTTGCTGGGACCCATCTAAGAGAGGCCACCAAGTAACGCCCAGGGACCCTGGGGAATCCACAGCAACTGGCCAGGGTTGATGGGGGCTGCAGTCAGTCCGAAACTTCTCAAGGGTGCCTGAGAAGTTGGGGAAGGCTGCCCTGGCGAGTCCCCTGCCCGATCCTGGGAGTGGCGGCTCTCTGGGGTGTTTCCCCACCCTGTCTCTCCCGCTCTCCCTTTCGCTAAATGCACTTGAGCCCTTCTCGTCTCCTCCCCCCATCAGTCCAGCTGCCAGGCAAGACAATGGAGGCAGCGCATGGGGAGCTTTTCTGCTTTTGTCGGCCAGAGCGAACAGCTGCCCTCCTCATTCCGGCAGGCGCACGGCCGGCCGAGAAACTCAGCACCATCCCCACTTGCACCGCAGGGGCAGGCCGGAGCGACGGCCTCTGGGTTTGGCGCGGCTTGTCATCTCCGGTTAAGTTGACGCGGAGGCCAGGGAAGGGGGGCTTTGTGTCAGGAAGCTGCCCCCACCCACCCTGACAGCAGGACCCTTTGTGGTGCACGCTCTCCCCCACTGTCCCAGCACCCCATGAGAGAGAGAGAGAAAGAGAGCTGTCCCATTTCTGCCGACCTTGGGATAACTGGTCCTCCTGCCCCTTTTGAGCCCTGTCCCATGCTAGAGTTTGGGGGGAGTGTGATGTGCAAGAGAGGTCACCTCTGATGGAGCCCCGGTCCAAGTCCGCTTTCTGGAGTCGTCTTTCTCAGAAGGGGTGTGTATTTGGGGAATGACCATGCCTTGCAGGTGGAAGACAAAATAAAAAAATTCCTTCCAGTAGCACCTTAAAGACCAACTAAGTTAGTTCTAGGTATGAGCTTTCGTGTGCATGCACACTTCTTCAGATACACACAGGTGGAAGGTCTGTCAGTGCGCAAGTGCGCACCAGCCATGGGGCTCCAAGGTGCCCTTGAGCTACAACTTCCACACACACCCCCAACCACTGGCCAGGAGTGCTGGGAGTTGTAGTCCGAGAACACCCAGGGACCCGAGGTTGAGCTGCATGGACCCCAATAGTCCGTCCCAGTAGAAGGTGTTGGTTACAGATAGGTAGCCGTGTTGGTCTGCCATGGTCAAAACAAAATAAAAAAATTCCTTCCAGTAGCACCTTAAAGACCAACTAAGTTAGTTCTAGGTATGAGCTTTCGTGTGCATGCACACTTCTTCAGATACACACAGGTGGAAGGTCTGTCAGTGCGCACCAGCCATGGGGCTCCAAGGTGCCCTTGAGCTACAACTTCCACCCCCCCCCAACCACTGGCCAGGAGTGCTGGGAGTTGTAGTCCGAGAACACCCAGGGACCCGAGGTTGAGCTGCATGGACCCCAATAGTCCGTCCCAGTAGAAGGTGGTTTCTGTCATCCAAATGTAGCCTGGGAACAGCACAACCATTGCCCAAGTATTTCTGTGGGCTGGGGTGATGGCAACCAGGGTCCATAACACCTGGAAGGCTGATCTAAGTCTCCTTAAGGAAGTAGATTCCCACCAAACACCCAGAAGAATTTTCTGGCAGTAAGAGCTGCTCCATAACGGAACTGGAGGTTGAGGACACTTCTTCCTTGGAGGTTTTTGAGCAGAGTTTGCCGGGCAACCTATCATCATCATCATCATCAAATTTATTATTTATATCCCACCCATCAGGCTGGGTTTCCCCAACCACTCTGAGCGGCTCCCAATCAAATATTAAAAACAAAATACAGCATTAAGCATTAAAAACTTCCCTAAATAGGGCTGCCTTCAGCTGTCTTCATCATCATCATCATCATCAAATTTGTTATTTATACCCCGCCCATCTGGCTGGGTTTTCCCGGTCACTCTCCGTGCCTCCCAACAGAACACCAAGAACAATAATAAAAAAGCAACAGCACCAGACATTACAAAACTTCCCTAAACAGGGTTGCCTTCAGATGTCTTCTAAAAGTCAGATGGTTGTTTATTTCTTTGACATCTGACGGGAGGGCTTTCCACAGGGCAGGCGCCACCACCGAGAAGGCCCTCTGCCTGGTTCCCTGTAACCTCGCTTCTCGCAGGGAGGGAACCACCAGAAGGCCCTTGGAGCTGGACCTCAGCGTCCGGGCAGAACGATGGGGGTGGAGACACTCCTTCAGGGATACTGGGCCTTTGAGGCCGTTTAGGGCTTTCAAGGTCAGCACCAAGACTTTGAATTGTGCTTGGAAACGTACTGGGAGCCAATGTAGGTCTTTCAGGAAAGGTGGTATGTGGTCTCGGTGACCGCTCCCAGATCCCTGCATTCTTTGCAGGGGGTTGGACTGGATGACCCCTGGGGTCCCTCTACAATTCCATGCTTCTGCATCTTCGCTGTTGGCCTTGAGGTTCAGGCAGGATTTCCGTTGAAAGTGTTGGTTCTTAAGGCAACCTGGCTCCCATCCCGACACTTTTAGGGCAGGGTTGGCTAATCCGTAGCTCCAGGCAGCTTGGCCCAGTGCTCAGCGGTGAGGGAAGCCCAGCAGCCAGTGGCCTCCTGGAATGGCCAGAACAGTCCAGCCTCCCCTCACAGTTTAAGGGCTTTCAACGCCCAAGCCGGCCTTGTGAGCTGAATCTGGGGAGGCATTGGCAGCCCCTGAAGGTGAGATGTAACAAACTGCTGGCACCCGGTGACAGATAACTTGGCACCTGCACTGCAGACCCATTGATGTTTCCCAAGGATCCTTCACATGCCCCGTTTGCAGCAGCCCCCACGGCTAGAGGCAGCAATGCTTCTGGAGAGCGTTTGCTTGAGGCCGCAGGAGGGGAGAAAGGGCTCTTCATTTGGCCACAGGATGCTGCCTTTGGCCTGATCCCTCTGGGGCTACCAATGTGAGTGGGGCATAACTGAGGCCAACTCTGGTGTCCTGAAGGATTCAGAACTAGCCAGATCCATCAACGCCCAGGATTGTTTTCTTCCTGGACCATGGGCACAGAAGCCTCTTTCCCTTCACCTAAAGGTAAAAGGACCCCTGACCATTAGGTCCAGTCTTGGACGGCTCTGGGGTTGCGGTGCTCATCTCACTTCATTGGCCAAGGGAGCTGGCGTACAGCTTCCGGGTCATGTGGCCAGCATTACTAAGCCACTTCTGGCGAACCAGAACAGCGCACGGAAACGCCGTTTACCTTCCCGCCAGAGTGGTACCTCTTTATCTACTTGTACTTTGACGTGCTCTCGAACTGCTAGGTGGGCAGGAGCAGGGACTGAGCAACGGGAGCTCACCCCATCGCGGGGATTCGAACTGCCAACCTTCTGATCATCAAGCCCTAGGCTCAGTGATTTAACCCACAGTGCCACCCATGTCCCACCTGCTGGCCCTTATTTATTGACTTGGAGACCTGGAGAAATGGGAGAGATCACCCCCTCCCCAGGGCTATCTAGTCTTAACTCTCTGCAATGCAGGAACACCAGCTGAGCATGTTCTGAAACACTCCCCTTTAACCAGCCTGCCCTTTTGCGACCTGGATAGCTCAAATATTGCACTGCAACAGGGGATCTGAACATTGGGGTATCCTTTCCGCCCAAACCCCACCAGGCTGGTGTCTCCTAGTCCTTTCTGCCGCACGCAGGCACTTTGTGGGGGAAAGCACAACTCTTGTTTTGCTCTTGAGCAGGAAGGACGGTGGCCCTGCTGGGGTTGGGGAGGCGCCGGCCGCTTCTGCCGGTGGACCTGTTCAAACCAGTCCTTGCACAAAGGAGGCCTTTGCTGTGCTCTCGGCGGCCTGGGGTGAGAAGCAGGGGCAGGTTGCAAACCCGTTTTGTTGCTTTTGGGAGTGCGTTTCCTTCTAGGCCAGCCTTGGGCCCTTGATCACCAGGGGAAGGCGACCTTAATGCCAGCAGTCATGGTTTTGGGGAGGGCTTTCCCTGCAGAGCCTCGTGACCCCCTTCTCCCCTCCCAGCACCTTAAACCTATGTGACGGTTGCCACCATGGAATGTCTAGGTGCCTTTCTGTTGCAGTGAGATGATGATGATACTACTTTATATTTTTAAGAAAGAATCTCAAAGCAGTTTACAAAGCAAACCGGAATAAAACAAGTTTAAGCTTCAATGAAAATATTTCAGATCCTTCTCTAAGTGACGTCTTGCCCCCCCCCCATATTGATTAATTCAGAGAGCTGCCCCATAACAGAGGAGCTCTAGGGTGCAATGGTTGGAGCAGACTTCCTCAGCCTCGGCCCTCCAGATGTTTTTGGCCTACAACTCCCATGATCCCTAGCTAGCAGGACCGGTGGTCAGGGATGATGGGAATTGTAGTCTCAAAACATCTGGAGGGCCGAGGCTGAGGAAGCCTGGGTTGGAGTGTCGGATGAGCACCTGGGAGATCTGTGTTCGAATCCTCACTGAAGCTCCCCAGGTGACCTTGGAGCCAGTCATGGCCACTTCAACTCCCTCGCAGGGTCGTTGTAGGGATTAACTGAGGGGTGTGTGTGTGTGTGCGCGAACCGTGTCTTCCTTGGAGGAGGGTCAAAGCAATTAACAAGCTCTTCTGCTGACCTGCTTCAGAAAGCTGGAGGGACCAGCCAGATGGAGATCTCCGTTGCCAACCTGGAAATGGAAATATCAGAATTTGCTCGTTTGGCGACAAAAGAACGGGGTAACTGTGGAGGGTGTGTATGTCGGAACCTAAGAAGAGCCTTGTTGGGTCAGGCCAGTCCTGCGTCCCGTTCTCACAGTGGCCAAAGAATTGATTGCAATCCGGATTTGAACACCAGAGCAACTCTCCCCTTCTGAGTGGTTTTTGGCAGCTGGTATTCAGAAACATAACTTCCTCCTGCAGTAGAGGCACAGCAGAGCCATTGGGGCTAGCAACCACGGACAGCCTCCTCCTCCATCATGCATTTGTCCCACCCTCTTTTAACGCCATCCACGCTGGTGGCCGTCACTCCTGTGGCAGGGAGTTCCGCAGGCCCTGAGTCTGGAGGAGCCGTCGAGGGCGTGGTCCTCCGAAAAGAGAGCTGGCCTCTGATCTGGGAAGCCCATCTTCAAGTCCCAAACGCCTTTCCCTCTTTATATCGCCTGTGAGAGGTCATTCCCCTGCTGCTCCCATTTCGCAGGGGGAGGAACTGAGGCGCATAACCAGGGCAGTGTGTGGAATCGCAGCCCCCTAGCTGACTTTTGCTGTAGTTTGGCAACGCTCTGTGCCTGAGAAACCCGCTTCTGGCTCTCAAATCGGTGGCCGGCAGCAGGAAGTGGCAGGTCTGGAGGGGGACCTTTGACCCCAGGGTGTTGCCCTGAGCCCAGGAGCGGATTGCCAGAGGGTGAGCAGATCCCGGCCCATCGGAAGCTACTCTTCCAGAGGTCGGCCTCGCACCTCAGCCTGCTGGGAAGGGGTGGAAACGGCAATAGGAAATCCTTTATTGTTCGGGTCTGGAACACTCGCGTCCAGCCCCTGAGGATCTGGATGGTGGCTGCTGCCGTGGTTGTGGGAGTGAGGCCAGCACCATCATGGTTAGTTCATCAAATCAGAATTGTGGCATTGGAAGGGACCCCCGAGGGTCATCTAGCCTGACCCCCCTGCAGCGCAGGAAATCACAGCTCAGTAATCCCTGACAGACGGCCTTCCAAGCTCTGCTTTAAAAACCTCCAATGAAGAAGAGCCAGTTTCTCTCTCAACCAGCTCTTGCCACCAGGACGTTCTTCCCGATGTTTAGTCAGAGTCTCCTTTCTTGTCACTTGACGCCACGGGTTCGAGTCCTACCCTCCGGAGCAGGAGAAAAACAAGCTTGCTCCATCTTCCTTGAGATATTTGAAGATGGCTGTCATATATCCTCTCAGCCTCCTCTTTTCCAGGCTAAACATCCCCAACTCCTTCAGTCTTTCCCCACAAGGCTTGGGTTCCAGATCCTCCATCTTGGCCCCCCCTCCTCTGCACATGTCCCAACTTGTCAGTAACCTTAAACTGGGGTGCGCAGAACTGGACTCAGGCGGTATTAGGAGCTCTGGTAAATAAGCCAGGCGCCAAATGGCTCCTTGAACCAGTTGCCATTTTTGTGCCAGGCAGCTCAGAAGTCTTATTTTTCAGTATGACTTTTTGGTTCCTGAAACTCGTTCTGATGGTGCAGGTAAAATTCGACAGGATGTGTTGCTAGAGTGTAGAAACAGTCAAGATCCAGGAATCACCAGGCAAGCATCTCCAGGTGGTGGAGACGTCAGGCACCATCCGGGCATCTTCACCTGGTCACAGGTAGATGATAGCCAGGTGCAAAATTGTGCCTGGCGAATTTTGAACCCTGGACACAGGACTCCAGGCAGGATCTGGCCAAGGCAGGATTGAGCAGGACTATCACTTCCCTTGATGTGGACACAGCTGTCTGGGGGGCTGGGGGGGCTGTTGTCCTTTGGGGTTGGGGACCGAAATGTCCCCCTTGGGGCCATTCCCAAAACAGCTGAGCCAGCCCTGCGTTCTGAGAAGGAAAGTGCCCCTGCCTCCATTTGGAGAAGCCCCCAGCCCCCCTTCAGCACCCATCCTGCGCAGTGGATTTTGGCCCTGCCTTTCTAAGCACCGCCTGCTTCTTTTCAGCCATGGTGGGGAAGCAGCCCCCCCCCCCCCCGTTCAGCTGTGCCAGGCTGCCTTTTGGGTGCAGCGGTGACCTCGCTTTCGCCTCCAAGCCCAGGGCTGACACACCTTGCAGCTCTGTGTTGCCTAATCAAAAGTGGCTGTTTTCTCTCCTCAACCTCCCTGTGACCTGGGGAGGAGCCTTGCCCAGGACCAAGCCTTTGGATTTGGGGAGGAACGGGGCAGCGGCTGAGCAGTTTCTGGCCCAAATTCAATTACTAGGCTTCCCCTGCGGGCGAAATGCACCACGTCAGACTCTGTTTCCGAAGCATGCCCTCTTTCTGTGTGTGTGTGTGTGTGTGTGTGTGTGTGTGTGTGTGTGCATACAGATATTCTGTGTGGCTTTTGAGGGTGAAGGGACCTCTGGATTGCAAGGGGAAGTAGCAGGCCAGCTTGCACAATAGCCCGTCGTCGCGGAGGGAGAGTTGTGTGGCGCAATCTCAGACTCGGGTGGCGGAAGTCCCTGCGTCAAGGGTGTGTCTCTATCAGGACACATGGACTTCCTGCTTTGCCTCTGAGGATTTTGGGGGGGGGGGCATGTGTGCATGCAAGCATCCTCGCGGCAGCCCTGCGACGGGGTTAGCGTCTTGCCTGCGGCTGCCCCGGTGAGCTCTGCGGCTGAGCGGGCATTGCAGCCTGCCCCTTGCCAGCCAAAGCTCCTTGGTGCATGCACAGAGGTGCTCCAGCACTGCCATCTCCACGGGGAAAGTCGAGGGGCAGCTGTGGGGCGGCTAAGTGAGCTGGGCATGTTTAGCCTGGAGAAGAGGAGGTTAAGGGGTGATATGATAGCCATGTTCAAATATATAAAAGGATGTCACATAGAGGAGGGAGAAAGGTTGTTTTCTGCTGCTCCAGAGAAGCGGACACGGAGCAATGGATCCAAACTACAAGAAAGAAGATTCCACCTAAACATTAGGAAGAACTTCCTGACAGTAAGAGCTGTTTGACAGTGGAATTTGCTGCCAAGGAGTGTGGTGGAGTCTCCTTCTTTGGAGGTCTTTAAGCAGAGGCTTGACAACCATATGTCAGGAGTGCTCTGATGGTGTTTCCTGCTTGGCAGGGGGTTGGACTCGATGGCCCTTGGGGTCTCTTCCAACTCTAGGATTCTAGGATTCTATGAAATGTCCTCGCAGCGGCGGCATGCCAGCCTCTCCCTCCCCACTCCTTCGCCCAGGCTTTAGGGGCGAAGGACTTCCTCTTGCGATTCTGTTGTGCCATGTGCTGCCTTGGCACTGAAGGCCAAGTCCTGGCAGCAGGAAGCCTCAGTTGGCTGCCCCTGACTTGGACCGCAATTTCCATCTGCCCCAGCCAGTGCAGCTGCTGGGAGTTGTAGTTCGATGCAGGTGGAGGGCGCCAGGGCAGGGAAGATGGACGTAAGTCGTGGTGGAGCTCTTGATGCTCGGGGTGTGTTTATATGTTTATACACACAGAGAGAGAGTCTAATAATAACAATAATTTTATTATTTGTACCCCACCCAGTGACTGGGTTGCCCCAGCCGCTATGGGAAGCTTCCAAAACCATGAGACATCAGGCATTAAAGACTTTCCTCTCTCACACACGTATATGCATAGAGATACTATGATTAACAAAGCAGTCGCTCAGTTTCTGTTGCAAAACCTTTAGGCGTCTGCCTTCGTCAGCTGCCCTGGTGGAAGCGAGAGGACGCTTCTGCCAAGGTGGTACTTAGGCGGCTTTGCCACCCTTTCATTTTCAGCTGAGCAGCCGTCGAAGGTGGAGACCGAAACCTCTTTCTTCTTCTTCTTCTGGCAATGGAAATTAAATCTAACTTTTTTTTAGTTACGTTATCATTTCAGTGATTTGCTGAATCCTGAAAGGGGTCTGGAGCAAGCTTGTGTGAGGTGCTGCATGAGGCTTTCAAAATAATAATAAACTGGATTGCTGACTGCTCAGACCTTTTGGGGGATGAGGATTCAGACCTGAATAAATGATTCTGTGTCATTCATCTCTCTCTCTTTCTCTTTCTCTTGGCAAAGGTTTTTTGTTGCTATCATTTCATTTTACAATGTATATAAAGCAGCCCTAAAAACGGAAGAAAAACAACACTACAAAACACGTACGTGGGACGAGTAGTTGCATATGAGTCCAGGTAGAAACTGTCAGCGTTAATCAGATTGTTAAATACAGTTCCAGATTTGCCAGGCTTGCAACGAGGCCTGTCTTGAAAAGGACGGTCCTGCTGTACGTGTAACAAAGGGATGCCAGCTCCTATAAAAAGCACCTGGCGGTTGTAGCCCTTGTCGAAATCTCAGACGAGGTGCAATTTTCTCCATTCTAGCTGTTTTCCAGAGGGAGTGGCAACAAGCGTCCAGTGTAGGATTTGGGAACTGTTTTCCATATTTATTTCTCTCTCAACCCACTGGTGGGATCAATCCCCCTCCCCAAATTGCGTTGTAGCTATCGGCGCCAAAGCCCTGAAGTGTGCATGGACATCGCAGTGGCTTGCCCTGTTGCAGCTTGCCAGGGCGTGGGGAGATCTGTGTTACTGGTAGCTGTGAAAGGGCTGTGTCACTGGGAGGTGGTCTTCTCAGGCTGAGCCGCCCACCTTCCGAGAGGTTCAGTCTTCCCTTCCCTTCTCGCCACCTGCGGCTTCAGGTATTCTTCCCGGGTGCCAACAGCTAAGCCCGGGCATAGTTGCCCTGGGCACCACATTCCAAGACGTCTGTCTCGACAAGCCCAGTTGGGTTGTGCCATCTCACCCTACGTCAGATGCACAGGGGGCAAAGAGTCCTGACCTGACCTGTGTCTGCCTGCCTGCCTGCCCTTCCGGGGAGAATGAGGGGGGGGTGTTTGTAGAAGGGTGGGGGGCAGTTGCTTCTCTGCTTTGCAGTTGGGGGGGCTCCTCTCACATGCCTCCTTCCATGTGCTTTTTCACGAAAGAGAGTCATGTGGCCCATTGTAACATCCTGCGGAAATGAAATTCTTCTTTTGTGGAATGTCGATTAGAATTGGGAGTGTTTCTGCAGCCGGCCAAGGATCCAGACAAGCTCCTCTGATTCTCCTCTTTCTTTCTTTCTCCCACCCACCTCCTCCTCTTGGCTGCTGGGAAGAACCAGTGGCTCTCCCACTTCTACATACTTGAAGCCCCTTATCGTATTTTCCCTTCCTGCTCTCGCGCATCTACCATCCCTCCTGGTGTCTTTTCCTCTGGAGTAAGCATGCCTCGCCCCCTCTGTCCTTTTCTATACAGCCCCTTCAACCAACTCACAGGCTGCTTTCCAGTATTTTTAGGGGCCTGCTAGGGCTGCCACATTCTGAAGAGCAAAAAAAGAGGACACATTTGCCGAATTCTACTTTTAACCATATATTGCTATGGCAACTCTCCTTTTAAATACCCGTGAAAAAGAGGGCGCGTCCTGGAAAAAGAGGACGCATGGCAACCCTGCCAAGGTGAAAATGTAAGCTAGCTGGAAAGATTTTTTGGGTGGGGGGCGTGACTGCTGTTTGGATAAATGGGCGATCTCACACCAGCCGTAGGTGACCCTCCTCGTAGCCTGTGATGTGATGTAGCTTCCTGCAGGAATTTATGTTTCCTTAACAAGTTCTTTGGCTTCACGGAGTCTCGCCGAATTTCTCGGCTTGTGTTTTGGGAACGGAAGCAAGGCCCTCTGTGTCCATGTTTGGAGTGTCAGAGCGAGCAGAAGAAAGGGGACTTGTAGGGCGAATCTGCCCCCAGGACCTGCCCTGACCTATTTAAGCATCTGGTTCTGGCATGAGTCGGCTGCAGGCATAGGAAAGCGTTGAGTCTGTGGCTGTTTCCCAGGCACTTCCCTGTTTCCAAAAAAACCACAACAACACCAAACAGCAACCAGAGAGATGGACCTCACACACATGGGATGAAATGAAACGTTCTCTCTCACACACACCCATGGGATTTAACAGGTGGGTGGCCAGGTCCAGAGACATTTTGCAGGTAAGCCAACATGGAATCTGCCCGCCAAATACCTGGAAGTGGAGGGCAGAAAGGCTAAAGAAAGTCAGGTTCTCCGCCACCAAGCGTAAAGGGAATCTGCGGCCCACTTTGCCAGTTACGGATATTGCAAGCCGCGATGCCCCCATGAGGAGAAGGCAGCCGGCGACACCACAGCTGTCAAGATGGCACAGAATGCCCCACAGCCTCATCGCAGTGCCCTCGCTCCATAGGGCATGGGGTTGGGGAGGAGGAGAGAGGGATCACGCCCCGCCATGGACACGTCGGAGGGGACCATCCACCACCCCTTTCAGCTTCCGCATGCAAAGAAAACACCCCAGTCGTGTTGGGGGCAAAGGAGAGGGAGGTCCCGGGACTCGAGCCCCCAGCAAAAGCACTCCCTAACGGCACCCACACAACAGCCAGCCACAGTCTAGGGCCCCGTGGGGCCTTCCCCACTCATTCACAGGCACCTGGAGCGTGCAGGGCATGCAGGAGGAGCCTCGCTCTACGTTTTGCACGCCTTAAGTTGGCTGGCTGGCATCCGCCTGTCTCGGGAGACGGTGGAAGTGTGTGTTTTGGGGGTGAAGTCAAAGCTGGATAGTTACAGCGCAAGAGAGATGTTTTTCGTTGCAGCTGTACCCCCGATTCAAGCCACAGGTCAAGTCAGCCCTGGAGAAAGTCTCCCTGTGGCACATGCCTGAGTAGTTTGCACATGGCCAGTAAAACCCCACTGAGCCCTGCCGGGGCAGCAGCACAATAAAGCCCCCTACCCCATTCCTCTGACCCACCACCTTAAAAGCAGCACCCATCCCACCTGACTTGGGTTTAAAAAGCGGCACTTAATTTAAACCTGTTGATGGCATTTTACCACTGTACTGTTGAGAGTGTGTTAACTTATGGTCTGTGCGTGTGTGGTTTGGGAGCTGCACGGTCAGGGAATAAACAATGCTGTCCAGGGTTGTAAAGGTCTGCGGAGAGAATAACTGGGTGCCCTCTTCCCACCTTGGATCAAATCTACGCTTCCAGGTGCCGTAAGAAAGGTGCAGAGATAGCGCAGGATAGTGCGCACCCCGGAAACGATCTCTTTCAGCTTCTGCCTTCTGGAAGAAGGTCCAGGGTTATAAAGACTAGGACTAGCCTCCTGAGAAGCAGTTTCTATCCAAATGCGATTTTGGTTTTAAACGCAGTGTAAGGAGTCTGTATGGCAGTATTTTGTATTTTTTAAATGGGGTATCAGAGTTTTTAGGGGGCTAAACAGGCTGGGATAGCTGGGATAGCAGGCTTGTTGGGTTTTGAATGTTTTATGTAGATTTTTCAATTTCGTTGTTCTGCATGGGACAATGACAATAAAGATTATCGTATCGTAAACTGAACACACCCCATTTCAGTTTGCGAGATATTTCTTATTAGTACCTGCTTTTGTGTGTGTGTGAGAGAGAGAGGGGGGGGGGAATTCACCCTGATTTGTTTGGGTCTCCTTGGTGCTGAGGAAGGACTCCTGAGTGCCAGCAGTCCCCCCCCGTCCGTCCCCCCCCCCCGTTACTATTGGGAAGAAGCTGTGAGCTAATATTTGCCTTGGCGAGGGACCCTAGTAACTGGCCGGGGCACCGCAAGGAGGCAGCGTCTCTACAAACATGTGGGCTCCTGTGTCGGAGATCTGGCAAGTTGCTTCGAGAAGAACTTAACCCCCCTCAGGGGGTTCCTTCCTTGAAACGTGGGGTAGAGAAACCTCCCCCAGCCAGGGGTTTGAGACTGCAACTCCCACCAGCCCCAGCCAACACGGCCATACTATTGCTGGCCCTGGGGAGTTGTAGTGCAAAACACCTGGCACCAGGTTGTCGAAGGGTGTGGTGCAAAGGTGCAGTCTGCTGGAGGTTTGTGGGCAGGGGAGGGGCCCTGGCTTGCTGGTGGGGGTCCAGGTCTGGCATAGGGCCTGGGACTGTACATTATTTAAGATGCGGGTTTTGACCTTTAAAGCCCTATATGGCCTAGACCCTCGTACCTACGGGACCGCCTCTCCCAATATGCCCCGCGGAGGACCTTAAGGTCCATAAATAGCAACAGCCTAGAGGTCCCGGGCCCTAAGGAAGTCAGATTAGCCTCAACCAGAGCCAGGGCCTTTTCAGCAATGGCCCCGGTCTGGTGGAACACTCTGCCTCATGAGACCAGAGCCCTGCGGGATCTGATTTCTTTCTGCAGGGCCTGTAAGACAGAGTTGTTCCTCCTGGCCTTTGGCTTGGAATCAACTTGATCCCCTTCTCCTTTTTCCTTTCTCCTTCCGTGATGGAACTCCTATTTGGGGACTTCCCTGGCTTTTTTCTGGCCCATGTAGGACCAGTCTGGATAGTTGGCCTTGGTGAAGACTTGACATCTTCATCCCCCAAAAAGTTTTTGAGTTTCTGCTGAAATGAGGCGGCATTTCAATGTTGTATTTTAATCTTGTTTTTTTAGTTGTATTTCTATCACTTATATCTGGTGTTAGCCGCCCTGAGCCCGGTCTTGGCTGGGGAGGGCGGGTTATAAATAATATTTATTTTTATTTTTATTATTATTATTTGGGGACATGGAAGCCCCCAGCTCTCAGCACAGTGAGATTTCACCTGCAGCCGTGCCTGGATTTGGTTGGCAGCTTAGTGTGTCGGCGGGGATCAGGGTGGCAAGGTCTGGTTTTGAGTGGAAAGGGGGGGGGTTAGGGAGACCAAGCGGCTGCAGTGAGCAAGGCACAAGCCCCCCCGCCTCCCTCCTTCCAAACCCTGGAACACCCCCCCCCCCCCCCGTTAGGCTTCTTGGCCTCCAGGAAACACTTGTCAGTCTCGTTTCCAAACACTTCTCCACAATCGAGAGCTGGAAGTTTGGGTCGTAGTGTGTTTGGAGAAAGAAAAAAGGCTGAGACAAAAGCGTGTGCGCACCTAGAGAGGTCTGGATCTGGTTTCAGGGAGTGGAAGACATCTGGCGTGTTTTCTTCCCTCCCCCTTCTGCAGGGGATTCTAGACACCTCCCTCGGTGTGGACAAAGGAAAGTTTTGTGCGCTGCTTTTCAACTGGGGAAGCCTCTTTGATCCCCCTCGGAGCTGGTCCCTGCTTGGTTTGGGGGCAGAGGGGGGGTGCGTTTTCCACTATGAGGAAGTGCTTTTTGTTCTTGGAGGTGACCTGAAGTCTTTCAGGCTTTGAATGGCCCAAGAGGTACCTGTATTTTTCGCTCCATGAGACACACCTAGTTTTTAGAGGAGGAAAACAAGAGAGAAAAAAAATATTCTGAACAAAACGGTGGATGTATGATTTTTGTGGTTCATGCTGTGGCCACAGACGTGTGATTTGACATTGAGTTTGGGATAGCCCAATGCAAAAAGCCTGAGGATCCATGTGGATCCGTGCTTCGTAACCACGTTTTTGCGCCATTGCGGCCCCACGAAACAGTGGGTGCGTGGTTTTTTGGGTGGAGGCCGTAGCCATGGACATGCCATGTGATCTGATGGTGGATCCCTTGGTCACTGGGGACGTTTTCTCTGTCCACACGTAGGGATCTCTCCTGAATTCCTGGCCTTTGAAATGCTTGGGCGTTGCAGACGCCCGAGTTCTGTGGCTTCAGGGCCCTGAGTGTGCCGAACCTGCTTCCTCCTCCGCAAGAACAAACTACAAGCCCTGCTGGATCGGGCCCCTCCAGCCCAGCATCCTGTGCTCACAGTGGCCAAGCAGATGCCCCCCCCCGGGAAACCCACCAGCAGGACCCGGTAGCAGGAGCAGAACTTTCCCTTCCTGCCGTTTCCAGAAATCTGGCGTTCAGAAACATGGCTGCCTCGGACCTTGCAGGCAGGCCACAGTCCTCCTGGCTAGCGGCTGCTCTCGGTGGTGGTGGAGGGGAGGGGGTCAGAGGACCCCTCCCCATGGCCCTCGAGGTTGGCCCTCCACCACTTGCTTGTCTGCTCCTGGCTGGCAAATTTGGGACCCTCCTGCCCTCCAGGCCTGTTCTCTGCTGCGGTGCAAAGTTGTTATTTTTTTAATCTTTTTTTTTTCAAATATAGATTTATAATAAAACCAAACACATTTCCATATATAGAGATTTCTCTGAATCTCGAGAACTCCCCCCCCCCATCCCCTCTGTGGCTCCTAAGTTTAACATTTCCAACTGCATATTATAACTTAATCTATATTTTATATCTGGCCATATTATCCATAGTATTTATTAGATTACAAGTGGGATTGAAATCCTGCTAATGTTTTCATCTGCTTACAGTGGACTTCTAGATAAATTATAATTTTTTCTTCAAGTTTCTGTCCTCTTGGTTCCTGAGCTTTCCAGTTAGTTTTGCCGTTTCGGCATAGGCCAACATCTTAATTTGCCATTCCTCCCTGACAGGGACTCTTTTGGGCTTCTTTCCACCCGTGTGGCTGTTATCACGTACGTAAAAAGTCCTTGCTGCTCCATTGGTATATCGGTACCTACAATTCCTAATAAACAGGCTTCTGGTTAAAAGTTATTTTAAAACATTTTTTTCCAATTTGCTATATATCATTTCCCTGAAAGCTTTTATTATCTTACGCGGCCACCACATATGATAAAAGGTTCCTTTTGCCTCTTTACAATTCCAGCAGGTATTCGTACTTGTTCTATACATTTTGCTAGCTTGCTAGGAGTCAAACACCACCATTTCCATATACAGTGGTGCCTCGCAAGACGAAATTAATCCGTTCCGTGAGGCTCTTCGTCTAGCGGTTTTTTCGTCTTGCGAAGCAAGCCCATTGACAGCTTAGCGGATTAGCACTATTAGCGGTTTAGCGGCTTATCAGCGGATCAGCTGATAAGCGGCTTAGCGGCTTAGGAAAAGGGGGGGAAAGGGGGGGAAACCCACAGGAACTCGCAAGACATTTCGTCTTGCGAAGCAAGCCCATAGGGAAATTCGTTTTGCGAAGCGCCTCCAAAACGGAAAACCCTTTCGTCTAGTGGGTTTTCCGTCTTGCGAGGCGTTCGTCTTGCGGGGCACCACTGTAATTTTCTTTCAGCGTACGACGTGCCGTAAATTTCAAATCCCGTTTCCCACAACTTTTTCCCAGGCTGCAATCTGAGTGTTATGCCCCAAATCCTTTGCCCAGTGGGAGGTGGCAGTTTCATTTCCTGTTGGCAATTGCAGGAGAAACTCCCACCCCCCAGAACTGCGCTCGAAGGAACAGTAGTCTGACTCAAGAACAAGCGATTCTCTCCCCACGCCTCCCCTTCAAACTCCTTGGATCTCTGCAGCTTCGCCAGCAACTCCTCTGGCGTTTCCAAGGGAAGCTGCGGAACAATTAATGGGTGGAATGAAGCTTAGCCCACGTTTGCAAGGAGGAAAAGGAGCCCAAGTCAAGTTTGGGTGAGCTCAGGAAAAGACAGAAGAGCTTTTAATATCTATTAGGGGAAAATCTGGGTGCGAGGCTGCTCAGTCACCCGGCTGGTCGAGCAGAGCCTGTGGGTCCCTGCGGAATAAAGGAAGGAGTCCAGCCACCAACCGGAGCAAATAGCTGTAGACCAAAGTTTATTGTGCAACAGGTTCAAAAAGGAATTTCGAACCCCGAGGATGGGGTGACAAGGACTTTTGAAAGTTTCTATCTTATCCCAGTTCATTAAGCATCATCACTACATCATTGGTACATCAGGAAAGGGAAGGGTTGAACATGGTTAACATAGGAGGAATGTGTTGGGACAATAGGCGGATACGGGATAAGTGTTGGTAAGTGCAATCTAACCACCTACTTTGTTGCTTAGTCGTGTCCGACTCTTCGTGACCCCCTGGACCAGAGCACGTGAGGCCCTTCTGTCTTCCACTGCCTCCCGCAGTTTGGTCAAACTCATGTTTGTAGCTTTGAGAGCACTGCCCAGCCATCTCCTCCTCCGTCGTCCCCTTCTCCTTGTGCCCTCCATCTTTCCCAACATCAGGGTCTTTTCCAGGGAGTCTTCTCTTCTCATGAGGAGGCCAAAGTCTTGGAGCCTCAGCTTCAGGATCTGTCCTTCCAGTGAGCTCTCAGGGCTGATTTCCTTCAGAATGGAGAGGTTTGATCTTCTTGCAGTCCATGGGACTCTCTAGAGTCTCCTCCAGCACCAGAATTCAAAAGCATCCATTCTTCGGCCATCAGCCTTCTTGATGGTCCAGCTCTCACTTCCATACATCACTCCTGGGAAAACCAGAGCTTTAACTATACGGACCTTTGTTGGCAAGGTGATGTTTCTGCTTTTTAAGATGTTGTGTCTAGGTTTGTCATCGCTTTTCTCCCAAGAAGCAGGCGTCTTTTAATTTCGTGACTGCTGTCACCATCTGCCCCTACTACAAAGGGACAATAGAACTTTGGTTTGCATAGTCTGCCACCTGGGCAAGTCCGGAGGAGAGCTTTTGCCCAGCGATTGACAGCTCTGAGTACGTCACCTCCCGCATGAGGGATTATGGTGGGAACCAAGTGGTTTCCAAGTCCTCTGCCAATGAAGCAAATTGGCGGTGGAATGAAGGAAACTGGCAAAGGAGTTGATTTTATATGATTTTTAAAGCTAGGTAACTGTCAAGTCAAAAGGATACCTTTATGCATAATATTTGTAACATTTAACAACTTTAAAGATGTGCCCCCCCCCCCGTAATTTCCGTAACAATATCTGAAGGACTATTGTACTTTAATATTTTGTTGGAAGCTGCCCAGAATGTCTGGGGAGACCCAGCCAGATGGGCGGGGTATAAATAATATATTATTATTATTATTATTCCAGCGTGCAGAGTTAGTGTGCACACTGTCCATGTTCGTGGAGTTGAGCCAGCACCCTGGGGGGGGGGAGGACTCTGGGACTCCCCACTTAGAAAAGGGTGCAGAAATCCAGGCAGGCCACCCCATTGGGTGCTGGTTCAACACCTGGGGTCCTGTGCAGGGTCTCTCTGCAGATATTTCCTGGCATTTAGGAGTTGGAAGGGCCAAAGGGGAAGGAAATCCCAGGCTCTGCCTTTTGGAAGAAATTGGGTTATCATTGCGCTTCGTTGACGTACGCGATGTGTCCGAATCTTGAACCCGGGTCCCAGTTTCATTGCAGTGGCCTCAAGAAGGCCTTAAAAGAAAGTCCTTTGCGCAGCGGTGTAGGAGAGTTTTCCCGTAATGGGCACATGCTTGGCCATAGTGGGAATGGGTTGCTGGACCATACAGTCCGTTTCTCTGATCCTGCAGGACTCCTCTTCTGACCAGGATAGGGGCTGGTTGTGGTCAGAGGACCAGAAGCTTAATTCTTGTAAAACGTGGTTCTCTCATGGAGTTGATTAAGCATTGGAAGCCACATGTGGGCAGTTAAGTGTTCTCTGGGCTAGTCTCTCTTTGGTGGCTGGAACGGGTGATACGTGGCTGCATGTTGGGCCCGTGGCAGGTTTAATAATAATAATAATAATAATAATAATAATAATAATAATAATTTATACCCCGCCCATCTGGCTGGGTCTCCCCAGCCACCCTGGGCGGCTTCCAACAAAGTATTAAAATACAGTGGTCTATTAAACATTAAAAGCTTCCCTAAACAGATGTCTTCTAAAAGTCTGGTAGTTGTTGTTCTCTTTGACATCTGGTGGGAGGGCGTTCCACAGGGAGGGTGCCACCACCGAGAAGGCCCTCTGTAACCTCATTTCTCGCAATGAGGGAACTGCCAGAAGGCCCTCGGAGCTGGACCTCAGTGTCTGGGCTGAACGATGAGGGTGGAGACGCTCCTTCAGGGATACTGGGCCTTTGAGGCCATTTAGGGCTTTCAAGGTCAGCACCAACACTTTGAATTGTGCTTGGAAACGTACTGGGAGCCAATGGAGGTCTTTCAAGACCGGTGTTATGTGGTCTCGGCGGCTGCTCCCAGTCACCAGTCCAGCTGCCGCATTCTGGATTAGTTGTAGTTTCCGGGTCACCTTCAAAGGTAGCCCCACGTAGAGCCCATTGCAGTAGTCCAAGCGGGAGATAACCAGAGCTTGCGCTGCTCTGGCGAAACAGTCTGCGGGCAGGGAGGGTCTCACCCTGCGTACCGTACGGGACAGCTGCCTATTCCTGCATTGCAGCGGGTCCGACCAGATGACCCTCAGGGTTCCCGCCCAGCTCTGAAGCTATGGCTCCAGGTCTCCTTGCGGGCCAGCGTGGCTCCTTGCCCTCAGCCTGTGTTCTGCGGGAGACGAAGGGCTGAGAAAAGGAAGAGGCGCCTTGCCCCTTGGGTGCTGGGCGGCCTCAGCAGGGGTGATTAGGAAGGTTTCCCACACTTTGAGCTGCCTCCGCTGCTTATCTCGGAGAGGGGGGGCTGTGAGAAAGAGCACAGAGGCTGAAAGGCCGCTTTCCTTGTCCCACAGTGCAGCAAACTCGGGAGATAAAGCAGGGACCCCACAGAGAGGAGAAGGCGTTTGGGACGTGAGAAGAGATGGGAATCTGTGTCAGGGAGGGGGGGAGAGGGGCTGCCCACCACAGCAGAGAGACAAACGCTTCCTCTGATTCGAATCCGGATCTCCGCCCCCCACCCCCCAAAATAAAGGGTCCAGGGAAGAGAAGCTGCCAGATCCAGGGTGGGAGAAACTTTCGGAGGGTAAGATAAGAGCTGTTTGACAGTGGAGCAGACTTTCTGGGAAGGTGGCGGGCCTTGGTTGGGGGTTTTAAAACAGAGGGGGTGACCATCTGTCAGGGATGACTTAGCGCTTTGCAGCGGGTTGGGCTAGATGACCTTTGGGGTGTCCCTCGCAATTCTATGATTATGGAATTCGACCGCAAGAGGGGCCAGGCCTTGGGCGGGGGAGAAGGGAAGGTGCTATCCACCTGCCTTCAGCAAGGTACAGAGGTCTGGCCCAGTTTCTGGGGGTGGGGAAGTTGCAGGAAGTGAAGCTGGAGGGGGCGGGGGCACCGATCCAGGGTTCAAATCGCCGTTTGGCCATGGAGTTTGCTGGCTGACCTAGAGCTAGTCGCTGCCTATACACACACACACACACACACATTTTTATTGATTTTTTTAATATATCAGTTCCGACAGTCATACAACATATCTTCTCATCTTATGCACTATTTTAGACTTCCGTCAACACCTCTGGTGATTTTCCGTTCTTTATCACTTGTTTTGCATTTCTTAACTTCTATATTGCATTTGATTGTCCTTAACTAATAATTCTTTTCATAGTCTTTCTTATAATATTTCAGATAATCCACCTTACAAAACTTCTTGCAATCCTACTAAGGATCACAGTTACATTTCAAATAATTCATATATTTACTCCAGTCCTCTAAGAATCTCTGATCTGGCAGGTTTCGAATCCTTCCTGTTAATTTATCTAATTCTGCATAGTCCATCAACTTCGTCCTCCATTCTTCTTTCGTCGGTAGTTCTTCTCGTTTCCATTTTTGTGCCAATAATATTCTTGCTGCTGTCGTTACATATAAAAACAACTTACAATTCTGCCTGTTAATATCATCTCCTACTGAGCTAGTCGCTGCCTTCTATCTGTCTATCCTACCTCATAAGGTTGTTGTGGGTGTTAAATGAGCCCAGGGGGGACGGGACCTTGAGCTCCTTATAGAAAAAAGCAAGATATAAAATAGATATAATAAAAAGATGGAATATCCATTTTTTGGGTTGGAGTAGATGACCCCTGGGTTCCCCTCCAGCTCTACAATTCTGTGACCCTATGAAAATAAATGAATAAGTAAACTGTGGAGGCAGAGCTATTCCGTTTTCTCCGTGTGGCTTGCAGAAGTGATGCCCCCCTGGCTTGGGATATTCCCATTGGTGGAGGGAGCCATGGACTCAAGCACCCCGGTGGGTCAAAATCTGCGATTTGAGCCTGAAGTGGGCTTGCAGAGCGAGTGGGTGTGTGGGGAGCAGGACGGGTCCAGTCCCACAGCTTCCCCGGAGGGTGTCTTGGGGAACCGGCCGGCCTGGCCGCCTTGCCTGAGGAATGTTAATGCCAACGGCAGCTGTGAAATGGGACTCTTGTTTCGGGGGGGGGGCACGGAGAGAGAGACGGCTGTCAGAGGGGGACGGGGTCCCTCCAGTCCCCATAGACCACCGCCCCACCACCACCACCACCCACGCCAGGCCTCTCAGCTGTCTGCTGACAATTTGCAGATCTCAGCCCTGGGACGTCCGCGCGAACATTCGCTTGAAGACAGCCTTCCCCAGTCCTGGCGCCCTCCAGATCACTCAGACTACAACTCCCACCAGCCCTTGCAGGGCCACATGGCCAGGGGGGCTCGTGGGGGCACAGCTCCTCCAGCTAGAGCTGGCAGGGGGTGCAGTCCAGAAGTTTTGGGGGGCCACGTTGAAATGCTCTCAGGTTTTTGCAGCAGCTGACCCAGCAAGGTCCAAACCTTTTGGGATCTGGGAGCCAAGCTCTCTTTAGGGGGAGCGCTTGAAGGAGTTGGGGGTGTTTGGCCCGGAGAAGAGGAGCTCTTCAAATACCTGAAGGGCTGTCACACGGGAGGTGGGGCAAGCTGGTTTCTTGATGCTCCAGAAGGGTGGACCTGAACCCAGGGCTTCAAACCACAACAAAGGAGATTCCGACTAAACATCGGGAGGGTCTTTCTGACAGTGAGAGCCGTTCAGCAAGAACAGACAGAAGGTGGCAGACTCTCCTTCCTTGGAAGGTTTTATAGCAGAGGTTGGGTGGCCATTTGTCAGGGACCTTTCAGCCACAATTCCAGGGGGTTGGACTAGATGACCCCTGGGACCCATTCCAACGCCACAGTTCTACGAATCTCTGCTTTGGCAAAGGGCCTTCTTAACTCAGCGGGAGAGTGTTAGCGTTGCATGCAGGCGGTCCCAGGCCCAGCCCCCAGGGGCATCTCCAGGTAAATAAATAAATAACATTTTTTTATTTATACCCTGCCCTTCCCGGTTCAAAAACTGGGCTCAGGGCGGCTAGCAACAAATTTAAAACACTTAATTGTAAAAGCAGCATTAAATACAGTATAAAAACGTGAATAACAATAAAATTCAAAGTTCAGAAATCAATTGATGGGAAATCCATCCAATAAGTATTAGATAATCCCCAGGGCTAGCTGGCTGAATTGGTCTTACTTGGGCCAGCGAGGAGACCAGGGGAGAATTAGCTGTGGGGTCTCAGAGCGGGTGACCTTCATGAAAGGGGAGGGGGAGGGAAGGGAAATAAAAGATCAGGCTGAATTCAAATTAAAGGCCAGGCGGAATAGCTCTTTCCTACAGGCCCGACAGAAGGAAGTTAAATCCTGCAGGGCCCTGGTCTCCAGGAACAGAGCATTCCACCAGGTCGGAGCCGCCACTGAGAAGGCCCTGGCCCTGGTGGAGGATAGTCTGACTTCCTTAAGGGCCCAGGACCTCTAAACTATGGTTTAGTAGGGCCGCCAGAAACCCCTGGGGAGTGGCTGCTGCCAGCCAGTGTAGACAGTATTGATCCAGATGCACCAGGAGTCTGACTTGGTATGGTGCAAGGGAGTTTTTAACATTCCTATCCTAAAACCCCCACCATTGTTTCCCCAGCCCTCTTCCTTCCACCTTGTAAGCATCTTTGGGCAGGGATGTCCTGGAGCATCTTCCTTGCCCCCCCAAGTCCCCCCCTCCCTTGCTGCTCCAAGGACTCCCTGCCATTCCAGCTACACTCCCTGCCTCCGCTGCTGGAGGTGCCCCTTGCGTGCTGCTGGGCTGGGGTGGTGGGCTTAAGCCCCCGGGGTGGGGGGAGACCCCACTTGGCCGTGAGGAAGCAGCCTTGGGAACCAATCCATCACTCTCGGCCTAAGTGTTGGTGCTGACCTTGAAAGCCCTAAACGGCCTCAAAGGCCCAGTAGACCTGAAGGAGCGTCTCCACCCCCATCGTTCAGCTAGGACACTGAGGTCCAGCTCCAGGGGCCCTCTGGGGGTTCCCTCCCTGCGAGAAGTGAGGTTACAGGGAACCAGGCGGAGGGTCTTCTCGGTGGTGGCGCCCACCCTGTGGAACACCCTCCCATCAGATGTCAAGGAAATAAACAACTATCTCACTTTTAGAAGACAGCTGAAGGCAGCCATATTTAGGGAAGTTTTTAAGGCTTAATGCTGTATTTTGTTTTTAATATTCGATAATTAATACAACTAATCCAGAATGTGGCAGCTAGACTGGTGACTGGGAGCAGCCGCCGAGACCACATAACACCGGTCCTGAAAGACTTACATTGGCTCCCAGGACGTTTCTGAGCACAATTCACAGTGTTCCTGCAGACCTTTATAGCCCTAAACAGCCTCGGCCTTCAGTATACCTAAAGGAGCGTCTCCACCCCCATTGTCCAGCCCGGACACTGAGGTCCAGCTCTGAGGACCTTCTGGCAGTTCCCTCTCTGCGAGAAGTGAGGTTACAGGGAACCAGGCACAGGGCCTTCTCGGTGTTGGTGCCCGCCCTCCCATCAGATGTCAAGGAAATAAACAACTATCTGACTTTTAGAAGACATCTGAAGGCAGCCCTGTTTAGGGACGGTTTTAATGTTTGAAGTTTTATTCTGTTCTTAGTGTTCTGTTGGAAGCTGCCCAGAGCGGTTGGGGAAATCCAGCCACATGGGTGGGGTATAAATAATAAATTATTATTATTATTATTATTATTATTATTATTACCCTCCTCACACGGTTGTTGTGGCGATGCAGGGGGAGAAATAGATACGTCACCTTGTGCTCTTTGAAGGAAGAAGGTGGAGAGATAGATGATGCTGGCATCTGTCTGTCTCGAGAGACAATGGAGTGCATCTCCGGGGGTGAAGGCAAAGGGGCCTCCCTGGGGTGCAAGCCTGGGCGGTGTGTCTGGGGGTCCTGGGCTGCCCAGATGACAACCCCCCCGTCTTGGCTTTGCTGGTGTGGTCCAAAGAAAAGCAGAGCAGGACGCTGGGCACCAGCTTGGCTGCAGGAGTTGCTGGACGGAGGCGTGCAAGGCATCGTCCAGCAGTCTTAGGGACCCCTCTCTGGATTTCCATAGGGTTTACTCCTCTGCCTTTTCTTCTCCCAGAGATACCCTGCCAGGTTTAAGTGAGATATAAATATAAGAATACTCAGAAGTGGCCTCCATGTCCCCCCGGGAGCCATCCTTGCAGCCTTGTCTTCTGGGGCCTTTTTCCTGTCCACCCCCCATCAGAGCACCTTTAGCTAGAGGAGAAGCCCCCCCCCCCCGCAAAGCCAGGCTCCCTCCTGGCTCCCACCCAACGTTTCCACCTGTGAGGAATGTGCAGCCGGCCAGCCAGCAGCAGCGACTTCTTCAAAAAGTCCTCCTTTTATCCCAGAAAGGAAACATCTGGTGGGTTGGGGGTTTCTTTTTCCCCAGCTCTTATTTTTAGCCGGGGTGGGTGGTTGTCGTTCCCCCTCCCCTGTGCTCTGGCTGGGGGGTGGGAAGGAGAGGGAGAGGAAGGGGCAGCTGCCTCCTTGGTCCGCCTTTGCAGGAGGCAGGCCAGCTGCAAAAATGCCTGGCGGTTCTGCAAGAGATCAGTTTGCAAGGCAGCCCCTTTCCCTCTGCCCTCCAGGAGGGGAGCTGACCGGCTTCAGGGCGGATCTCCCCTCCTTCCTTTTGGGGGGTGGGCCGTGGGGCCGTTTCCACACAGGGGCGGGCAGGGGGGCAACTGAGCCAGTGGAACATCTAGGCCTAACCTCAGATGCTCATTGCATGACCATTGCCACTCTCTTATTTATTTTATTTATTTATTAAATTAGTGCCTCTCTTTTTTGCCATGGCAACTCCTCCCATGCGCATGGCATGATGATCGCTGCTCTTTATCTATTAGTTAAATTAATTAGTCACTCCTTTTTTGCCATGGCAACTCAAAGCCGCTTACAAAATGACATGCAAAGATATATGTGTGTTAAAACCAGGGCAGGGTTTTATAAAGCAACCAACGAGCCTCAGCTCTAAAAGGCCACAAGTAGCTGAAGGCCTGGCTGAAGAGGGATGTTTTTGCTTGGCGTCTGAAGATATACAGTGATGGCGCCTGGCAGGCTTCCCTAAGTAGAGCATTCTGCAAATGGGGAGCCACCGGCGAAAAGGCCCCGTTTTGATGTTCCTTCCGTGGAGGAGGCAGCACAAAGAAGGGCCTCAGGTGACAATCTATGGGTCATATCTACCTGCAGTTGCACCCCTGTCCATTGCAGATGTCTGCCTACTGGAGATTATCTCTCCAAATGAAGTTACCAGGCCTTGAAAAATATGTTTGGGGTAGGCGTTTGGTAAAGATTAGGGCTAGACAATGTCTGGTTTTCAATACCGTTATATACCACCAGCTAAACATTGTGATATACCAACATATCACAATGTCTTAAACAGAGTTGAAGCTATGGCTGGCTTCATGGCTTTTCCCACCCATGCGCATCACGATTCGCGATATATTGCCAGGTAAAATCTTATGAAACCGTTATCACGATATGGAGTTTAAACCTAGGTTATGTCCTATCGCCCAGCCCTACTAAAGATTTTAAAATTTGGTTTTATAATGTGTCTAAAACAGGGAGAGCCGTTAAAAAAGGAGATGGGAATTAAAAGACGAAAAGCGAAACTATGAAAGGGGCACGTCGAATAAGTATGTGGGATGAAATAGGCGTGAAAAGAAAAAGTGGGAATAATAGACGTTGTCTCCATGTAAAAAGAATACCAGCCTTCTTAGGTGATCAAGTCTAGTTCCCGATTTGCCAGCTTTGTGACGAAGGTTGTCTCGAAAAGGATGGTTCCGCTGTATATGTAAGAAAGGAATGCCAGATCGTATAAATAGCGTCTGGAGGTTGTAGCTGAAATCTCAAATTATGTGTAATTTTCTCCGTTGTAGCTAGGATGCGGGGGGGGGGGTGTGTGCGATTTAGTGCCGCAACTTGCATCCCTCTGAAGGCGAAGCCGGGCCTGAGTCTGCCTGCAACCCTTTGACGCAGCCCTCCCTGACTATTGGCCATGCTGGCTGGGGGCTGATGGGAGTTGTAGTCCAAAAAAATGCCAAATCTGGAAAGCACAGGGCTTGCAAATGCTGCTGGAAAGACACCTTGCCCCCGCACCTTAACCCCTCTCTCGTTCCCCTTCACATCCTCCTTTCGGGAACCTACAAGAGGATTAGGCAGATTCATGGAGGAGTTGCTCTTGTGCCCGGATCCCGCTTCCTGGTTTCCCATAATGGGCGTCTGGTCGGCCCCCGTGAGGACAAGCTGCTGGGCTCCATGGGTCCCTGTGGCCTGACCCTGCAGCCGGGCTCTTCCGGTGTCCTGGTGGAACCTCCAGGGCCAGGGGCAGTCTATCTGAGATTCCTCAGTTCTGAGGACAGGATGCTGGGCCTGGTCCGGCAGATGCTCCTTCCGTGCTCTTGGGGCTGGACAGTGGAGCGGCCTTGATCCGGGGCTTGTGTGTGTTGCCTCTTCCTTGGGGAGAGCCTCCCTGTTGCCAGGATAGTGGGAGGAGCCCCTTCTGAAGCAGTCGTGTATGCAGGGAAGGACGCCAAGGGGTTCAGGCGCAGGACACGGACGGAGGGAGACGGGGGCTGCTGTTGTTGTTGCTGCAGCAGCACGTAGCTCCTCTCTCTGCCTCTGGATCTGAAGCAAGAGCTGGAAGGAAGGAAGGAAGCTCCCGAGGAGGGGGGGGCAGCCCTTGCAGGAGGGGGGGACGACGGGCTTCCCTCCTTCCTGGCTCCTCCAGACCAAAACCTTTCTCAAGATCTCCTTTCTCTCTCTCACGTGGTTTAGACCTGCCCCAAGGAAGGAGGCAGCGTCTGCAACACATCAGACCATCTGCTCCGCAGGCTGAGACCCTTCCTGCCCACAGACTGTCTTGCCAGAGTGGCGCATGCTCTAGTTATCTCCTGCTTGGACTACTGCCATGCGCTCTACGTGGGGCTACCTTTGAAGGTGACCCGGAAACTGCAACTAATCCAGAATGCGGCTGCTAGACTGGGGACTGGGACCATATAACATCGGTCCTGAAAGACCTCCATTGGCTCCCAGTATGTTTCCAAGCACAATTCAAAGTGTTGGGGCTGACCTTTAAGGCCCTAAACTGCCTCGGTCCAGTATACCCGAAGGAGCATCTCCACCCCCATCGTTCAGCCCGGACACTGAGATCCAGCTCCGAGGGCCTTCTGGCGGTTCCCTCCCTACAAGGAGCTAAGTTATAGGGAAGCAGGCAGAGGGCCTTCTCAGTGGTGGCTCCCGCCCTGTGGAACACCCTCCCACCAGATGTCAAAGAGAACAACAACCACCAGACTTTTAGAAGACATCTGAAGGCAGCCCTGTTTAGGGAAACTTTTAATGTTTAATAGGTTATTGTGTTTTAGTGTTCTGTTGGAAGCCGCCCAGAGTGGCTGGGGAAACCCAGCCAGATGGGCGGGGTATAAATAATAAATTATAATTATTATAATTATTATTATCACAGTGGCAGGATCCCTGCCTTCCCCGCTCAGTCCCTTCCAGCTGCGGAGAGAGGGGTTTTATCTGGGGAATTTGTACCTGCCTTCCAAAAGGGAAGTGCTCAGGTGGGGCCTCGCGTCTTGGTTGCACAGTAGCTGCAGTTCTTTGCGCCAGCAGACCCTCTCCTGTAATCTCCTGGCACCAGAATCGGAAGCAGGCCTAAACCCAAGGTTGCAATTGCCATTGCCGTTTTGGGCCAAGACGGCTCTAAAGTCTTATTTTCCAAGCGATTGGACTGGCTGTGATTGATTCTCAGTCTGGCTAGTTCAGAGGACAACCTTGAGTTCATTTAAGAGCTTTGAGAACTTTCCTTCTTGATCATATATTGGCCTCTTCCGACCTCTTTTTCTTAAGGGGGAGGGCTCCTGCTCAGGCTGCGCAGAAAAAGCATTTCGATTTCTGAAATTCAACCCAATTGTGCAGATTGAATATAATGGATGGAATTCTACAGGGTGGGGTCTTAGGGTGCAGAAACAGTCCATATCCGGGATCCCCAGAGGGTGGAGGTATCAGGCACCACCGTCCTGGCGCCTAGGCATCTTCACTTGGTCGCAAGTGGCCGAAAGCCAGGTGCAAAACGCGCCTGGCGCCTGGCTAATTTCGAACGCGGCTTGGAAGGTGAAGCAAACTTGTTTTCTCCTGCTCCAGAGGGTCGGACTGAACCCAGCAGATCCAGATTGCAAGAGGGGAGATTCTGACTAAACATGAGGAAGGACTTTCTTCTGATGGCAAGTGCCATTCAGCAGTGGAACGGACTCCCTTGGAAGGCGGTGGACTCGCCATCGATTAGCGGATTTGTGCCAAAGTTACCGGTGGAGTTCCTCCAAATCTCATCTCGCTGCATTTTTGCTGTGGCATGTCAGGCAGCTCCTCAGGTCAGCTCTGTTGGCACTGCCAACCGCTATTGTAATACTGTACAGGCGAGTAAGTAGAAAGCAGCCTTTATCTCCAGATGTCAGGGCTGTGCCTGCCTCCTTCCACCCCCCCCCACCTCCCAAGTAACAGCTCCCCAGTATTGCTTAATCAGTGCTGCAGTTGCACGTTCACTGATAAGGGGGATTTTTTCCGCTTCTTTCACGCCTGCCGTGGTTGAGGGAGGGGCAAGGCCACCCAAGCAGAATCTGTGCACACCTTTCTAAGAAAGTTGGCCTCAGCAACACATCTTGGCAGTGCTCCTTGTCCCCCAACCCTAAAAGGAAAAAAGAAACCCCTGCTCAGGGCAGGTCTGATGCCTAAATATATCTCCTCCATCGCTCTTCTTGGGAAAGGGAAAGGACTCCTCCTGGAGGACAGGTGTCAGGTGTGCCTGCAGGAGCCAGGCCCTGTGACCAATAGGACTTTGCAGGACTGGGGCCTTCCTAAGTTGGTTCTGAAGAGGCAAGGCGCGGCCACACAGGTGAGGCCGATTGGTAACTCACAGCACCTGGTGGCAAGAGCCGGGAAAGGATATAAGGTCAGCATTTTGCCTTCGGCTCTTTGCCACAGCAACAGGTTTCCTGCCCTGCTGCGTCTGACTTTGTGGCTCCTTGCTTCTTGATCCTCGGACCCCTGACTTTGTGGCTCCTTGCTTCCTGATCCTCGGACCCCTGACTTCGTGACTCCTTGTTTCTTGATCCTCGGACCCCTGACTTCGTGGCTCCTTGCCTCTTGATCCTCGGATCCCTGACTTTGTGGCTCCCTGCTTCTTGATCCTCGGACCCCTGACTTCGTGGCTCCTTGCCTCTTGATCCTCGGACCCCTGACTTCGTGGCTCCTTGCCTCTTGATCCTCGGACCCCTGACTTTGTGGCTCCTTGCCTCTTGATCCTCGGATCCCTGACTTTGTGGCTCCCTGCTTCTTGATCCTCGGACCCCTGACTTTGTGGCTCCTTGCCTCTTGATTCTCGGACCCCTGACTTCGTGGCTCCTTGCCTCTTGATCCTCGGACCCCTGACTTCGTGGCTCCTTGCCTCTTGATCCTCGGACCCCTGACTTTGTGGCTCCCTGCTTCTTGATCCTCGGACCCCTGACTTTGTGGCTCCTTGCTTCTTGATCCTCGGACCCCTGACTTTGTGGCTCCTTGCTTCTTGATCCTCGGACCCCTGACTTCGTGGCTCCTTGCTTCTTGATCCTCGGACCCCTGACTTCGTGGCTTCTTGCTTCCTGACCCTTGGCTTCTTGACTCCCAGCTCTCTGACCCTCAGACTCTTGGCTTCCTGGCTTCTGGACCCCCGTTCCTGCTCCCACCCCGCCATCTTGCCCCTGGTCCCAACGTCCCCAGCCAGGACTTCGATCGCCCGCGAACCGGACCGTGACAACAGGTTTCAACTTTGGGGGCTTTTTTAGGTTTAGAAGGAGCCAGGGGTGGACATGAAAATGCGGTCTCAAATTACGCATGGAGAAAATGGACGGAGAGAAGTTTTTCTCCCCCTTGCATGACGCTTGGGCTTGGGGACATCTGACGATCCTGAATGTTGGAAGATAGAGGAAAGAGAAAACAATGTTCTTCTTCAAGCAGTGCGTAGTTCAACTGTGGAACTCCCTCCCACCAGAGGCAGTGATGGCCATTGACCTAGACAGCTGCCAGAGGGGATTTGACGAATTCCTGGAAGGCTTTAGATGGCTCCTGGGCAGGGTGGCTGTTCTCTGCCGACAGTGATGCTTCTGAATCCCAGTTGCTGGAAACTTCGGGGGGGGGGGGAGTGGCTCTCGTGCTCAGGCTTTGCTTGCGGGCTTCCCAAATCTGGTTGGCCACTGCGAGGACAGTGATGCTGGACTAGAGGGGCCCCCTTGGACCTGATCCAAAGTTCATAAAACGCAAGTCCCCAGAGGAAGCTGCATGCCATTGCAGACTCCTACTCGCCGGACTCTGAGCGGGGTCACCAGTGTAAGATTGCCGCTTGTCCTTCCTGTGACGCCCCCTTCCTTTCTGCCTAGCTTGACACAAAACAGGCCTCCTTCTGCTTATTACTTAACGGTTGCAAAGCAGCACGTGGGCTGGTTGAAAAAGCCGTATGAGGAAGGGCAGAGGGGGCAGAAGAAGAGGAGACCTGGGGGGGGGAGGGGGGCAGAGGAGACAGGGCAGGAAGGGACTTCAAGGATGCAGAAAAAGGGGCAACATTGATTATTCCCAGCAAACAATGGAATTTGCTCCAGCTAAATGGATGACTTCAGAATAAGTGTTACCCACACTTGGGTCTCCAGCTGTTTTTATACTACAATCCCCATCTTCTCCAGCCACCGGTCCTGCTAGCTAGGGATGATGGGAGTTGTAGTCCAAAACAGCCGGAGACTCAAGTTTGAGAAACCCTGGTTTGGACAAGTGCGTGGAGCGTGACATCTGCGGCAGCCGTCTTCTCCCTCCACAGTCAGAGGCACCTTAGAAATCTAGTTTTACGGGCACCACAACGGAATGTCTGTTCACCAGGGGGTTGGACAAGATGGTCCCCTCCAGCGCTACAATTCTACAATCTCAACTACATAGCTTGAGGGTAGCTTGCTCTTAACAACAATTCATTCGTCCCAGTTTGCAAGGAGGAGAAAGGGACACCATGGAAATGGTATTAACTCTGGACTAAGGCGGAGCGTTTTCAACTCAGGTGCCCAGAAATCTCCACATTGATGCAGTTGGAGCCAAACCAGTAGCAAAATGCGGCTGGGGGATTTTGAACACTGCTCTTGCTGGGGGTCCCAGGCGGGTGGGTGGGGCTGTTGCATTTGCGTCCTGCTTTCAAGGCTTCCTTGTGTGTCGTCTGGTTGGCCCCTGGGAGGAGAGGAACCTGGGCTAGGAGGAGCCCCTTTGGCCTGGTCCAGAAAGGCTTTTCTCACATCAAGCAGCTGCAGAGAAATAATAATAATATTAAAATTTTATTTATATCCTGCCCTCTCCAGCAAAAGCCGGGCTCAGAGCAGCTAACAACAATAAAAGTAACACAGCATTCTAAAATCAATTCATTCTAAAATCAATTCTGAATCAAATTAATGGCAACCACTGGGCTAGAGTTCTATGAGGATTGCCAAAGGAAGGGGTCAGGCTGTGCCCTGGCCAAAGGCCTGGTGGAACAGCTCTGTCTTGCAGGCCCTGCCGAAAGATGTCAAGTCCCGCAGGGCCCTGGTCTCTTGGGACAGAGCGTTCCACCAAGTCGGGGCCACGGCCAAAAAAGCCCTGGCTCTGGTTGAGGCCAGCCTAACCTCCCTGTGGCCTGGGATCTCCAGGATGTTTTGGTTTGAAGACCGTAAGGTCCTCCGTGGGACATACCAGGAGAGGTGGTCCCAAATGATGAGAGGATTGAACAAATCCATGGAGGAGGAGGAGGCTGTCAGTGGTCCCAATGGCTGGAAAGCACAGGAGGGGAGAGAGCCTCCCTTGTGCTTGGGCCCCACTTTCAGGTTTCCAACAGCTCGTCGGACCCCTGGGACGTGGGACGAGTTGGGCCATTGGGCTGGTCCTGCATCCTCTTCCTTGGTTGTTCGGATACTGGTGGCTCTGGAGACCACGCTGCCTCTTGCGAATTGCTTGAGCTCACCCCCAAAGGTGCATTCTTTTGTTGTCTTCCGAGACAGACGAATGCCAACAGCCACAGGTGCCCAAAGAGAGACCCAGTTTGCGCGGAGCCTGGTGTCCCCATCCAGGCTGGCATCTCCTGCGGCTTCTTCGCTGCCACTGGCTGAGGGGCATTGTGCAAAGAGCCCCCTCCCTACGATATCCTCCTCCTCCTCCTCCTGGGCCCCTGTCATCCTCCTGGCAGCTCCCAGCTCCCTTGCGCCAGCAGCAGAGTCTCCCTCAGGCTCTCCCTCGAGAACAAAACGCTCCCTTCTTCTCGGCCTCGTGCCGCCCTCTCCGGATCGTATGGCTGACAAAACGTTTACCCAGCTGGGCCCTCCCGGCACATACAGTGGGCATCTGTGTCAGCTGTTCTGTCACTATTGTTAACTTTTTTTGGGGGGGAGAGGCTGGCTCCGTTCCGCCATCTGCCAGGCTGCTGCGGCGTCGCCCTCTCTCTGCCTGCCCCCCACCCCATAAAAATGCTGCATTGGGAGATGGGGGCAGCAGCACAGGTGAGCTGGTCGGCATCCTCAGAGCACCATTCGCACCCAGGTCGAGCGTGTGCCGACCTTGCCCTCAGAGGCGTTGCTCTGCTTCTGAATCCTGGTTGCTGGAAAACCGCAGGATGCCAGAGTTGCTCTTGGCCTCAGATCTAGCCAGTTCATCTTAAGCTCATCATTGTTACCACCCGTACTTTTTCTCGCCACCCCCCAAAAAAACCCATTCCTCTGGGCAACATTCACCCAGTTCCTTCAGTCTCTTCCTGCCTCTGCCGATCTTCAGAAGACTCTCCTTCCCCAATTGGCCTCTTCTTCAGAAAGATCAGACACATTTTGCACCTGGCTATTGGCCACCTGCGACCAGGTGAAGATGCCCGGATGGTGCCTGACGTCTCCACCACCTGGAGGTGCCTGCCTGGCGATCCTTGAATCGCACACCAGCAACACATCCTGTAGGATTCTCTCCCGTCACATTTAATCAGAATGAATTTCCGGAACCCAAAAGCCGTACAGTGGTACCTCGCAAGACGAATGCCTCGCAAGACGAAAAACGCGCAAGACGAAAGAGTTTTCCATTTTTTGAGTCATTCCACAAGACGAATTTCCCTATGGGCTTGCTTCGCAACATAAAACGTCTTGCAAGTTCTTGCGAGTTTGTTTCCTTTTTCTTAAAGCCGCTAAGCCGCTAATAGCCGTGCTTCGCAAGACGAAAAAACCGCAAGACGAAGAGACTCGCGGAACGGATTAATTTCGTCTTGCGAGGCACCACTGTATTGCAAAATACAGCTTAAGAGCTGTCTGGCCCCTAAATGGCAACTAGGCCTTCTGTTTTGGTGACACTAACCCTGGTTTAAGGAGCCATTTGGCGCCCCACTTTCATATCTGAGCTTCTTCTAACACTTGAGATTTCCCCCTTGCAGAAAAAGCCTGTGATTCCCCTCACCCACGAACCGACCCATTTTTAATGCAGAATGCTTCAAGGAGCAAAAGCTGAGCCAGGAACTTGGAAGGCGGGCGGGTTTTGTTGTTGTTCTTGCAGCTGCCAAGGTAGCCTCCTTGCAAGGAAGCCCTCCCCGGTGCAGAAGTGGCTGGCCTCAGCCCCACTGCCTCTTCCTCCTCCACTGGGCTCTCGAGGAGCCTCTCTTCCTGGATACTTGGAAGGGCTGCTTCTAAATTTAGCTGCTGCTCCTCCTCCTTCTTCCAAAACATCATCTGAGCAGACACAAAGCATAAAGCGAGTACGATGCCTGCTGGGCTCTCCACCCTTGGTGGACTTCAGAGAGGGAGGACTGCTTGCAGATTCATACACACACCAAAGGCCTTGTCTCTGTCGCCTTCTTCCTATTAACGGAGAAATCTGAGGGCTCCCTTGGACAAAAAACAAGGACCCCATCCAGGAATCGCAGAGCAAAACAGCAGCCAGTCGGCTTGGTCTTGATTGAAGACTGTCGCGATGGGACTCCCACCTGCCACCAGGTGGAACAAGATGGAAGCCCCCAACAAAAGAGAACCCAAATTTTTATTAGCTGCTAATCCCCATGTTACACCCCCCAACTACATCACTCATACATCACGGTTACATCATGAAAGGGGAGGTCTGGTGGCAGGAATCTGAGCATCCTGGACCCTGCCCCATGGTTCCCCTTGCCCTCCACCAAACACCCATCAAGTGGAACAAAAGAGATCTTTACATTTTGCTGTTTCCCAGCCAAGTTAATCACACCCTTTTGTCTTCATCTGGGTTTGCTATTTCTGGAATGGCTACCTGTCTGGCACTCAGGTGTCAGGATACTCACATGTCTATAGGAATTTCTGAAGTTTTCCCAGTGAGCCAGTACATAGGTACATTTATCAGTGAATTCTTACATTTGATATCCTGCAGCAAAGGCCCTTTGAATAGGCAGGAAGAAACTGTGATGAAGTGTTTTGTAGAGACAAATCACAAAAGCGATTGTGCTGGTTTTGGTAGTGGGCTGCATGTGCATGATATCTGCTGGAGGGGCAACCCCCCCCCAACCTATATATAAATTCCTGCAACATTCCCCCAGGTGGAGGGTGGGAAGACTCCTGGAGGGAGGGGGTCCAGAGGCATAGCTGACCAGAGACTCCCAGAGGGTCAGCAGGGGCAGCCTGCAGGGGTTTGTCTGGCTGGAAATGAAGCGGTCTGGTCTGACTTGTGTTGAGGAATGGTTGTGGGAGTTGGGTAGGCTCAGCCTGGAGAAGAAACGACATAGCCGATAGGACTCCAGGAAATGTAAATTGAATATTCAGCCACTTATTATTGAGGGGAAGTGCGTGGAACAGGTCCCAGGGTTTCGATTTCTGGGAATGGAGTTTTGAGATGACCTAACCTGGGGAGAAAACAGCAAAGACCTGATGAAGAGAGCACAGTCTCTCAAAGGACCTGTTGATGGCATTTTACCATTGTACTGTGGAGAGTGTATTAACTTAGGGTCTGTGTGTGTGGTTTGGGAGCTGCACCGTCAGGGGGAAAAGCAATGCTGTCCAGGGTTGTAAAGACTGCGGAGAGAATAACTGGGTGCCCTCTTCCCACCTTGGATCAAATCTATGCTTCCAGGTGCCGTAAGAAAGCTGCAGAGATAGCGCAGGACAGTGCACACCCCGGAAATGATCTCTTTCAGCTCCTGCCTTCTGGAAGAAGGTCCAGGGTTATAAAGACCAGGACTAGCCGCCTGAGAAACAGTTTCTATCCAAATGCGATTTTGGTTTTAAACGCAGTGTAAAGTACTCTCTGGACGTGGGCGGCGCTGTGGGTTAAACCACGGAGCCTAGGACTTGCCGATCGGAAGGTTCGAATCCCCGCGACAGGGTCAGCTCCCCTTACTCAGTCCCTGCTCCTGCCCACCTAGCAGTTCGAAAGCACGTCAAAGTGCAAGTAGATAAATAGGAAGGCAAACGGCGTTTCCGTGCACTGCTCTGGTTCACCAGAAGCGGCTCAGTCATGCTGGTCACATGACCCGGAAGCTGGACGCCGGCTCCCTCGGCCAGTAAAGCGAGATGAGCGCCGCAACCCCAGAGTCAGCCACGACTGGACCTAATGGTCAGGGGTCCCTTTTCCTTTAAGGTAGTCTCTATGGGAGTATATTGTATTTTAAGAATGGGGTATCAGAGTTTTTAGGGGGCTAACCAGGTTGGGATAGGTGGGATAGGAGGGTTGTTGCTTTCGAAGGTCTTATGTAGATCCCCCCCCCCCCAAAAAATTCATTGTTCTGTATGGGACAATGACAGTAAAGATTTTCGTATCGCGTAGGAGAGCCACCTTCAGAAGTCTGAAGGGCTGTCCCCTGTAAGATTGAGCACAACCTTGTTTCCTGCTGTTGCAGGGGGCAGGGACCCAAAGCGAGGGATTCAACCGAACTTTCAGAGGGTCAGAGCCGTTTCACAGGGGAACGGGAAGACTCTCCTCCCTTGCAGGTTTTTAAGGCGCTTGGAGATTCTTCAGCTGTGATTCCTGGACTAGGCAGCCCTTGGGGTCCCAATTCTGCGACTCCAAAGCTGGGCCATGCTGAATCTCGAAACAGTTTGCAGCATGTAGTTCAAATAGAATACACCACTCAAACCCCAACGCACCCCCAAAGCTTCCCGGGTGAGCTTGGAGTCAGTCGCAGCCTCCTAACCTCCCTCGCAGGGTCGTTGTAAAGAATTGACAGGGGGGGTGAACTGTGTCTTCCTCGGAGGAAAAGGCGGAAAACAGCGGAACCTCAGTTGCCAAACGTAATTCGTTCTGCAAGACTGTTTGACTTCCGAAATGTTCGGCAACCGAGGCGCAGTTGCCGAAATCTGTTGTGGAAAAACTGAGAAACGCACCTCGGAAGCCGTTCAACTTCCAAGGCACATTTGGAAACGGAAGCATTCGCTTCCGGGTGGTCAGCGTTTGAAAGCTGAAACGTTCGACTCCCAAAGCGTTCGTCGACCGAGGTTCTGCTGTACGAATGCAGTGGATCAGGTCTTCTGCTCACCTGTGTGAGAGAGAGAGCAGGAAAGGCCAGCCAGATAGAGATGTCTGTTAACAACTTGGCCTCCCACCTGAAAACCCCCACGGTCGCAACTGGACCCCCGCCAGTCACAAAGCGTTCCTGGCATCTGGGGTATTTTGAACGCTCCTTCCCCCTCAGCCTCCAGCAACCTGCCCCTGGGAAGGCTTCGCTGTGGGGCTGCCCGACTCCTCCTCCCCCAAGCGCCCCTCTTGGGCTGGAGCAAAGAGCTTCAGCGGAGGCTTCTGTCAGCCAGCCAGCCTGAGTCACCTGGAAGTGTTTTTGGGGGGGGCTTCTTTTGGACTCTGCAGGGGCTCCCTGGGAGCTTAAAGACCCTGTTCTCTTCCTTCCCAGACCTCTCCCGAAACCGCTTTGCCGAGGTCCCTGAAGACGCCTGCCACTTGATGTCCCTGGAGGGGCTGAGCCTGTACCACAACTGCCTCCGCAGCATCCCCCCCGCCATCGCAAACCTCCAAGCCCTCACCTACCTGAACGTCAGGTAACTCGCACAAGGGGGAAGCCAGAGAAGGGGGGAAATGGGGTGTTTCTCCAGAGGTGCGGCGAGGGCTCTCTGGATTCCCTCACGTTGGCGTTGAAAGCCCTGCGTGACTCAGGTCCACAATACAGACCCTCCCAGGTTCTGAGATTGGCATAGGGGGCCTTCTCGGAGGTTCCTCTGCCCTCAGGGGGGTGGCCTGCCCCTGCAGAGCTGTGGGGCTCCCTCCTCCCCACAGAGGTGCTCCCAGCCCCTGGCTTTTGCCACCTGAGCTGCACATTTTTACGACCCACCTCGTTTCCCAGGTTGCGAGCTGTTTCGAATCGGCTTTTATTTATTTCTTTTCAGTTTCCCAAGGTTATTTCAACAATAGCCCCGTGACGGCAACGCCATTTCACATCTTTTCAAATTGCTTGTTGTTGTTTTTTAAAAAAATATTAAGAATTTAAACAAAACATACATTCTTAAAACATATCATCCTTGATTCCCGCCCCCATTTTTCCCCCTCCCCATAAAATAACCCCCCTCCCTGCCCCCCCCGACTTCCCTCAGTTCCAATCTCTGGTTTCTCTACAAATGCTATTCTCTGCATATTACAAAACTGTATAGATCCTTAATTTATCTGGCTGTTTATTGTCAATAAAGAGTTTGTGAGTGTTTATTCAAAACCTGCCACGGAGTCCAATTCACTTTGTTGTTTCTTTAAGTACTTTGTAAAAGGTTCCCATTCATCTTTAAAATCGCAGTTATCCTTGTCCCGTAGTTTATGTCTCAATTTCGCCAATTCTGCATAGTCCATCAATTTCTCTTGCCACAGTTCTTTAGTCGGCGTTTCCTCGTTCTTCCATCCTTTTGCTATTAAGACTCTCGCCGCCGTTGTCGCATACATGAAGATATTTTTGAACTTTCTTGGCAGGTATTTTCCTACGATCCCTAACAAAAATGCTTCAGGTTCCTTAACAAATGTTAGGTGGAACATTTCCTTCAATTCATTGTACATATCATTTCCCAAAACTTTTTAATTTCATTACATTCCCACCACATAGGGTAGAATGTCCCCTCCTTTTCCTTACTTTTCAAATTGCTTCTAATGCTGCTACCTGCCGTGGGACCTCAGGGTGAAAGTCAGGAAGTAGAGAAGACAAAATGGAATAGGCGCCCCCGCTCCCTTCCTTCCTCATTCCCCAGCCCACCCATCCTGCTTTGCCAGTCTCCCCTGAGATTTGGGGAGCCAGAACTCTCCTCCTCCTCCTCCTCCACTGTTGTCTTCTTCCCTGCAGTCGGAACCAGCTCTCTTCCCTGCCCTCCTGCCTCTGCCGGCTGCCCCTCAAGGTCCTCATCGCCAGCAACAACAAGCTGATCTCCCTGCCTGACGATATCGGCACCCTCAGTACCCTCCGCCAGCTGGTGAGTCGGCAATGCCGGGGGGGCGGAATTCCTCCAGGGCAGAAGCCCCCGGGAGACGGGCTCCTCTTGCTTGCCTTCCCCCAGGGTTCGGCCTGGCTGGTATCTCCATGCTCAGCTGGGCTGAAGCCACGTGGGGGGGTGGGAGGGATGCCCAAGGCCCTCCAGACCTGAACCCAAAAGGCGACGGGACCACCACCACCCCAACACACACAACTATCACATGGTTCAATCCGCTAGGACAACCTTACAGTACTTGTATCCCTCTCTCACCCCAAATCGCCTCGAGGACGCCTAGGTACAATTGTGGGGGGGGGGGTCCACTCTGCCCACTCAAATATACCAAGGCAACACGAGAGCGGGGCCTTTTCTGTGGTGGCTCCCCATTTGTGGAATGCCCTCCCCAGAGAGGCCCGCTTGGCGCTACCATTACATGTATTTAGGTGCCAGGCAAAAACCGTCCTCTTTACCCAGCCCATCAGCCATTAGGCAGTCTATGTCCTTTTAATTTTATTGTTTTATCTTTTGGGTAAACTGCTTCGAGGTGGTGGTTGGGTTTTTTAAAAATTAAAATAAAACTGCTAATATGTAAGTTTTATGAAATAAATAAGCTTTCTCTCCCTGCCCCATGCAATAATAATAATAATAATAATAATAATAATAATAATATGTTTTTATTTATACCCCGCCCTCCCCGGCCAGAGCCAGGCTCAGGGCAGCTAACACCAGTAAAATTACAATTAAAAAATAAAATAGAAAAATAAACCAATTTAAGTACAGGTTAAAATACAATTTAAAATGCAGCCTCGTTTTAATAATAGCCCATAGATCAAGACCATAAGGGGTGGGAAACATAAGGGTCAGACTGAGTCCAGACCAAAGGCCAGGCAGACCAGCTCTGTCTTGCAGGCCTTGTGGGAAGATGTCAAGTCCCGCAGGGCCCTGGTCTCTTGGGACAGAGCGTTCCACCAAGTCGGGGTCAGTACTGAAAAGGCCCTGGCCCTAGTTGAGATGTCTCTAAAGCAGTCTTAGTACTGGCACCCCTAAGGCGCTCTCCCTGCCTCCAGGGCTTTCCCTCCCTCCCCCCCCCCCCACGGCTCACCTGTGACCTTTCCCCAAATCCTCTTTTCTGCCTCAGGACGTCAGCAGCAACGAGCTGCAGTCCCTGCCGGCGAGTGTGGGCGGCCTGGAGTCTCTTCGGGACCTCAACGTCCGGAGGAACCAAATCGCCGTCCTGCCCGAAGGTCAGTGCTTGTCCAAAGCGCCTCCCTCCTTTGCCGGCGCCATCTGGGCACCGGCAGATCCCCTGCTTCTAAACCGGCGACAGAGGCAGCCCTCCCTGCCCCTCTCCTGCCCCTTGCTCATGGGCGCCTGTGCTTTGCCCCACCTCAGAGCTGGCGGAGCTGCCCTTGGTGCGGCTGGACTTCTCCTGCAACCGTGTGGTCCGCATTCCCACCTGCTACCGCCACCTGCGCCACCTCCAGTCCATCCTGCTGGAGAACAACCCTTTGCAGTTCCCACCTGCGCAGGTAACGGGGGGGGGGCGTCTGAGAGCAGAGACTGCTTGGAAGGCGGGGGGCCGGAGCTGGCCTGTGGTTCTCCCCACTCTTTCCATTTATCCTGCCCTTAGTGGGGGCTCTCAGTGGGGCCTGGGGGCCAGGATGTAACAGGCTGGCGGGGCAGGCAGGCGCGATCCGGCAACTCGTCGCACCACCTCCTCGCTAAACGGGGCAGGGACCCAGCACCTCCATTCTCCCCGCAGATCTGCTCCAAAGGCAAAATCCACATCTTCAAATACCTCAACATTGAGGCCTGCAGCAAGGCGCGGCCAGACCTGGCAGAATTCGCACAAGGAACCCGCCCCTCTGGCTTCGGGACGTGGTAAGGCGGGCAGAGGGGGGCCTGGGAGGCTCTGCTAAGCATCTGCTGCCCCATAGAATCGTAGAATCATAGAGTTGGAAGAGACCACAAGGGCCATCGAGTCCAACCCCCTGCCAAGCAGGAAACACCATCAGAGCACTCCTGACATATGGTTGCCAAGCCTCTGCTTAAAGACCTCCAAAGAAGGAGACTCCACCACACTCCTTGGCAGCAAATTCCACTGTCAAACAGCTCTCACTGTCAGGAAGTTCTTCCTAATGTTTAGGCGGAATCTTTTTTCTTGTAGTTTGGAACCATTGCTCCGTGTCCGCTTCTCTGGAGCAGCAGAAAACAACCTTTCTCCCTCCTCTATGTGACATCCTTTTATATATTTGAACATGGCTATCATATCACTCCTTAATCTCCTGGGAAGGAGCAGGGTGCCTGGGGGGCAGGAAGGGGAGGAGAAAGGCTGTACCTGGGAGGAGGTGGCTCTGGAGCTGTTTTAGCCACCAGAGAGGGGCATGAAGAGCATTGTTTCCAAGAGGCTTGTTTTCTGTGTCTGCTCCCACAGCCTCCCGGACGATTTCTACCCCGTGCGGCAGTATGGCGGCCTCGATTCAGGCTTCAACAGCGTCGACAGCGGGAGCAAGCGGTGGTCGGGGAACGAGGTGTGGGAACGCCTTCCTTCTTTGCTTGCAAGGGACATTTTTTACAGTAACAAAGGAGATAGAGGGCTTTGCAGGGGCCCTGATCCCTGCCTAGGCGGCCCTCAAAAACCTTACAGCCAGAGGGGCATGACGTGAGCCTCCCAGCCCGGTTGTGTCCCGTCCTAGTCATGCTGCTAGAGGATTGCAGGGTTGGAAGGGATCCGGAAGGCTCCTCCAGTCCAGCCCCTTGCCACGACTCCATAACGCCCGAGAAGCAGCCAATGATCACACCTCACTAATGCCTGGCAGAATAATAATAATAATAATTTATTATTTATACCCCGCCCATCTGGCTGGGTTTCCCCAACCACTCTGGGCGGCTTCCAACAAAGTATTAAAATACAGTAGTCTGTTAAACATTAAAAAGTTTCCCTAAACAGGGCTGCCTTCAGATGTCTTTTAAAGATAGGATAGCTGCTTATTTCCTTCACATCTGAAGGGAGGGCGTTCCACAGGGCAGGTGCCACCACCGAGAAGGCCCTCTGCCTGGTTCCCTGTAACTTGGCTTCTCGCAGGGAGGGAACTGCCAGCAGGCCCTCAGTGCTGGACCTCAGTGTTCTGGCTGAGCGATGGGGGTGCAGATGCTCCTTCAGGTCTACTGGGCCTTTGAGGCCGTTTAGGACTTTCAAGGTCAGCACCAACACTTTGAATTGTGCTCAGAAATGTCCTGGGAGCCAATGCAGGTCTTTCACGACTGGAGTTCTGTGGTCTTGGCAACCTTTCCGGATCACCTTCCAAGGTAGCCCCACGTAGAAGGCTATCCAAACCTTGCTTAAAATATGAAGGAGAGTCCACCGCCTTCCAGGGCCATAGAATTCTAGCATCATAAAGTTGGAAGGGGACCCCGTAGGTTACATAGTCCAGCCCCCCTGCAATGCAGGAATCGCAGCTCAAGAATCATGCCGCCTCTGCTTAAAAGCAAAGGAGCTGTCGGACGGCCCTTACCACCTGCCCTTTGCTGTTTCTCTCTCCTCCTTCACCCTCCCTCGTTCTCCCCGCTTCTCAGTCCACAGATGAGTTTTCGGACCTCTCCTTCCGCATTGCCGAGCTGGCCAGAGACCCCAAGCAGTTGAGGGAGAAGCGCAATGGGACAGGTGAGCAGCCAGGCAAATCGGGGGGGGGGGGTGTTGCTAACAGCAAGACCTGACTTTGGGCCTGGAGGGAGGGGAAAAGAGGGAGACCTGAGCCCTAACCTACCTACCTTCCTTCCTTCCTTCCTTCCTTCCTTCCTTCCTTCCTTCCTTCCTTCCTCCGTTCCCACAGTGGATGCGGCTGATCTGGAGCAGATTGACTACATCGACAGCAGCATCAATGGGGAGGAAGAGGAGGATGAGGTCTCCGTGGGAAAGCCAGAGAGCGCCTCTCTGGGGACGGCGCCCTCCGAGGTGAGAATGGAGCTTGCCCTCCTACTGGCAGATCTCTTGCGGTTACTCTTGGGTCCTCCTCCCGGGGCAGGATTTTCCCGCGTCCTGCTGGGAGAGTTGGAAGGGAGGGCAGGGGTAGCGTCCGAAGATGGCGAGGCCCCTTGCATTCTCCCCAAACAGAGGAGCGACTCTGGGGTCCTGGGCAGGCAGGGTGTGGCATTGTCAGCATCGCCCTTGAGCCAGTGCCACCAACTGGACTCATCCACTTCAGCCCCGACTGGGCCGGGCGAGCTGGGGTAGCACTTCCAGAGACCACCTTCTGCACAGGAACAGGTCAAAGTGCTGTGGACTCACAGCTTAGAGTCATGAGCACCGGATTCACTTCCACAAGAAGACAGTCGTTGCACAGCAGAGTATAGCAGAGCATAAACGACTCGGAGAGCAGCTCTGTAGAATATCTTCTTTTATTCTATCTACAACTATTATACAACTATATACAGAGCTTAATGAGGTCTAAGCATAAATGAATGCTGCACTGAGTGTCTGCAGCTGCTCCTAGCAGCAATCTTATCTATACACACGATCTCTAACACTCAGTCTCTCTCTCTCTCTCTCTCTCTCTCTCTCTCTCCACCACACACACACTGACTGACTGACTGACTCTTTGATGTGGTGCTGGAGCTGAATAAGTAGAGAGTAGAAAACCGCCCCTCCTCTCTGGAGAATCAGCAGAGATCATCATGAGATTCTTGGATATGGGAGGGGTGAAATCTCCTCAGGCATTTGTGGGCTGGGGGCAAAAGCTTCTGAATCATCTTGTTTTGCTTGAACAAGATGATCACCAGGGGGTGATAAAAGGGTTGGACCGCCAATAGGAAGACGTCCTGACCACCTTCTCCTGTTTGAGTTCCACAGTTCAGCTGTGGAAAACGGGCTTTGTTTTCTCTGTCCCAAATCCCCCAAGGCTCCGCTTCACGGGAGGAGTTCTGGCGTCACGAGAGAGAGGGATGAAAGCTTTCCCCTATCTGCCTTCTCCTCCCAGGGCGTAATTTTCTAAGCTGTCACATTGCAGCTTCAACCAGCAAATTAATTCCCCCCTTTATTTGCTCACGTTTTCTCTCTTCTTGGCCTCTTCTAGGACTTCCAGAAGCCCAAGAAGAGCTCCTCCACTTCCCTCCAGAAAACAGGACTTGCGGAGCAGGGCCTGACCGGCAGGTGTGTGGCGCCACCTTGCGGCCAGCTCCCTGCGCAAGCGAGTGGGATCTTGCGCCGGATGCAGCTTTGTCCCTGTGGGGTCTCCTTTCCCTCTCCTCCAGCTCCCCTTCCTCCCAGGGTGCCGTTGCCCCCTACTCAATCCTGAGCTTGGGGTGTGGGGTCCTCAAATCCCTCTTGGCTGCTGGGAATGGCCCAAACCCCACATGCTCTTCTGGGCTTTGAGCCCACTTTCTGTGGGGCGGTGTTCCCTCCTGCTGAAAGGGGAGAAGCTTTTCCCTTTTGCAGGGGGTCAGATGGGCAGCCAGTGATGGGCAGTGTTAACGGAGAAATCTGAGGGCCCCCTTGGACAAAAAACAAGGACCCCAGCCAGGAAGACCAGAGCAAAACAGCAGCCAGTAGGCTTGGTCTTGATTGAAGACTGTCGTGACAGGACTCCCACCTGCCACCAGGTGGAACAAGATGGAAGCCCCAAACAAAAGAGAACCCAAACTTTTATTAGCTGCTAATCCCCATGTTACACCCCCCCCAAACTACATCATGGTTACATCACGAAAGGGGAGGTCTGGTGACAGTAACCTGAGCATCCTGGACCCTGCCCCATGGTCCCCCTTGCCCTCCACCAAACACCCATCAAGTGGAACAAAAGAGATATTTACATTTCCCTGTTTCCCAGCCAAGTCCATCCCACCCTTTTTTTTTTTTCCATCCCACCCTTTTGCCTTCATCTGGGTCTGTTATTTCTGGCATGGCTACCTGTCTGGCTCTCAGGTATCAGGATGCCAGGGATTATCACTCAGGCAGAGGGGCTGCTGAGTAGCTGAGCTCACAGGTCTAGATGAATTTCTGGAGTTTTCCCAGTGAGCCAGTGCATAGATCCATTGATCAGTGAATTCTTACATTTGGTGTCGTGCAGCAAAGGCCCTTTGAATAGATAGGAAGAAACTGTGATGAAGTGTTTTGTGGGGACAAATCACAAAAGGGATTGTGCTGGTTTTGGTAGTGGGCTGCATGTGCAGGATATCTGCTGGAGGGGCAAACACCCCCCCCCCAACCTATACATAAATTCCTGCAACAGTAGCGACCCCCATGCTTTTTGTCTCCTGCGCTGCTGGGGGTGGCGGTTGTCCCCCCACGGTCTCTGCGACCCCCTGCCTCTTGCTTCCCCCTCTCCTCCAGGGCCAGCCTTCCCCGGCCGGAGCCATTTGGGGAGGAGCGCCGTCGCCCCGAGATCCTTCAGCTGTGGCAGGAGAGGGAGCGCCAGCAGCTTCAGCAGCGGCCCCTGTGGAGCCAGGGGGCCGAGAGGAGGGAGAGGTAACGGCCGGGAGGGGTTGGTACTTCTGCTTATTTCTGCCCTTTGTGGCTCAGGGCCCTCGTATATACGGGGCCACCTCTCCTGGTCTGCCCCGCAGAGGACCTTAAGGTCCATGAAGAACCATAGTTTAGAGGGCCTAAGGAAGTCAGACTATCCTCCACCAGGGCCAGGGCCTTCTCAGTGGTGGCTCCGACCTGGTGGAATGCTCTGTTCCTGGAGACCAGGGCTCTGCAGGATTTAACCTCCTTCCGTCGGACCTGTAGGACAGAGCTATTCCGCCTGGCCTTTAATTTGAATTCAGCCTGATCTTTTATTTCCCTTCCCTCCCCCTCCCCTTTTATGAAGGTCACCCGCTCTGAGACCCCACAGCTAATTCTCCCCTGGTCTCCTCGCTGGCCCAAGTGGGACCAATTCAGCCAGCTAGCCCTGGGGATTATCTAATTGATTTTTGAATTTTATTGTTATTCATGTTTTTATACTGTATTTTATGCTGCTTTTATAATGTTACGGCAAAAATCTGGGTGCGAGGCTGCTCTGCCACGCAGCTCATCGGACTAAGTCCGTGGGTCCCTGCGGAGGAAAATGAGCTCAGCCGGAGACAGGAGCAAACTGCAGAAGATCCAAGTTTATTGCGCAACAGGTTCAAGGCGAGATTGAACAGTGAGAAAGGGGTGACATGAGTTTTTGAAACTCCCTCCATGTCCCAGAATACAGTGCAAAACACGTCATGAATACATCACAGAAAGGTGGGGTTACACAGATCAGCACTTCAGGAAGGTGGAGGGGGTTTAGGAAGGTGGGGGGTTACACAGATCAGCACTTCAGGAAGGTGGGGGGGTTACACAGATCAGCACTTCAGGAAGGTGGAGGGGGTTACACAGATTAACATATGGAGGAGGGAGGGGGGAATATGCAGAGCTGGAGATATGCGCAGATAAACACTTCCTGGGGATGAGAAGACAATGGTCCCAAATATGCATAGTCTGCCACCTGACATTGCCTGGAGGAAAGGCTGATCACCTTGACACCTTGCTTGAGGGATTATGCTGGACAGGGGAGGTGTGATGGAGTCCTAGAGTAATTGAGCAAACTGGCACGCTGATTTTCTATGAATTTTATAGATTTTAGTCCCTTTTGACATTGACAATTGGAAATAAATTGATATATTGTAGCGAAGAAGAAGGTGAAGAAGACATGCCCCCCCCCTTCCGTAACAATAATTAAGTGTTTTGAAGTGTTTTAAATTTGTTGTTAGCCACCCTGAGCCTGGTTTTTGAACCGGGAAGGGCGGGGTATTAAAATTATTATTATTATTATTTATTAGCAGTATTTGCATACTACCCTATCATAAAAAATGCAGCAATAAAACCATGCCATAAAAGCCACAAGAAGTTGGAAGCAGACATCGCTTTACCCTCGCGGAAGGAGCTGCCCTTAACCGCCTGCCTGTAGCCCCAAGCCGCCCCCCTCCCCCCCCCCAGTACCTGTCAGAGGGAGGACTTGAATCCAGGCCTCCTCAGCCCAATCCTCTGCCCACTTTATGCTATTGGCTGCTATTGCTATCACTCTCTTCATTAAATAAATAAGATGGGACTCCCGTCTTAAAACCCAGAAGCCGGTGGCTGTTTCTACAGTGGTACCTCAGTTTTCGAAATGTCTCAGAAGCCAAACGTTTCAGAACCCGAATGTCGAAAACCCGGAAGTAATTGCTTCCGATTTCGAACGCACCTCGGAAGTCGAATGGCTTCCTAGGTGTGTTTTTCTTTTTTTCTCCATTGACTTTGTTGACTGCCCTTTGCGCCCTTGGTTGTCGAATGTTTTGGAAGCCGAATGGTCTTCCAGAACTGATCACATCTGAGAACCGAGGTACCACTGTATTTTGCTTCATACATAACACCAGTCCTGAAAGACCTACATTGGCTCCCAGTACACTTCCGAGCACAATTCAAAGTGCTGGTTGCTGACCTTGAAAGCCCTAAACGGCCTCAAAGGCCCAGTAGACCTGAAGGAGCATCTCCACCCCCATCGTCCAGCCCAGACACTGAGGTCCAGCTCCGAAGGCCTTCTGGCGGTTCCCTTCTTGCGAGAAGCAAAGCTACAGGGAAGCAGGCAGAGGGCCTTCTCGGTGGTGGCACCCGCCCTGTGGAACACCCTCCCATCAGATGTCAAAGAGATAAACAACTACCTGACATTTAGAAGACATCTGAAGGCAGTCCTGTTCAGGGAAGTTTTTCATGTGTGACATTTTAATGGATTTTTTATCTTTGTTGGAAGCCGCCCAGAGTGGCTGGGGAAACCCAGCCAGATGGGCGGGGTACAAATAATAAATTATTATTATTATTATTATTATTATTATTATTATTATTATTATTATTGCATTGATAGCCCAGCCTTTTACTCCGAGGTGGTGTGTGTGATTCTCCTCCTCCTCCTCCTCCTCCTTTAATCCCCACAACAACCCTGTGGGGTAGATTAGACTGGGAGGCGGGGGTGACTGGCTTCATGGCCGATGGTGGGGATTTGAACCCGGGCCTTGAACCCTGTAACCACCACCCCAGCCTGGCTGTTGGGAAAGGGGGTCCTGAGTGATGCACCCAGGACACCAGCTAGACTGGTTCAGCCTCTCTCTGTCCTTGACTCCGGGTTTTTTCTCTCCCCCATGGCAGCCTGGCAGAAAGCAGCAGCAGCAGCAGCAGCCTCTCCCAGCTGAAGCATCGGAACCAGGTAAGGACGGATGAACGAAGGGAAGGGGCGTGCATGTCTCCCCCTGTGTCTGCTTTCCATTCAGAACATTTCGGGTGCTCCTCACGGGGCTTCGCAATGAAGGCTCCCAGCCAAACAGGAGAGCTGGCCTTTGCTTTGTGTAATGTTAGCCACATCGCTCAGGTGTCTTCCCCTCCCTTTGTGTAATGACATGAGCAGAGCCTGCTGGGATCAGGCCAGCGGTCTGCCTAGTACTCCAGCATCCTGTTCTCACAGTGGCCAATTACCCCTAAGGACCTAGGACTCCAGATAGACTGCCACCGGACCTGGAGGCTCCATAAGAAAACCTGTGCTGCTGGATCAGGCCAAAGCTCTAGCCCAGCACCGTTTCTCACAGAGGCCAGCCAGGTGTGTGGCGTTCCCAAAGCAAGGAAGGATTGGACTCTGATTAATAAAATACACACAAGGCTTGACCAGCAAGACTCTTGTGCTAATAATAATCATCTCGTCCACCCCCTGGCTAAGGTCGTTTTATTCAAAGAACTTTTTACACAGTATTCATAAGAACCAATCAGATTTCCTCTGAGCATTTCAAAAAACTCCATGTGGGACAAAGTTAAGGATTAAAACTACAAAGAGCTGATTTTAGCATGCATAGTAGTTCAGAGTAAATAAAACAGGAATAATAGGAGGAATGCGTTCAGCAAAACCCCGGAGGTCATAAAGAGGAATAAACGGGAGAGACAGGATGGCAGCATTTGCCATCTCCTGGTGAACTCTCTTCCTGGCCCTTAAGAAATATCTAAAGATTAAACTACATCAAAGTAACCTACTATCTTTATGTACTGAGGATGCCTGATGAAGCAACTGGCCTGTGTTTCAGAATGCTGATACGTGCCTGTCAGGCATAGAGAAAGCAAATGGCAGAGATGGAGAGGCTTGTGGGATTTGATCAGAAACTATTGTCAATGAATCAAACCCAGTCAGCGCAATGCTTTCATTGCAGACACAATGCCTTGCTCCATATTTCATAATTCCTCATAGCAATCCCACCTGACCCCCACACTCTGAATATCTGCACCCCTACATTGGTGCCTGCTGGAAACCTGCAAGCAGGATCCGAGCACAAGAGCCCTTTCCCCTCCTGGGGTTTCCAGAAACTGGCGTTCAGAAGCAGCGCCACCTCCAGCTGTGGAGGCAAACCATAGCCATGGAGGCTAGAAGCCATGGGTAGCCCTCTCCTCCTCCGTGAATTGGTCTAATCCTCTTTTAAAGGCATCCAACTTGGTGGCCAGCCCTGTGGCAGGGAGTTCCACAGTTTAACGATGCGCTGCATGAAGAAGGACTTGGTTTTATCTGTCCTGAATCCAAGTAACAGTGCCTCCTTTCCCCCCCTCCCAATCTCTCTTTTAGGGACCAGAGCAGCTGTCTGGCTCCCCCAGGCAAACTCTGCACTCTGCAGGTGAGTTCCTCCTAATATCTGGAGGGGCGGGCACCGGTGAGTCTCCTGGCAGGCAGAGGGGGAAGCTTTTATTTATTATTTCATAAAACCTGCCAAGAAGCAAAATCCTCAAAGTGGTTTGCAATGGAAAATCAACAACCGTAATCCAAGTTAAAATAGCGATAGACTAAAAACAAATTAAGGGACGCGGGCAGCGTTGTGGGTAAAACCTCAGCGCCTAGGACTTGCCGATCACATGGTCGGCGGTTCGAATCCCCGTGGTGGGGTGTGCTCCCGTCGTTCGGTCCCACCGCCTGCCAACCTAGCAGTTCGAAAGCACCCTTAAGTGCAAGTAGATAAATAGGGACCGCTTACCAGCGGGAAGGTAAACAGCGTTCCGTGTGCTGCGCTGGCTCGCCAGATGCAGCTTGTCATGCTGGCCACGTGACCCGGAAGTGTCTGCGGACAGCGCTGGCTCCCGGCCTCTAGAGTGAGATGAGCGCACAACCCTAGAGTCTGGCAAGACTGGCCCGTATGGGCAGGGGTACCTTTATCTTAAAAACAAATTGAAACTCACGTTGACTTTCTTAACATCTGGGAAGGATTGTCTAAACTCCAGGGGTGGATTTTGGGCTTTCGGATTTCAGAGTCACCCCGTGTGACACCCTGCCTCTCGCCTTCTGTTCCCCCGTCAGCAATCAGGCTGCAGCATTCTGCGCTGACGGCTGCCTCTGGTTCATGTGTGAGGGAAGCCCCATGTTGAGGCCTCCTTTCCTCAGGTGCTTAGAACCTGCCAAGTGTGTGTGTATGTGTATATGTCTGTCCCTGGCAGGCAGTTTGCAGGACTGGTGCAGGATTGAGGTTGGGGAGGCAGGAATCCGGTGGTCTCCTCTGTGGAGTCAAGGGGCCCATTTGCTCCCTGCCACCTCCTCCCCCTTTCTCCTCCAGCGCAAATCCCCAGCTCAGTGCCTTTTTCCTCATCCTCTGCCTCCTTTGCAGATCCCGTTCACCCTGCCTACCCTTCGTCCCGGGAGCCCGGCTCCGTGCAGAAGCCTTCCAGCTTCCTTTTCCGCTCCTCCTCACGGAACAACATGCAGCGGGGCTCCGGTGAGTAGGGGAAAGGGCAGAAGCCTCTGTAGGGAAGCGCCCCCTCCGTCGGGCTGCTGGGCCCTCTGCAGCCACGCATCTCCCCCCTCGCCACAAAGGGTGTGGCCTCCTGACGGAGCCAGACGGGGCTTGGGATCGGGGCCAGTGCAGGCTCCCAGGCTCCATCAACGTGGTCCATGGCAGGTTCAGAACCCCACAGCATCAATTCTCGCCAGCGAAATGGGGCTGTGGCAGACCGTGAGGTGCCCTTGTTTCATTTGGTTATCTCTCGCTTGGACTACTGCCATGCGCTCTACGTGGGGCTACCTTTGAAGGTGACATGGATCACATTAATACAATTGGATTAATTAATACAATTAATTAATACAATTAATTGGATACAATTAATCCAGAATGCTGCAGCTAGACTGGGGACTGGGAGACCACATAACACCGGTCTTGAAAGACCTACACTGGCTCCCAGAACGTTTCTGAGCACAATTCAAAGTGTTGGTGCTGACCTTGAAAGCCCTAAACGGGCTCGGTCCAGTAGAGCTGAAGGAGCTTCTCCACCCCCATCGTTCTGCCCAGACACTGAGGTCCAGCTCTGAGGGCCTTCTGGCAGTTTCCTCCCTACGAGAAGTGAGGTTACAGGGAACCAGGCAGAGGGCCTTCTCGGTGGTGGCGCCTGCCCTGTGGAATGCCCTCCCACCAGATGTCAAAGAGAAAAATAACTACCAGACTTTTAGAAGACATCTGAAGGCAGCCCTGTTCAGGGAAGCTTTTAATGTTTAATAGGTTAATGTATTTTAGTGTTTTGTTGGAAGCCGCCCAGAGTGGCTGGGGAAACCCAGCCAGATGGACGGGGTATAAATAATAAATTATTATTATTATTATTATTATTATTATTTGGAGCAAAGGGCACCCAGGTTTATTACAGTTTACACATCACATTTCCACCCCACCTTTTCCTCTAAGGAGCTCAAGGTGGCACACCTCGTCCCATCCCATTCCCAAATTTTTATCCCCTATAGGGGAGTCGAGGCTGAGAGGCAGTGACTGGCCCACAAGATCACGCCCAGTGAGCGTCACAGCCCAGTAGGAGCATTTGAACCCAGGTCCTGATTGAGCCCTCTTAATCACTGCACCACACTGGCTCTCCTGCTTCTGGTACCCTGCTGCCTGCTTTGGAGTAACCCCCACATCCATCCAGCCATCCAGCCCCCCCCCATTAATTTCAGGAGGGCAGAAACTGTGAGGGGCACGAAGTGGATGTAACTTGGGTCCTTCTGCATGGCAAGACCTGGTGCTCTTCCCAAGCCTCTGAATGAGAAACTGATGGCTTTGAGCTTTCCTCCCCAGGTTCCTTCTCGCCCGACCTCTCCCCTTCTGAGCTCAGGAACCAGCGGAGGCTGCGTGCTGGATCACAGGCCCAGGACGAGAGGGAGCATGTGGCTCAGCTGCGCAAGGTACAGACCCCCAAAAGCCAGGAGGAAGCAGCTTCCAAGGGGGCGCATCTCGTGGCGGCTGAACTGTAAACAAAACCTCGCATTAGGATTGTGATGGGCTCAGCGAGTATACCGCCCTGTACCCATACCTCCCAGGGCGGCTCACAACACAGGAGCACAATCAAAAAGGAAAATGCAGAATAAAAATAAGAGAAATACAGTGGTACCTCTGGTTGCGAACGGGGTCCGTTCCGGAGGCCCGTTCGCAACATGAAAAGAGCACAACCTGAAGCGCCATATCTGCGCTGGTGCGCGGTGCGATTTGGCACTTTTGCGCATGTGCGAGCGGCGAAACCCGGAAGTAATCCTGTCTGGTACTTCCGGGTCGCCCGCCACAGGACGTAACGTGAGGTATGACTGCAAAATCCTATGCCGCTTTATATGTTTGAGGAAGAAAATGTCGAAGCGGTTTAAAGGCTTTGTTAACACATCAGACGAAACATTCAGAAATGCAGGCAGCAACCGTTTGAGGCGCCTTCGAATCGTGCCCAGCTCAGGAGTGGGCAGAAAGCATCTCTAAAAGGCGTTGCGAGGGTGTTGGCTTTCTCTATAGTGATTCAAAGACACGTGATTTCACCGAAACGCATGGGGTTACCCCCGTGTCGGTGGGGAGCGCCTGTAAAACATTGCAGAAGGCGGCTGAAGATGGAGTAAGCGGGGATGGCTTGAGGGGGCAGCAACGGAGGCATGTTGCGGCTTTGCTCTGCCCTCCCCAGTCAGAGGCAGCGATGCGCCCCAGGGGCCTGATCTGGCCGGCTCTCCGGACGCTGAGCCATACCCAGCAGGGCCCTTTGTAAGTTCTTACTCTCTCCCGGTAAAAGTTGACCAGCATTAGTGGCACACAGCTCCAGAGGATGCTGAGAGGTGGGTGTCCAGGGGGCCCTCTATCCCTGGCCTAACTGCTCCTCCTCTCCCCTTCTTCCCCGCAGGCCATCGAGTCCCAGCTGAACGTCACCCTGGCCGAAGACCTGGGCGAGGCGCTGGCCAACGGGGTGGTCCTCTGCCAGCTGGTGAATCACCTGCGCCCTCGAGCCGTGCCCTTCATCCACATTCCCTCCCCGGCTGTGGTGAGCCTTTGGGGTCGGGGAGCCTGCCAGACCCCCAAGTCCACAAGAATCAGGGGCTCCCAAGCTGCCCCCTAAGGACCCATAAACTCTTTTTTTATATAAATTTATTGGCTTTGCAAATTAAGAGTTTTCCAATCGCATATCCAGCATGCAACATAAAAACAAGCGTCTCCTGGACTTTTTCTGGGAAGCTTTTAATGTTTAATAGGTTATTGTATTTTGTTGGAAACCGCCCAGAGTGGCTGGGGAAACCCAGCCAGATGGGCAGGATATATATAAATTATTATTATTATTATTATTATTATTATTATTATTATTATTATTATTTATTCCCTCCTCCCCTTTATGAGTCCTATTGTTAAACATTTCCTCCTACATCTTTCATAATAATACAAATCTCTCACATCTCCCTTATATCCAAAATTCACCATGAAACTACAAGGGTTATTCCAGTCCTACTAACGATGTTTACAATGGTCTTTAAGATAAGTTATAAATTTCCCCCATTATTAACATTTTGTGTTCCTGATGGCAAAAATGGCCGGAAGAATCAGAAATCAGGAAGACCTTGGACCCATAAACATAATAAACATAAACATAAACATAAACATAAACATAAACATAATAATAATAATAATAATAATAATAATAATAATAATTTATTATTTATACCCCGCCCATCTGACTGGGTCTCCCCAGCCACTCTGGGCGGCTTCCAACCAAATATCAAAAACAATACAGCATCAGACATTAAAAACTTCCTTAAACACGGCCGCCTTCAGGTGTCTTTTAAAAGTAAAACAGTTGCTTATTGCCTTGATATCTGCTGGGAGGGTGTTCCACAGGGCAGGCGCCACCACCGAGAAGGCCCTCTGCCTGGTTCCCTCCCCTACGAAGGACATAATTCAGAAAAGCAGTTTTGTTTCTACGCCCCACTTATAACAATAGAATTCAAAACGGTAGAAATTGCTGCTGATTCAAAATTCGGTTTAAGCTACTTAAGTTTGATTGGTTCAACAAAACGAATGGGCACTGGATCCCAGTTCCCTCCTGGCACCCCCCCCTCGCCTCTGAGCTCCCCCCTAGGTGATGCTCCGGCCCCAGGGGCACCTAGACCAGGTCTGCCCAGCCCGAGGGGTTGCAAGAAGCTGCCTTAGGTCATTGTTTCACCCAGCTTAGTACTGTCTGCACTGGCCGGCAGCAGTGGCTGCCCAGGACTTTAGGCAGAGAAGAATCCCCGCCAGCCCAGCCCGGGACCTTCTGCGTGCCAAGCGGGTAGCCCTCCCCTTGGGCATTGCTGAGCTGACCTCTCTCTCTCTCCCTCTTGAAACAGCCAAAGCTGAACGCCATCAAAAGCCGGAAGAACGTGGAAAGCTTCTTGGCCGCCTGCCGCCAGCTGGGGCTCCCGGAGGTGAGGTTGGGCTTCTGTGGGGGTCTTTGTGTGCTGCTGCCTGCTTGTGCCTGCTGGGGAGGGAGGATTGGGGGGGGGACACAGGAAGACCCTCCTTTAAGAAATGGCCCCCAAGCCCTGTTTTTGCACAACACTCTCTCTCTCTCTCTCTCTCTCTCTCTCTCTCTCTCTCTCTCTCTCCATTCCTGCTCACACATTGCCCCCAACTCCCTCCCCAGTACAACTCAGAGCCCTAGAGTTGCAAGGGACCTCCAAGGGTCATCCAGACCAACCCCCCGGCTCGGGCAGCCACCCAACCCCTGCTTAAAACACCTTCTAGGGAGGAGAGCCCGCCAGTTTGCGAGGGGGTCCGTTCCGCTCTCAAACAGCTCTTGCCGCCCAAACATTATTCCTGGCGCTTGGCTGGAATCTCCTCCCTTGCCGTTTGAAGCCGTAGGTTCAGATCCTGCCCTCTGGGGCAGTAGAAAGCCAGCTGGCTCCATCTTCCACAGGATCATAGAATGGCACAGCTGGAAGGGACACCGGGGGGTCATCCATCCCAACCCGCTGCAATGCAGGGCTCTCAAGGTGACCGTCGGCCAAACAAGGCCCGGTTTCCGGTCCAGCTGCCCTTCTCTGCAGACTCTGAGCCCCCTCCCTCCCCACCCGCAGGCCGCCAACCTTCCTCTGTGTGCTACCGGTGTGTTTTTTTGTGTGTTCTGTGTTTTCTCCCCTCTGCTACAGGTCTCTCTCTGCTCCGCCTCCGACGTGGCCGCCCTCCTGCAAGGCAACGTCCGCGGCCTGCTCCGCCTCCTTGAGGCCCTGCTGCCGCTGCCATCGCCACCGCCCGCGCCCCCCGGGGGGGGCAGGCCCCTCGCCCCGCCCGCCCTCTCCGAACACCTCGCTGGCTTTGGCGTCTTCTATGTCGTCCTCATGCTCCTCCTCTACTTCACCTATCGCAACCTCTGCGGCTGCTGAGCGGGCGGGCAGGGGGGGGTCCCCGGCCACCCCCACCAGGCAGGAACAGGTTTTCCAGATGTGGGTCAGGGTGCGTGCCCCACACTCCCCAGGCTGCATTTGCACAGAGGTGGAAGTCCAGGTGTCAGCAGTGCAGTCGAAGCGGGACACAGACAAAAACCATTTTCCCCGAGGCCAGCGATCCCTGCAATTCCCCCCCCCCTTTAATAATAATAATAATAGCTCTCCGCTCCCCAGTCAGAATTAGCTCCCTCTGCCAGGCCCAAGGAGCAGGGGGGAGTGCAGGGCAGCCCCCCCCCTTGGCACCCACTGTTCGGTCTCCTCTGTGCCTTGTTCCCCTAGCGAAAGGTGTTTCGGGGGGCCGTATTTTGGCCGGGGGAGGGGGGGGGAGCCGCCAACTTCCTCCACCCCTCGGTTCACATGCACTTAAAACTGCGTTGCACTAATTCACGAGTGCCTGCAGTGGGGAGTTGGGTGCGTGCGGCAAGGGAGCACTAGCAGCCCCCCCAAAAAAAAAACCTTAGGCGGTCCTAAAGCCTTGGCCCACCCACTCCGACACTGGGGGGTCTTTGCTGCCCCTGACCTCACACACACAGCGCATCTCTGAACCAAATGTCACCCCCTACCCCAGATTTTCTGCCCGTTCCCCTGCGCTGGCAAACCTTTGAGGGGCTCGGCTGTTTCGCACCCCAAAGTTTGTCCTGGGGCATCTCGGTTTGTGGGCTAAAGGCCACTTCTTCCTCAAATGCCCTTGCCCCCCCCAAAGCCTTTTGGGGTTCCCTGTTCTGGACCTCTTCCCTTTTGGGGGCTTACCGGGGGCACCCGACTCTGGACTCGCACTCCTGCCCTTCCTTTAATCCAAACGTGCAATTTCTGAAGGTCCCATGGAGGGAAGAGGAGATGGGGGCATTGCTGTGTTCCAGCCCACCCCATAATCTCTCTGGCACGGTGCACCCCCAAGTCCGGGGTGGTGTTGTGGGGGGGGGGAGGCCTTCAACAGGTGACAGGAATCGCCTTAATTCAGGGCAAAAGCGGCTCCTCTTTCTAGAGACGGCTGCAGTCAAAATTCCAGCCCCTTCTAGTCTCGCTCCCCATCTCCGCTGCCTTAAATATATTAAATTATACATATATATTTTATATAAATATATAAATATATATATATATATATTTGAAGTGAAGAAGATTATGGAATACTGTAATGTAAAGGGGAAAAAAATTGGGGTCTTTTTAAGCATGTACAGAATTGTAAATATTTGGTGCTCTCCATCAATCGCCTGCCCCCCTCTCTTGAGCAAGGGGGGGGCCAAAAATCTTTTTCAAGGGCTTTGGGGTTGTTGTCTCCCCCCCCCCTTATTTCACAGTCTCCCCACCCCACCAAAAAAAAAAAAGGACTGCTGTACATTCTGCATTTGTGTTCTTCTTGCTTTTTTTGTTCCTTCTTGAGAGGCGGCTCCTGCGTTTTGTGTTTTGTTCCTCCTCGCCTCGACTCCTGTACATTGTAAAATACCAAGAAATGAATTCTTTTTTTTTTCCAAACGACGGCAGCAGCAGCGGCCTTTGTTTCTTCCTTCCGCCTCCTTCGTCTTCTGGGTTGTCTTTGTACTTTTCCCTTCCTGTAACCGCTGGTGGGGTGGGAGCAAGTTTGCTTTTGCAATCTGCGTTATGGGGTAGGTGCGGGTTGCGGTCTGGCAGCCAGAACTTGCTGGTGGGAGTTGTAGTTCAGCGGTTGGGAGTTGTAGTTCTGCGGGGGGGGTGTGTGTCCCAAAGCCTCCCTCCCTCCACCCCCTCTGCAGAACCCACCACCCTGACCTCGAATGTGCGCATGCACACCTTTTCCCACCTGCAAAGGGAGATGTGTGCAGCGCACTGTCACTTTTCCTCCGGCTTCTGTGTCCAGCCGGGCAGATGTGGGAGGCCGTCTCGGTCAGCGGCACCTGGCCAGGCCGTCCTCCTTTGGCTTGCCCTACTGAGAGAAGCGCCGCCTGCCTTTGCTAACTTCTGCCCCCCCCTCCCGTGCCCCCCACCCCTCAGGAGTCTCTCTGCTCCCCCCACCACGTGCTAGAAGAGGAGGGTCTCCCCCGCGTGGCCGAGACGGTTCGGACTCTGCTGGCAACGGGCTGCGCTGCCCCACCTCTGGGGCGCCAGAAGACCTAGGCGGGCCGGACAGGGTGGCCTAGGAGGACTGGACAGCAGGGACTGCGCCGATCCGAAACTTGCAGGGCGGCAGTGCAGAGCCGTAATCGCTCAGGGATCTTCGTTGGGACCAAGCAAGAGGAGCCGGGAGCTTTCCCCACCGGGAAACGGACTCCACATTCAAAAGGGGCGAGAGGTCAATGGCTCTCTTCCCATCCAAATTTAACAAGAACATTTGTGTGGTTTTTTTGCATTTGTGCACATGTCGGTGAGGTTGCATTTAAATAAGCTGCTGCCTCAGTTGTGTTGTCCATTAGCAAAGCCTTTTTTCTATCGGTCTGGGATTATGAAATACGGGGCAGAAAGTCCTGACCTCTTCTTAAAAACTAGCCACTCTCAGCGCCCAAGCCCTCCTTCAGCCCAGGTTCGTTTCCTTCCACAGAAAAAGAACTGTGGAGTTGGAAGGGACCCCCAAAGGTCATCCAGACCAACCCGCTGCGATGCGGGAATCCCAACTGCAGCATCCTTGACAGGTGTGGCCACCCAACCTCTGCTTAAAAACCTCCAAGGGCCCCCCAGTGCCCAAGGGAGTCCTTGCGTGGTGAGACCTCCGGCGCTTCTCTGCAGGGCTCTTTCTGTTCCATCTGCAAAGATCCAAACCTCTGAGCTGCTGCATGTCTGAATGGGCAATTGCATGTCAGCCCGGAGAACACCCAGGTCGGATTGGAGGGTGGGATGGGGTGGAAGAAGCTTTCCTTCTAAGGACAACGGCTGGTTCGCTGACATCTGGAGGAGCTCAGCATCAGTGCAGGAGAAGAGCTCTGCCAGATGAGGCCAAGGGGCCCCTAATGGAGACCCCCCCCTCCTGTTCTCACAAGGGACAGCCAAGGGCCGCGTCTGGGAAGACCCTCTCCCCCGGCGCTTCCTTCCCAGCATGGCTGCCGTGTTTGTAGGGGTGGGTGGGAACTGTAGTTCAGCCTAGGCGCCAAAGGTTCCTCACGCCCTGCAGGAGAAGAGCCCACCGCCGCACCCGGATCTGCCCAAATGCCCGCCTGGGACCCAGCACTGAACGGGGGTCGAGCAAATACCCCAAAGGAAAGCCCCCCGCCATCTTCCACAGGGGAACTCGCTCGGTGGGGTCAACTCTGGAGTAAATGTACACAGCCCTGCAAGCGAGGGGGGTTTTCTTGCGGGTGGTGGGGCTTCAAGGGGGCTGGTCAAGCTAGCCTTTAGCAGATACTGCCTTCCTCGTGGGCACATGTCCCCTCTGCTAGGTCTCAGCCCCCCCATGGCGTCGTGGGTTCTGTGCAGCTTTGGGGGAAGCGGTTTTGCTGCAGCCCAGACTGGCGGCGCCTGAAATGCACTAGCCGGCCTTCCCGGTCTTGGTGCCCTCTCAGGTGCCCCAGGGAGAGCATGGCAGTGGGCATGGGGGGATGTGGTCCACCCCCATCACACAAGGCTACCCTAAGTGCAAGAAGAGGGGGAAGGGGCCTGTTGAGTCCAGCCTCCTGGTCTCCCCCATGGCCAGCAGGAGCCCCTCTACCTTCCTGTGGGTTCCAGCACCTGGGACTGGGGACCATCACTGCCCGGGAGCCTCCAATAGCCATCTTCTCCATGAATGTGACCTAGCATCGTAGAGCTGGAGGGGATCCCAACCTTTGGTCTCCAGCTGTTTTGGACTACAACTCCCATCATCCCTAGCTAGCAAGACCAGTGGTCAGGGATGATGGGAATTGTAGTCGAAAAACAGCTGGAGACCAAAGGTTGGGAAACACTGATTCTAGTCCAACCCCCTGCAAGGCAGAGATGATTTTTTTCTAACCCAACGTGGGGCTCGAACCCACGACCCTGAGATCGAGAGTCTTACTCCCCCCCCACACCCCCCAGCTATCCTGCCTCGTCCAGCCCTCTTTCAAAGCCGTCCAGGGCACTTGGAACTCAGAAACTTCCCTGACGCTCCTAGCGAGGCTCGTCGCCCACCCGGGACTCTGCCTACAGCCAGCGGTTCTCAACCTGTGGGTCCCCAGATGTTGTTGGACTACAACTCCCATCATCCCTGAGCTCTGGCCTTGCTAGATTGGGGTGATGGGAGTTGTAGTTCAACAACATCTGGGGACGAAGCTCTCCAAAGGGGGGTGGGGGATTATCGCTGCCTCCCTATTGAGGCGCCTGGCTGGCAGGGAAAAAAACGAGCGGGTGGATTGGGCCCTGATCTCGCCCTCCTTCCGCGCTCTAACCACTGCGCCAGGCTGCCTCTCCCTTTCCCCAATGCAGGCCGGTCGGGGCAGAGACCTCGGCCTTCCGAAGGGGCGTGGCTAGCTGGAGACCCTGCGCATAGGCCACGCCCAAGGAGCCCCACAAGGGATCCTCCCCCCAACAGGCAGAAGTTCAACCGGGAGAGCGGGTGGGATTTCCTTCCCTTTAAGGGCGCCTCGCCCCTTTCCCGACAGTCCCCTTCTTAAGGGGCGTGGCTAGCGGAAGACCCCGCCCCCAACAGGCAGAAGTTCAACCGGGAGAGCGGGTGGGATTTCCTTCCCCTTTAAGGGCGCCTCGCCCCTTTCCCGACAGTCCCCTTCCTAAGGGGCGTGGCTAGCGGAAGACCCGCCCCTGCACCTAGGCCACGCCCCCAAACAGGCAGAAGTTCGAGCGGGCGGGGGTTCCTTCCCCTTTAAGGGCGCCTCGCCCCTTTCCCGACAGCCCCTTTCGAAGGGGCGTGGCTAGCGGAGGACCCCGCCCCCCGGCCTAGGCCGCTGGCCCCAACAGGCAGAAGTTCAACCGGTAGAGCGGGCGGGGGTTCCTTCCCCTTTAAGAGCTCTTCGCCCCGCCCCTTTCCCGTCAGCGCCGCGAGGCGCCGCCGCCGCCGTCGTGACGTCACCGCGCTGGCTCCGGTGGGCGGGGCTTCCCGACCGGGCGGCCAAGATGGCGGAGCTGGACCTGCTGGGCTCCATCCTGAGCTCCATGGAGCCGCCGCCGGCGCTGGGCGACCGGGAGGCCAAGCGGGCCAAGGGTGAGGAAGGCGGGGGGGGGGAGGCCCCAGGGCGCATGCGCAGCTCCGGGAGGGTGACGTCAGGGTGGCCGCGGGTCAGGCTAGATGACCCTGGAGCCCCCTCCGTCCCTGCAAGGCCCGCTGTCATTGGGGGCCGGGGGCACACGATCCCAGCTGCCCCCTGGCTCCCCCCCCCAGCAGAAGGAGGAGAGCCCTGCAGCCGGATGAGGCCCAAAGGGGCTCCCCATAGCCCGGCCCCCTGACCTCCCAGAGGCTGGCCAGGGACCCCAAAGGGGAAATGAAAAAGGGGGGATACACAGGAGACCTTCGGCTTCTCCCTGGCCGCGTTGATCGTGTTTCGTTTTGTATTTTGGATATCTTTGTTTCGAATTAATAATAATAATAATAAATTTTATTTGTACAGTGGTACCTCGCAAGACGAATGCCTCGCTAGACGGAAAACGCGCAAGACGAAAGGGTTTTCCGTTTCTTGAGACGAATTTCCCCATGGGCTTCCTTCGCAAGACGAAAACGTCTTGCGGGTTTGCTTCCTTTTTCTTAAAGCCGTTAATACCCAGGGAATCCGCGCTCCGCAAGACGAAAAAATCGCAAGGCGAAGCAACTGGCGGAACGAATTCATTTCGTCTTGCGAGGCACCTCTGTACCCTGCCCTCCCCAGCCAGGGTGGCTAATACCAAGTATAAAAACAATTGATTAGAAGACAGTGGTACCTGGGGTTACAGACGCTTCAGGACCCAGACTCCGCTAACCCAGAGATAGGGCTTCAGGTTAAGAACTTTGCTTCAGGAGGAGAACAGAAATCGTGCTCTGGCAGCGGCAGCGGGAGGCCCCATTAGCTAAAGTGGTGCTTCAGGTTAAGAACAGTTTCAGGGTAAGAACGGACCTCCGGAACCAATTAAGTTCTTAACCCGAGAGCTTAAAAAACAAGATTCAAGTACAACATTCATTGAGTGTCGCAAGTGTTTTTGTCCTGTATTTTGAGATTATAAAGTGTGCTTTGTGGTTTTGCAGAGTGGATGGTACATTTGGGGTTTGGGAGAAAAGGCAAGCGAGAGGCCAAACGCGAGAGGCGTTTAGAAAGTTGCTGAGGGGCCTGGAGAAAGTGGACACTCTCTGCTAACATGGGAACTCGCGGGCACCCGAGAAAGCTGAATAATGCTGGGAGATTCGAGACAGAGGAAAGGAAATCCGTCTTCACGCAGCACAGAGAGACTGTGGAACTCCCTCCCTCAGGAGTCAAAGAAGATAATAACAATAATTTATTATTTATACCCCGCCCATCTGGCTGAGTTTCCCCAGCCACTCTGGGCGGCCTCCAATACAATATTAAAATACAGTAATGCCTCAAACATTAAAAGCTTCCCTAAACAGGGCTGCCTTCAGATGTCTTCTAAAAGTCAGATGTTTATTTACTTGACATCTGGTGGGAGGGCGTTCCACAGGGTGGGCGCCACCACCGAGAAGGCCCTCTGTCTGGTTCCCTGTAACCTCACTTCTCACAGGGAGGGAACTGCCAGAAGGCCCTCGGAGCGGGACCTCAGTGTCCAGGCAGAACGATGGGGGTGGAGACACTCCTTCAGGTCTACTGGACCGAGCCCGTTTTGGGCTTTCAAGGTCAGCACCAACACTTTGAATTGTGCTCGGAAACGTACTGGGAGCCAATGCAGTTCTCTCAGGACCGGTGTTATGTGGTCCTGGCGGCCGCCCCCAGTCCCCAGTCTAGCTGCCACATTCTGGATTAGTTGTAGTTTCCGGGTCACCTTCAAAGGTAGCCCCACGTAGAGCGCATTGTGGTAGTCCATGCAGGAGATAACTAGAGCATGCGTCACTCTGGCGAGACAGTCTGTGGGCAGGGAGGGTCTCATCCTGCGTACCAGATGGAGCTGACAGACAGCTGCCCTAGACACAGAATTGACCTGCGCCTCCATGGACAGCTGTGAGTCCAGAATGACTCCCAGGTTGCGCACCTGGTCCTTCGGGGGCACAGTTGCCCCATTCAGGACCAGGGAGTCCCCCACACCTGCCCGCCCCCTCTCCCCCCAGAACAGTAGGAATGAGGGAGAAGCATCTCAAGGGCTCCTAGTAGCCACAAAGGCTCCATCCTGCCTCCACGATGGGGTAGCATTGCCTAGTGGGAATTGCAGGAGGGGGCAGCATGGAATGGTGCCCCCATGCCCTGCTTTGGGGCTTCTACGGTCAGAGCATCTGGTCAGCTGCCATGAGAGTGGGAGACTGGACCTGGTGGGCCTGATCCAGTGGGACTCTCCTCCCCATTTCCTTCTGTAGAACTGAACTCCTGGAGAGCTGGAAGGTCTACGGTTTCTCAGTTAGCAAGCGGCTGGACCAGTGGTTCTCAACCTTTTTTGGGCCATGCCCCACCTAACCCTCTCTAAAATCCTGGTGCCCCCTCCTGTGACATATACCATATTTTTCGCTCTATAAGACGCACCAGACCAAAAGACGCATGTACTTTTTGGAGGAGGAAAACAAGAAAAAATTTCTCAGAAGTCAGAACAGCAAGAGGGATCGCTGTGCAGCGAAAGCAGCGATCCCTCTTGCTTTTCTGGCTTCTGGGATAGCTGCGCGGCCTGCATTCGCTCCATAAGACGCACACACATTTCCCCTTACTTTTTAGGAGGGAAAAAGTGAGTCTTATAGAGCAAAAAATACGGTAATTCTTATTATTCAGAAAGTGAACTGGTATTCACGTGGATGAAGCCTGAAAGGCCATTAATAACTCATTCTCAAATTGCCCCCCTTAAAAATCAAATTGCTCCACATTGGGAACCGCAGGGCTGTCCCTGCCCCTGAGTGAGTTGGGATCTGGCCAAGGGGCTGCCGTCTTGGAACGAGGAGCAAGTGATCCCTTTCTGGGATCCCCCAAACCACTCACGCACCCCTTTCTGGGAATGGAGTTGAGAGATGACCTAACCAGGGGAGAAAACAGTAAAGACCTGATGAAGAGAGCACAGCAGAGGTTATATTTTCTGAGAATCCTCCAGAAAAACAATCTCTCAAAGGACCTGTTGATGGCATTTTACCATTGTACTGTGGAGAGTGTATTAACTTATGGTCTGGGTGTGTGGTTTGGGAGCTGCACCGTCGGGGGGAAAACAATGCTGTCCAGGGTTGCAAAGACTCCAGAGAGAATAATTGGGTGCCCTCTTCCCACCTTGGATCAAATCTACGCTTCCAGGTGCTGTAAGAAAGCGGCAGAGATAGCGCAGGATAGTGCTCACCCCGGAAATGATCTCTTTCAGCTTCTGCCTTCTGGAAGAAGGTCCAGGGTTCTCAGACTAGCCGCCTGAGAAACAGTTTCTACCCAAATGCGATTTTGGTTTTAAACACAGTGTAAGGAGTCTCTATGGGAGTATATTGTATTTAATTATGGAGTATCAGAGTTTTTAGGGGGCTAACCAGGTTGGGATAGCTGGGATATCAGGCTTGTTGGTTTTTGAATGTTTTATGTAGATTTTTCAATTTCATTGTTCTGTATGGGACAATGACAATAAAGTTTATCGTATCGTATCTCTCCTCCCCCCCCCCCTCTCTCTCTCCCTTCCCCAGAGCAAACAGCACAGCTGAAGAAGCTTCAAGAGCAAGAGAAGAGGCAGAAAGTCGAGTTCAGGAAGCGGGTGCGTCCTCTGCCCCCCCCCCCGCTCCCCCCCCCACAGGGCACAAATCCCAGGTGGGGACCAGGGACCACCCTGGCTTCCTCTTGGCCTGCTCACAGCTTCCTCTCTCTTCCCCCGCCATACAGATGGAGAAGGAGGTCTCCGATTTCATCCAAGATAGCAGCCAGACCAAGAAGAAGTTCCGGCCCATGAACAAGATTGAGCGCAGTATTCTGTGAGTCCACTGGGGGGGGGCAGGGAAGGGAAAAGGTGCAGGTGAAATCCAGCCTCCAGGTGAAGCATACCTGACCTTGGCTTGATTTCCGACTTCAAGACGGCCTGAACAGATTGGAGAACTGGGTGAATTGCGAATTTTTATTATTACGGTCGCAGACCAGTTCCAGCTCACTTACAATATCCGGAAAATCATGAAACACAACAGGAATACATTGAATTGCAATTGGGTATAACGGAGACAATTCAGATATAGCGGCAGTTAAAAATACATATTAAATCTTGATCACTAAAATATAACCTAAAATTGTCATTTAAAACCTTAATCGTTTTACTAGTGCAGCTTGTTCCCTAGGTTTTATGGCAGTCGCACAGAATTTGGCCACCCTGAGCGTGATCTCTAGATCCTTGTCCTCTACCAGGAGTTTTAGACATTGAAGTTCAGACCCATTTGGAGATTTTTGTATAACAGGAGTGATAAATACCGAACGTTAGTGACAAAGCTGAAAGGAATGTGCAAAGATGGTTTATAAGCAACAAGTAAAAGAATTACAGTTTAAACAAAACAAATTCCTTCCAGTAGCACCTTAAAGACCAACTAAGTCAGTTCTTGGTATGAGCTTTCGTGTGCATGCATACTTCTTCAGATGAAGTGTGTGTGCATGCATCTGAAGAAGTGTGCATGCACACGAAAGCTCATACCAAGAACTGACTTAGTTGGTCTTTAAGGTGCTACTGGAAGGAATTTGTTTTGTTTTGACTATGGCAGACCAACACGGCTACCTATCTGTAATTACAGTTTAGTTAACCTAAGGATGGGAGATTAGAAGATGAGTGGATAGCAGTAGGAATGGTTAACTTAAAAGAAATTAAGATACACTAAATTAGTTAAAATAGAGGAAAAATCTGCTGAAACTAAATTGGAAATATGAATACAGAAAAGGGAGATGTGAGGAAGTTCAGAAAGAAAGCTGTATGAAACTAAGAATTGAACTTTTTAATTTTGTTTGATCCTTGTTTTTTATTGTTTATTGTTTGTTGTTGTGTTGTTTTATTTTCTGTGTTATTATAAAATTTGTCGAAACTTTAATAAAAATTATTTTTTTTAAAAAAAGATAAATACCGAGCGCATATCCCCATAGAAACGGCAGCATAACAAGACATGGGAGACAGTTTCTACCTCCATCAAGCCGGAGGGGCAGACTCGTTCCACATATGGTTTACCCTTGAATCTGCCTGAACTGGGTGCAAGCTAGCAAAATGAATTTAAATAGGGGCAAATGTAAGGTTCTGCACTTAGGCAGGAAGAACAAGATGCACAAATACGGGGGGGGGGGGCACCTGGCTTAGTAGCAGCACATGTGAAAAGGATCCAGGGGTCCTGGTGGACCACAAGCTGAACATGAGCCCACAGTGTGATGCAGCAGCAAAAAAATCGAATGTCATTCTGGGCTGCATCAACTAGAAGTCTAGTGTCCAGATCACGGGAAATCATATCACTCCTCTCTGCTGCCTTGGTCAGGCCACACCTGGAAACCTATGTCTAATTCGGGGCAGCACAATTTAAGAAGGATGTTGCGAAGCTGGAATGTTTGCAGAGGAGGTTGGAGCAAGAGGTTCAAGGGTCTGGAAAGTAAGCCTTGTGAGGAACAGTTGAGGGAGTTGGGGGTGTTTAGCCTGGAGGACAGGAGTTATGATGGCCATCTTCAAATATCTCAAGGGCATTTGCAAGGAAGATGGAGGAAGCTTCAAGTGACGCTGAGGTCCGGCTCCGAGGGGGCAGTTCCCTCATTGCGAGAAGCAAAGCTACAGGGAACCAGGCAGAGGGCCTTCTCGGTAGTGGCGCCCGCCCTGTGGAACGCCCTCCCATCAGATGTCAAAGCGATAAACAACTACCTGACATTCAGAAGACATCTGAAGGCAGCCCTGTTCAGGGAAGTTTTTAATGTGTGACATTTTGATGTATTTTTAATCTTTGTTGGAAGCTGCCCACAGTGGCTGGGGAAACCCAGCCAGATGGGCGGGGTACAAATAATAAATTATTATTATTAATAATAAGAAAGGAGATTCTGACTAAACATCAGGAAAAACTTTTCTGAGTGCAAGAGCCCTCTGACACCGGAAGAGGCTTTTTCAGAAGGTGTTCACCTCCCCTTTGTTGGAGGCTTTTAAACAGAGGGCAGATCGGGCGGAAATGACTGGCAGAATGTGAGACCAGGGAGAAGAATCGGTAGAAGAAGATTGGAAGAAATTTAAAGACTATCTACAGAAATACTGTAAAATTAAGGAATGTTAGAAGGATGTTGGAATGAAGTTATGTGGTTTTAGCAGTAATGTTATTTTTTTATTTTTTTTATAATATTTTTATTGAGTTTATGAAATACAGAAAAAAAGAATAAAAGACAGATATAAGAAATAAAATAGAAAAGTTGCGAATTTCCATAATCTTTTTTTTCAGCAAATCTAGTGGACTTCCCCGCATCTTCCTAACCCTGCGTTCTCTGTGATACAAAACATCAGCAATTTGTTAACTTATTTCAAAACTTATTGTATCTTTCATTTTATCATGTTACCTAGTTTCCAAAGTGTTGTAACCCAAATCTTATACGTTTTAGCTTAAACATAATAAAGTTATTTCATTATTCCACCTCTGACTTCTTGTACCTTAATTTCCATTTCATTAATTTACAATTGCTGAAGCTAGAATTTCCTAAAAAGTCCATTTTTTAACATTCATACAACTTATAATGTTTTTTCAAATAGTCTTTAAATTTTTCCCAGTCTTCCTCGATTGTTTCTTCTCCCAAGTCTCGGATTCTGCCAGTCATTTCGGCCAGTTCCATATAGTCCATCAACTGCGTCTGCCATTCCTCCAGCGTGGGTAAATCTTGTGTCTTCCAATGCTTAGCAATCAGGATCCTTGCTGCTGTGGTAGCATTAGCAGTAATGTTATAAAGGAGTATTTAAAGATGGATTATTAACAGGTGAGAATGTAAAGTTATAATATATTAAGATAAATTATTAAGATAAAAGCAAAAATGGAAAGGATTTGCTGAAATAACTAATTGAACTAGAATACAAAAAAAGGGAGGTGTGAGGAGGTCAGGGAAACAAGCAAATGAAAGTTAAGATATGGAAAGGTTGACTTGTTTTTAATTGTTCTTACTTTTTTGTATTTTGTATTTCTTGTTTCTTTTTATTTTCTTTGTTTCTATTCTTGTAACTTTTTTTGAAACTTTAATAAATATTATTTAAAAAATAAAATAAAATAAACAGGGGGCAGATTGCCCTTCGTCTGGGACGCTTTAGCTGCGATTCCTGCATTGCAGGGGGTTGGACTAGATGACTCTTGGTGCCCCTCCCAACGGCGCAATTCTCTGATTCCCATTGTAGGCACGACGTGGTAGAAGTCGCAGGCCTCACCTCCTTCTCCTTTGGTGACGAGGAGGAGTCCCGATACGTCATGATTTTCAAGAAGGCAAGTGGGAGATCCGTCGCTGTCCCCCTTTCACCCTCGTGGGGGTCGCTCCCCATTCCTCCTCTCCGCCCCCTGGAGAGGCCGTGTTCCTGTTCTGACCGCCTCGCCCGCCTCTCTTCCAGGAATTCGCCCCCTCGGACGAAGAGCTGGACGCCTACCGCCGGGGGGAGGAGTGGGACCCCCAGCAGGCCGAGGAGAAACGCCGGCTGAAGGTGGGCAGCTTTCCTCTAGGGGGGCAGGGTTGGGGCTGTCGGGCAAGGATTGCAGTGCCACCCTCGGAGGAGACGCCACCCCGGGGTGCTCCTTGAGGGATTTGCAACCTGCAGAACCAGAGATCGACACCCCAGCACATAAGAACATTAGAAACTTGGATTTGGAGGCGGATATGGGATACGGGACGCGGGTGGCGCTGTGGTCTAAACCACTGACCCTCTTGGGCTTGCTGATCAGAAGGTCGAGGGTTCGAATCCCCGCGACGGGGTGAGCTCCTGTTGCTCAGACCCTGCTCCTGCCAACCTAGCAGTTCGAAAGCACCTCAAAGTGCAAGTAGATCTATAGGTATTGCTCCAGCAGGAAGGTAAACGGCGTTTCCGTGCCCTGCTCTGGTTCACCAGAAGCGGCTTAGTCATGCTGGCCACATGACCCGGAAGCTGTATGCTGGCTCCCTCGGCCAGTAAAGCGAGATGAGCGCCGCAACCCCAGAGTCGGCCACAACTGGACCTAATGGTCAGGGCTCCCTTTACCTTTACCTTATGCTTCTAAATACCAGTTTATTTAGGGTGGGAGAGGGATGCTCTGAATGCTTTGATCCTGCTTGTGGGTTTTCCATCATGGGTCCCTGTGAGGAGAGAGAGAGAAGAGATGCTCTTTGCTTAAGGATTCCTCCTGCACTCTCTTTGCTGCCTCATCCTTTCCTGAGATGTCCAGCCATCGGGCCCAGCAGCCAGAACATCTCCCAAGGGACTCCCTGTGTAGCGTTCCCAAAACAAGGAAGGATTGGACTCTGATTAATAGAACACACACAAGGCTTGACCAGCAAGACTCTGGGAGGAAGTGTCAATAATAATTATCCTGCCAACCCCTTGGCCCAGGTCGTTTTATTCACAAAAGAACTTTTTACACAGTGTCCGTAAGAACCAATCAGATTTCCTCTGAGCATTTCAAAAAACCCACATGGGACAAAGTTAAAGTTAAAACTACAAAGAAATTATTTCCTACTTGAGCATGCGTAGTAGTCCAGAGTAAATAAAATAGGAATAAAAGGAGGAATGCGTTCAGCAAAACCCCGGAGGTCATAAAGAGGAATAAACGGGAGAGACAGGATGGCAGTATTTGCCATCTCCTGGTGAACTCTCTTCCTGGCCCTTAAGAAATATCTAAAGATTAAACTACATCAAAGTGACCTACTTTCTTTATGTACTGAGGATGCCTGATGAAGCAACTGGCCTGTGTTTAGAATGCTTATGCGTGCCTGTCAGCAAATGGCAGAGGTGGAGAGGCTTGTGGGATTTGATCAGAAACTATTGTCAATGAATCAAACCCAGTCAGCGCAATGCTTTCATTGCGGACACAATGCCTTGCTCCATATTTCATCATTCCTCATAGCAATCCCACCTGAACCCCCACACTCTGGATATCTGCACCTCTACATCCCTGGCCTTTCTCTGCCTCTCCTGGCAGCAGCGGCAGGTGGACTGTCCTCCACTTCTTCTGGTCTGCAGCATTTTAGCATTTCTCTGAGGGGAAGGAAAGGCCGCTGGGCTGCAGACTGCAGTGGCTGGGCAGTACTGAGCTCAATGGTGGCCTTCTCTGAAGGAGCGGGTGCCTAGCTTTGGGATGCTTCTGGATCCATTGCTGTTGATCGATAACCAGGAGACCTGGCGGGCCTTCCCTCAGCTTTGCCTGGTGGCCCAGCTGTGCCCCTAACTGGACAGGGGCAGCCTCACTTCTGCCTATGCTCTGGTAACCTCTAGGTTAGATTGCATATGTGGGGCTGCCTCTGAAGATGGTTCAGAAACGTCAGCTGCTGCAGGATTTTGTGGCCAGGTTGCAAGAGGGTTTGATCCTACGACACTCACCCTGGCCCGACTGCGCTGGCTCCCCGTTCAAAGTGCTGGTTTCGACCTTTCAAGCCTGTAAAGGACCGCAACGTCGCAAGGACCGCCTCTCCCCATAAGAACCGGCCCAAACTCTGCCCTCCTGTGTGGGCCGCCTCCATGAGAGGTCTGGAGGGCGACAACACGAGAACGGGGCCTTCTCTGCAGTGGCTCCCCATTTGTGGGATGCTCTCCCCAGGGAGGTCCGCCTGGCGCCTTCGTTATGCACCTTGAGGCGCCAGGTGAAAACGTTCCTCTGTAACCAGGCTAATCTCCACCCAAAGGTCTCAGGGCAGTTCCCCAGATGTTGTGTTTTCATGCCGGAATCCTCCCTGTGATCTTTTTGGGGTTTTTTTTTCAAAAAAAATTTATTGGTTTTCAAAAAAAAAAATTTAAATAAACCTACATCTTAACGGTACTTAATCCAATCTTAGTAACATTGTTAAGTGACTTCCTCAAATCCCCCTGGGTGAATTTCAGTGTATATCATTGTAACAGTTTTCCAAAACCAATTTTCTCATAAAAATAACTTAATCACTGAACATCTTTCTTTGTTTTCATTTTGACTTTAAACATATTATTTTCTAACATCACATATTTAAATCCTAAGCCTATCTGATATTTGCAAGTTTTTCCAATGAAGCTATCTTAACATATTTAACTAAATAGTCTTTGAATTTCATCCATTCCTCCTGGTACTCCTCCTCCTTCAGGTCGCGGACTCTTCCAGTAAGCTTCGTCTAGCTCCCAAAAGTCCATCATCTTCATCTGCCATTCCTCCACTGTTGGGACTTCTTGTGATTTCCAATTCTTAGCTAGCAACATTCTAGCTGTAGTTGTGACATGCAGAAACAATCTAACATCTTTTTTGGGCAATTCCAAACCTGTTATTCCAAGAAGAAAGGCCTCTGGTTTCTTAATAAATGTATATTTCAACAGTTTTTTCAATTCATTCTAAATCTTCTCCCAGAAGTCTTTCACCTTGGGGCAGGTCCACCACATGTGATAAAAGGTACCCTCTTCCCTGTGATCTTGGGAGGAAGAGCGGCACGTGAAAAGAAGGATGGAGGGGTCCAGGATGAAGCAGCCGCTGTGACAAACACACCACGCAGACCCCATAAATTTGGCTACGGGGACAAATCGCTTGCCCTCTCCAAGCACCGTGGGGTGGGCAGGTGTGGAGCTGGGAGCCGCTTCCATTAATTTGATTTGATTTTGATTTGATTTTAGAATGAATTGATTTTAGAACGCTGTGTTACTTTTAACGTTAATTTGCTGCCAAGGAGTGTGGTGGAGTCTCCTTCTTTGGAGGTCTTTAAGCAGAGGCTTGACAACCATATGTCAGGAGGGCTCTGATGGTGTTTCCTGCTTGGCAGGGGGTTGGACTCGATGGCCCTTGTGGTCTCTTCTAACTCTAGGATTCTATGATTCTATGATGTTGTTAGCCGCTCTGAATCCGGCTTCGGCTGGGGAGGTTGGGATATAAATAAAATTTTATTTTATTGATTATTCCCTTCTGTCTCTCGCCCCTTCATGGCTTCTGCTCCGCAGGAACTGGCTCAGCGGCAAGCGGAAGAGGAAGCCCTGAAAGGCCCCACGGTGGTCAACCCCAACACCAACTACAAGGACAAATACAGCCACCTGATTGGGAAGGTGGCTGCCAAGGACGCCGCGCACACCATGGAGGCCAACAAGGCCTACGGCTGCGGTGAGTCGGCAGGGGGTGGGTTGATTCTCCTGGTTGGCTCCCCCACACCCAGAGGGACATCCGCAGCAAGAGCAGCCTGGACTGGCCCCTCGCCCCTCCAGGGCACTCCCGGCTGTGCACAGGGTGCTATCCCTCAAGAATCCTTAAGGCCGCGGGAAACAATCCCTGGTCCGTCCCCCAGTGTTTTGGAGCGCAGGTTTCTTCTTTCTTGCTCCAGTGTGGTTTTCTCTGAATCCCTACTGGCTGAGACCTTATCTTGCCCGCGGACTGTCTGGCCAGCGTGGTGCATGCTCTGGTTATCTCCCGCCTGGACTACTGCCATGCGCTCTATGTGGGGCTACCTTGGAAGGTGACCCGGAAACTACAACTAATCCAGAATGAGGCAGCTAGACTGGGGACTGGGAGCGGCCGCCGAGACCACATAACACCAGTCTACATTGGCTCCCAGTACGTTTCCGAGCACAATTCAAAGTGTTGGTGCTGACCTTGAAAGCCCTAAACGGCCTCAAAGGCCCAGTAGACCTGAAGGAGCGTCTCCACCCCGGACACCGGGGTCCCTCTTCCGAGGGCCTTCTGGTGGTTCCCTCCCTGCAAGAAGCCAAGTTACAGGGAACCAGGCAGAGGGCCTTCTCAGTGGTGGCGCCCGCCCTGTGGAACGCCCTCCCACCAGATGTCAAAGAGAACAACGACTACCAAACTTTTAGAAGACATCTGAAGGCAGCCCCGTTTAGGGAAGCTTTTAATGTTTAATAGGTTATTGTATTTTAGTGTTCTGTTGGAAGCTGCCCAGAGTGGCTGGGGAAGCACAGCCAGATGGGCGGGGTATAAATATATTATTATTATTATTATTATTATTATTATTATTATTATTATTATTATTAACGGCACCGACTTCTAGTCGGCTGAGCTATATCCCTTGTAACAACCAGAAAATAAGGATACGGATTTGTGATAGGAAAAACAGCAAAGAGGGTAGTGTAGGAGGGATTAAGGGGGGGATATAGAACCGCCCCGAGATCTACAGATATGGGGCAGTATACGTATTTAAGAAATATTATTAATAGAAAAAGAAGAAATGTCTTTACACAGCACACAGTTGAACTGTGGAACTCCCCAACTTGGAGAGCTTTAAAAGAGGATTAGACAGATTCATGGAGGAGGAGAGAGCTATTGATGGCTGCTAGCTGCAATGGCTATTGCTCTGTCTGTATAGTCAGAGGCAGGGATCCTTCCAAGTACCAGTTCCTGGAAATGATAGGAGGGTTATGCTCTTGCACGCAGATCCTGCTTGCAGGTTTCTCTTTGAGACGCCAGGTTGGCCACTGTGAGAACAAGATTCTGGGGTCTATGGCCCCCCTTGGGCCTGTTCCCAGGGACTGTTCTGATGTATTTATGTTCTTAAACCATGGAAAGAGGAGGGAAAGCGTTGCAGACGGAGCTTTAGAACAGACATTAATAATAATAATAATAATAATAGTAATAGTAACAACAATAATAATAAATTTTATTTATACCCTGCCCTCCCCAGTGAAGACCGGGCTCAGGGCGGCTAACAACAGGTATAAAACAATTGATTAAAATACAACTTAAAAACAAGATTAAAAGACAACATTAAAATGCAGCCTCATTTCAGTAGAAACTCAAATCAAAAACTGTTTGGGGACGAAAACGCCAAGTCTTCACCAAGGCCAACTATCCAGACTGGTCCTACGTCGGCCAGAAAAAAGCCAGGGAAGTCCCCAAATAGGAGTTCCATCACGGAAGGAGAAAGGAAAAAGGAAAGAGGGGGGAGGGATCAAGTTGATTCCAAGCCAAAGGCCAGGCAGAACAACTCTGTCTTACAGGCCCTGCAAAAAGAAATCAGATCCTGCAGGGCCCTGGTCTCAAGACAGAGCGTTCCACCAGGCTGGAGCCAGTGCTGAAAAGGCCCTGGCTCTGGTTGAGGCTAGTCTGGCTTCCTTAGAGACCTCTAGGGTGTTGCTATTTATGGACCTTAAGGTCCTCCGTGGGGCATTGAGAACATGGTGGGCCTTCCGGGTGTTGGGAAATGTAGTCCAGAACACCAGCAAGGTGTTCTCTCCACCTTCTCAATGCGTGCTCTGAGAGGCTCCTGTGTTTTTCGGAGTGGGCTGAATTAGGCCTTCGTGGTTGGGCTGGGCGATTCTCCGCCTTTTATTAAGCCTTTTTCATAATAACGATACGAAAAAGACCCACCTGAATAAAAGCAGAAAATGCAGAGTCCTCTCTCAGAGGTCGATCTTTGCCAGGCTGGCGAATTCTTGACGTCCCCCATCCCTTTCCCCTTGCAGTTCCCGTCGCCAACAAGAGAGACACGCGCTCCATCGAGGAGGCCATGAACGAGATCCGGGCCAAGAAGCAGCGCCTCCGCCAGACTGAGGACGAGGGCCCCGCTCCGCCCGCCAGCAGCTCATAGGGATCGGGGCCGCCGGCAGTGGCCGGGCTTGCTCCCCGCCGGGTGATTTCAGGGACTCGCCTCCAGAGCTGCTGCTGCTGCTGCTGCTACTTCTGTGGAACCCACCTGGGGGCTCCCCAGAGAGGATTAGGAGGGGGACCCCCACGAAACATCCCTCCCCCTCCTCCCTAGGTGTACCCCAGCCCTTTTGAGTAGTTGACCCCTAGCCTAGGGTGGCGTTAGCGTGCCGGCAGGCAAGGAGGCGGAGGAGGGTTTGTAAAAGTTTTTATCTTCTGCGTGTGAGAAAAGGGGCTGAGACGATTGTAACAAGGTGGGAGTGTGTTAAGAGAATAAATAATATATCCCCCCCCCAAAAAAAACACCACCACAATTCCCTTTTTGTGTGCTGTTCAGACCTCCACAACTGAAGTTGCCCCTTTTAATCCTGTAGTGTGGTCCCCCCACCTTGCACTGAAGCCCCCCACCCTTACCTCTCCCCCATCTTAAAACTCCCCTCCACCCCAGTTTTTATTACCACTGTAGTACCACTCTCATCCACCAGAGAGGGCATCCCTCTGAGTTGCAGTACTCCCTGCATCCCACCAGGGGGAGCAACTGAGTTGCAGTGCCATGGCCAACTGGAAGACTTTAACAGGGTGCAGCACAGCGGAGCCCCCTTTATGTGGGGTGGGAGGGCAAAGGGGCCCGTTTGCCCCCGTGTCCGCATTGCGGGGAGGGGCCCTTCCGTCTTTGGGGTGTCGAGGCCGAAGCATAACTGTCTTCCCTTTGGATCGTCTCCTAACGTCCCTGCCAGCTCTGTGGAGTTTTTATTCAGTGTGTAAATATTTAAGAAATTCTGTTTGCCTTCCTTCCCACTATGGGGAGCTGATGCCCCCATTGCACACCCCACTCCCTGCTCCCACGTGTCACAGGCTCCCAAGGGGGCCTGGCCGTGTGGATGCTGGAGCCAGGGAGACGCCATCAGGGGTGTTTGGGCAGAGGGCTATATATTTGTGTGGACAACATTAAACGCTCGTTTTGGATGCTGTCTTGCCTCTGCCTTTTTTCCGTGTCAAGAGCGAGGACTTCACAGCCCCCTGGAAGCTTTTGACGTTTGGGAGGGGGGAGTTTAGAGGGGAGATAAATAAGCGCTACCTGGGACGCAGGTGGCGCTGTGGGTTAAACAACACCGCCTAGGGCTTGCTGATCAGAAGGTCGGCAGTTCGAATCCCCGCAATGACGGGGTGAGCTCCCGTTGCTCGGTCCCTGCTCCTGCCAACCTAGCAGTTTGAAAGCACGTCAAAGTGCAAGTAGATAAATAGGTACCGCTCCGGCGGGAAGGTAAACGGCGTTTCCGTGCGCTGCTCTGGTTCGCCAGAAGTGCCTTAGTCCTGCTGGCCACATGACCCGGAAGCTGGACGCCAGCTCGCTCGGCCAGTAAAGCGAGATGAGCGCCACAACCCCAGAGTCGGCCACGACTGGACCTAATGGTCAGGGGCCCCTTTACCTTTAACTAAATAAGCGCTTAAAAGTGTATATGACCACTCGAACTCAGGGCTGTTCAATGAAGTTCGTGGGCAACAGGGGCAAGGGCATGTTTTTACATGAGTAGAATGTGTCCTTTTATTTAAAATATCTCTGGGGTTTTTGTGGGGCCTGCCTGGTATTTTTACATGAGTAGAATGTGTGCTTTTATTTACAATGCACCTCTGGGTTATTTGTGGGGCATAGGAATTCCCTCATTTCTCCCCCCCAAAAATATAGTCCGGTCCCCCACAAGGTCTGAGGGACAGTGGACCGGCCCCCTGCTGAAAAAGTTTGCTGACCCCTGATTTATATTCGTCACAAGACCTCAGGGCAGACCACAAGAACAAATGGATAAGTGTAATTGGGAATCTGGGGACTTTGCTGTTTCAAGATGCAAGGATGTCCCCCAGCTGAGATTGGGGGTGGGGTGGGGATGTCATCTGTGGCCCTTATCCAAATGTGGGACCCCCACCAGTCCCATGCCCTGTGCCCCTCACCATTTCGTCCCTTTCTAGACCGCCTTTCCCCCAAAGAGCACAAGGCATGGGATTCATATCCAGTTGTCCCACCCTCATTTAATCCCCACAACAGCTCTGCGAGGTAGTTTAGGCAGGGAGCGCCAAAGGTCACACACCCTGTGAGCTTCATTGCCGAGGGGGGATTCGCAAACAGGTCTCTCCCAAATGCCATCTGGCACTCCAACCATTGCACCTCGCTGCCTGTGGGGAGAGTCAGAGATTACCCTTTTCCTGGCTCAGGTGGCCTTCACAGGGAGTTGGCAGCGGTGAGGAATCTACCTAGCTCCATATGGTCCACACTGACGGTAGCTCTGGCTCTCCCGGGGTTCAAGCAGGGAGTCTCTCACAGCCCTGGGCAGCAGCTCTCCCACCAAGCTCTGGTTCCTTAAAACAAAGCCAAGGTGCTAGTCCTGATGCTTCCTTAAACAGGAACACTGGAATCTTGCCTGTGGTCCGTCTCACTCAGTACGGCTTACAGTGACTGGAAGCAGCAACTCCCCAGGGTTTCAGGCAGCCTTCTGCATGCCAGGCAGGTGTTCTAGCAGCCCTTCCCCAAGAGCTCTTTGCCATAATGGATGCTGCCACAGGACTCTGCTTGACATTAAATCGCCCCCATCTCTGTGGGCCTCGTTGGCTTATGTGGGCCCCGTTGTGACCCCAGGAAGACCCTCCGTAGCCTCTGCTAATCCCAGTTCATACGTGTCAAGAGTCGGCTACCATAACGCTCTTTTGCACATGCACAGGTAATTTCATTTGCGTGTGCAAAGTTACTGAGGCCTAGGAACTTGGAGCCCCAACCTCAACCATTTCCTGCAAAGCCTTCATTCAGAGAGTAGGACAGGGAGATAATATACGGTCCCAAACCAGTTTGAAGCCCATATTGTATGCTGGTTTCATAGTTTTTGACCTGGGAATATATTGCGAATCATGACGTGTGCTTGTGTGCTACGCAAGAATCTTGATGCGGGGAAAACCGTGAAGCCGGCCAATGCCTCTGCTTATTTCAGACATCATGATATCGCGATATACCATGATGTTTAGCAGGTGATGTATCCCAACATTGCCCAGCCCTGGCAGAGAGATAGAAGCGAGAGAAGCCTGCCTGAAGCACAAAGGGGAACTCGGCTCGGGGGCAGATTTTGTGCTTCCCAAATTCACTGGCACCAAACTGGCGCACCCGCCTTCCGTTCTATTGTTGCACCACCCTCCCAGTGTGGCACCCAGTGCGGCTGAACCGGCTGTGCACCCCTAAATCCACCTCTGCCTGGCTAACGCACATGCACCCTGCCCCGTTTCCCAGAAGACGCAAAGAAGGACCCTGACGCCGCTTGCTCTGGCACAACGGCCTTGTTTATTCGCTGCCCCAAGATGGGATGGCGGGGCAGAGGCTCCTCAGCTGCGCCGCCAGGGCCTTTGCCCAGGACCGGGGGGGGGGGGAACGCGGAGGGGATCCAGCCAGCCCTGGCCAGTGGGGGGCGGTGTTGTGGAGAGGAGAGCAGGTGGGGGGGGTCTCTTTCTCCCTGGGGTTCCCTTGCCCCCCTGGCGTGGGGCTGCAGGCCAGGCGCTGCTTCTACTTGGCCAGAGGGTGGCGGAATTTGCGGCCGGCAAACACCGCTTTGTCTCCCAGCTGCTCCTCGATCCTGCAAGGAAAGGAGACAGGGAGCAAGATCAGTGCCGGGTCTGGAAAGCAAGACTCTGGGAGGAACAGGGATGCTTAGCTTGGAGAAGATACAGGGCCCATCTCAGGTACCTCAAGGGCTGCTGCTTGCGAGATGGAGCGAGCTTGTTTTCTGCGGCTCCATAAGGGAGGACTCGAACTCATGGCGTCAAGTTACCAAAAAGGAGATTCTGACTCAACATCAGAAAAAGTTTTCTGGCGGTAAAAGCTATTTGAATGGAGCCCCTTGGAAGATGATGGGCTCTCCTCCCTTGGAGGTGTTTAAGGAGAGCTTGCCATGAATTCTGGAGCTGTGGTTCTGGGTTGGGCTGGATGACCCCGGGGGACCCTTTCCAATTCCTCACCTCATCAGCTGGTTGTACTTGGCCAGACGCTCGGAGCGGCAGGGAGCTCCGGTCTTGATCTGCAAAACGGCACCAAAGAGATTGATGTATCGATTGGCAAAACATGCACTGGGCCCTGTGGGTGCATCGCTCGGGACGCCTTGTGAGGTTTAAAACCCGCACAGTCCCACCCTCCAGAATACATGAAGGAGCCCTGAATGGGAAACAGGCCGAGCAGGGGAAAGCGTCCTAAAATGGGAAGTTGGGGGGGGGAATACTGGCGCCCCCTCTGCATTGGCTGATCCCCACCCTGGTCCTCTCACCTGCCCTGTGCAGAGACCCACGACCAAGTCGGCAATGAAGGTGTCCTCAGTTTCCCCGGAGCGGTGGCTCACCATGACGCCCCAACCGTTGCTCTGGGCCAGCTTGCAGCTGGGAAGGAAGGAGGAGAGGGTTTGGGGGTGCCCTGGAAGATCCTGCCCCTGCCGCAATCGCCCCTCCCCAGAGGACGCCCTGCCTCCCTGGACACTCACGCCTGGATGGACTCGGTGACGGAGCCGATTTGGTTGACCTTGAGCAGGAGACAGTTGCAGGCCTTCTTCTCCACCGCCTGCTGGATGCGCTTGGGGTTGGTGACGGTCAAGTCGTCGCCCACAATCTGGATTTGCACCTGCGTCAGGAACTTGGACCACGTCTCCCAGTCGTCCTGGTCAAAGGGGTCCTCGATGGAGACGACTGGGGCAGCCAGGTGGGGAGGAAAGGGAGGGCGTTACAGGCCGGCACGCCCCTGACATCTCTCTCCCCGCTCTGCCCCACGCCTCCTGCCCAGAGCCCTCGGGCTCACCTCCCGGATGGACAATAATAATTATAATAATAATAATAATTTATTATTTATACCCTGCCCAACTGGCTGGGTCCCCCCAGCCACTCTGGGCAGCTTCCAACAAAACACTAAAATACAATAACCTATTAAACATTAAAAGCTTCCCTAAACAGGGCTGCCTTCAGCTGTCTTCTAAAAGTTTGGTAAGTTATTTTTCTCTTTGACATCTGGTGGGAGGGCGTTCCACAGGGCGGGCGCCACCACCGAGAAGGCCCTCTGCCTGGTTCCCTGTAACTTCACACATGGAGGGAATCACCAGAAGGCCCTCGGAGCTGGACCTCAGTGTCCGAGCAGAACGTTGGGGGTGGAGATGCTCCTTCAGGTATACTGAGCCGAGGCAGTTTAGGGCTTTAAAGGTCAGCACCAACACTTTGAATTGTGCTCAGAAACGTCCTGGGAGCCAGTGTAGGTCTTTCCCGGTGTTATATAGTCTTGGCAGCTGCTCCCAGTCAACCCAATGGGGCTGGAGGAGTGAAGAGAGCGCCCCTGGGCATGCAAAGAGAGCCTGTCCCTCGCCACGGATGTGAGAAGCGGTCCAGGAAAGGAGCTAGGACGGCCTCTAGGAGTGCATTCCTAAGCGGGGAGTTCCGCAGAGTTACAAAATGGGGTATTTCAAAAGAGAAAATAGACAAGGACTGGAAGGTGTTTAAAGGATACTTGCAAAATTGTATTGAAAAATCAGAACTCCTATTAGAATAAACAAGTTCCGTTATAAATACTGAAATACTAAATAAGATGGATAACAATGTGAAACAGGAAAAGAAGCAGAAAATTGGTTTTAAAGTATGTGAAAGAAAGTAATAGAAGTGGAAAGAAATTGCAATTCAGTAGATTGGAAGTTTACCCCAAGGGTGGGGTGAGGGGTGAGGGATGGGAAAAGGAAGTATCTGTGGGATTGAGTGGGGGTATGTCTGAATATTCTTAAGGATTGTATGAAATGTATGTTTGTATATTCGTAACATGTATGTATTAATGTTGAATTATTTTAATAATAAAAATTATTTAAAAATTTTAAAAAAGAGATATTTCAGTGGGATCGGCCCCCCTGGTTTTTGTGTCACCCGGAAGCAACTTGGCCGTCTCTCTCACCAGGGTAATTCTTGATGAAACTCTGGTAAAGCTCCCCTAGCTTGTCGCCGGAGATGTAGCGGTTGGGGTCGTCGGGGGACTTGAAATCCAGGTCGTATTTGCCCTTGCGGAAGAACTCGGAGGCCGCCACGTCCATGCCGATGACCACTTTGTCCGTGTAGCCGGCCTTCTCGATGGCGCTCTTGAGGAGCTCCAGGGCTGGCGGGGGGATGGGAGGAAAGAGTGAGAAATTGGGGGAGCCCCAGTACAAAGAGCATCTCTGCCCAGGGGAGAAAGCCCAAGAGCAGAAGCCAAGAACAAGAGTCCTTCGCTTCGGGAGGGGCTTCCAGCTACTGAGATCCACAAGCCTTGAGAACATAAGGAGAGCCTGCAGGATCAGGCCAAAGGGGGCCCATCTGGTCCAGCCTCCTGTTCTCACAGGGGCCAAACAGGCGCCCGTTACGGGAAACCCACAATCAGGATTTGAACACAAGACCATAATTCTCCGCTCCTGCGGTTTCCAGAAACTGGGATTCGAAAGCAGGGCTTCCCCTGGCTTTTTAGACAGAGCCATGGTGGCTGGGAAGCCCTGTCGCCCTCTTCTCAAGGAATTGGTCTCTTCCTCTTGGAAATCCATCCCTACCTCTGGCAGTTTAACTCCGCAACAGGAGAGCTTTCTTTTCTCCCCACATTCACCTTCCTCGGATGCCCACAAGAGGAGGAGGAAAACGATTCTGTGTAATTCCATCTTAGTGCTTAGCTTATATTTTTAGTTGCAATTTTGTTCATCTTTTTAAAATATTGTTTTATAGATTCTAAATGCCGCGTTGATTTGTCAACCACACAACTTGCTGCAATTGTGAGATTTGACTCATTTCTAGTTGCTGTTTCGTTAATTTTTTTATAGATTGCAACTGTTTTATCAATAATTTGTTAATGGTTTTATGCGATGCATTCGTGATGCGCTATTACGTTATGGTTATTTCTTGTTGGAAATGGGATTCATTTGAATGAAAAGCAGCATAAAGAAACACAATAAATCATATCATCTTGTTGCCTCTTCCTCGCCCTCCCTCTAAACTGAAAAGCCCCCTTCCTTCACAGGGGAGTCTCTGCCCCCCTCCCCTGACCTTTTGGGCTGCCTTTTTTCCCATGTCCTTTTTGAGGCGAGGCAACCAGAACCGCCCGCAGTATTCTGAATTCGTCTGCCTGGGCCTTCAGCCGCAGGCTCCTTCCCGCAGAATGCTGACCCTTGAGGGTGAGCCCAGCGGTATCTCCCCGCTGCCCTTTCCCCAAAGCTCCGGTTACAGCCGCCGAGCTAATTCCGGCCGTGGCAGCGGCGTTTAAAGGGCGAGGGTGGCGTGAAACCCTAACCCCACTGCCTGCCACCCGCTAAAAGTAGCCTGCCTCCTCGCCCAAGGAGCTACCTTCGTTGTTCTCCAGGATGTTGGGGGCGAAGCCGCCCTCGTCGCCCACGTTGGTGGCGTCCTTCCCGTACTTGCTCTTGATGACGGCCTTCAGGTTGTGGTAGACCTCGGCCCCGATCCGCATGGCCTCCTTGAAGTTGCTGGCGCCCACGGGCAGGATCATGAACTCCTGCATGGCCAGCTTGTTCCCGGCGTGGGAGCCTCCGTTGATCACGTTGAAGGCCTGGCGGGGGCAGGGGGGCAGGAGGAAGGGGTCAGGATCCGTCCCAAAGACTGCCAGTCTTCAGGATCAGGACGGGCGGCCTCCCAGAGACATCTCACAAGCTAAAGGGCAGAGCCTGAATATCTATCAATATCTATCTATCTATCTATCTATCTATCTATCTATCTATCTATCTATCTAGATAAGATAGATATGGCATAATTTCATTTCTCCTGCAAATCTTATTGTTTTATGCAATCATTTTTATTAGTTTTCAGTTACAACAAGCCAATAATAGCCTCTTTATAACAATGCCAAATTATAATGCAATTAGCAATACCAATAATTCAGATGACAAATTATTGTATTGGCCTGAATATAAGCCACACTTTTCCCCCCAAATTCCAACCGTGGAAATTTAAAGTGTGGCTTTAATTTGCAAACTTACAAAAATTCGCGACCTTACGATATCGCTGCTGAAACAGACAGACGGTAAAATGGAACGGGTCTGAGTGCCTGTGGAATTTTAGGGGAACGGCTTATATTCGGGTATTGTCTTTTTCCCCCTCCCCCCCCCCGAATTTTAATTTGCAGGTGTGGCTTATATTCAGGCCAATATGGTATACAGTTTCGGTCCCTGCCCCAATGCAATAATTGATGGTTTTATGATTTACTTTATTCCTGCGCTCCAAAATCTTATAAATTCCAATTGCGCTCCAGTCAAAATAACGATCCCTTATATCGCAACTGCAGTTTTGACGAATTCCATTCGTATTGACACATTAAATGATTTATACACCTACAGGTGAAGCGTTCAAATTCTCTCCTTGTGTGTGGCAATTATTCTGTCCTCCTGCAAATCGTAGTGCCATTAGCATGTCTGCAAATGTCCAGCTCCTTTAAGAACATCAGAAGAGCCTGCGGGATCAGGCCAGAGGGGGGCCCCCTAGTCCAGCCCCCTCTTCTCACTGGGAAGTCCCCCAAGCAAGATTCAAAGGCGAGAGCAACTCTCCCTTCCTGTTTCCAGCAATGGGTCACAACTGTCTCATCTCAAACCCTGACCCCAGAGAGACGCTTGAGATCAGGGCCCTCAGCCATCTTTGACACCCCCCACCCTGCCAGCCCCCTCCCCAAAGACAGAGAAGGGAGGCGCTGGGCTTTGGGGGTGGAGGTGGGGGGCTGTAGAACCACCCCCCGCCTGGCAGAGCCTTATGCCTCCTTGCCAAAGCCCAGAACCTCCCTTCTCCATCTTTGGGGAGAAAGCACAGGTGCTGCGGGTGTCAAATTTGGGCCTCGCTCCCCCCCCCACTCCGCACAAGAAGGCGGGGGGGGCAGGTTCCTGGCTGGTCGAAGATCTTTTGCAGCCCCCTTGGTATGAGAAGTTGGGCCACCCTGAGAGAGACCCTTCCTTCTCAAAAACAGGGTGTGTGGGGACTCGTTAAAAAATAAATAAATATCTTATTATTTGCAAAGGGAACCTTTGTATCAGCTGAAAGCCGATAATCCATTTGGAGCCGCAATGCATCTTTGCACTTCAATAATAATAATAATAATTATTATTATATGGCACACTTCATCCAAGCATCACAGGGCAATCTACAGCTTTACGGTTGATATTTCTGGTCCTTTTTGCTACGTTTCCCCTTTGGAGTTGCTGATATATTAATCTGATCCAGTCCTCTGGGGAGCCTGCACTGCACCCCCAAAAGAGAGGGGCCTTGGCTCCAGAACCCTCCTGCCCAGCCCCCCCCCCGGACACTCACTGGCACGGGCAGGATGAGGTCCTTGTTGCCAGCCAGGTCTGCGATGTGCCGGTAGAGGGGGATGCCCTTCTCAGCGGCGCCCGCCTTGCAGACGGCGAGGGAGACGCCCAGGATGGCGTTGGCCCCAAACTTGGCTGTGGGGAGGAAAAGACGGGGTTATGGGTGAGGGGCTGCGGGAGAAGTCAGTGGGGCAGGCGGGGGCGAGGTAGAAGAGGCCCCCACTTACATTTGTTCTCTGTCCCGTCCATCTCCAGCATCAGCTTGTCGATTTTCTCCTGCTCCACGACGCTCAGCTTCTAAGAGAGGAGAGAGAAAAGGGAATCTGTTTGTTTCCTGGGAATCCGGGTTCGAATCCCGGCCTGGCACCTTCCCTGCACGGAGGTTGGAAGTCTGATTGGGAAACTCAGAGAGTCTTAAGGCGTGTGGGCCAAAAGTTAAAAGGAGCCAAAGGTTGGCAGACCAGATAGAATCGTATGGTTGGAAGAAGGGGGACCCCCACCCCAGGGCCATCTATCTGTCTGTCTGTCTGTCTTTCTGTCTGTCTGTCTGTCTGTCTGTCTTTTGCCTGATGCATAACTCAAACCTGCAACCCTGAGATGAAAATTCTCACACCCTACGGAGACTCTCCACTCTCCACTCCCCTCACCTGAGAAACAAAAAGCAAGGCTGCAAAGGGGAGGCTGTAGCACAAAATTTTAAACTCAGAGCATATAGAATAATAGAGTTGGGAGTGACACCCCCCCCAGCCATCTAGCCCAACCCTGAGAGACCCCCCCTCCCTTTCCTTGGGTTTTCCTTCCCCAGTTCCTTTCTGCCCAGCTGGCCTCTCCTTCCCACCCACCAACCAGTAAGAACCCCATGAAACTGGGAATAAATGGGGGTGGCGGGGGGGGGGAGTTGCGCCCGATAAAAGGCCTTTGGGACAAATGTTCGGGTTCTGTTTCTCCTTTTCGTTTGTGTCTCACCACGTTTGGTGCACGTATAGTTATGTGCTTTTTGAACTTTCAATAAAGATGCTAAGAAAAAAGGTTAAAAATAAAATAATAAAAATAATTTTAAAAGGATTCCTTGCTCAGTTAAGGGGGGGTATCCTGGCTGCCTGGGGACTCCCTGGGGGCTCTTTGACCCTGCAAGGTCCTGGTCCTGGGGGCAGGGGCTTTGAGGGTTTTCTGTGGGGCTGTAGGAAAGGGCTTCTGCCTCCCACCCCAGAACCCTGGGTCCTCTCTCTCTTTCTCTTTATGTCTCTCTGATTCCTGCTGTGATACCTGCCTTGTGAGGGGTGGGCTAGATGGCCCTTAGGGGTCCCTTCCTACGGCACAGTTTGGTGACCCCAGAGCCCAGCGCTGCTCAGGGTGACCGTCCCCCCACAAAGCTCTGCCCGGGTCCCACCCTCTCCCTCTCACCTTCTCGATCAGGGCGGGGGCGATGGTCTTGTTGATGTGATCCACGGCTTTCAACACCCCTGCGGGCAGAACGGACGGGTGAGGGGATGGAGGGGAGACCCCGCAGGGGAACAAGCACACTCCCACCCACACTACCCTAAACATGGGGCAGAATCAGGGCCAATGGGGCAGAGGAGGAAAGGAAATACGAAGAGAAGAGGCTTCTGGGGCTTGGAGCAGGCGGGTAGTTCTACGGTGGTGTGTCTGGAGAGGGTGCAATGGAAGAGAGGAGCCGGGAACTGGGCTCTTGGGTCTGGCCAGCATTCCCTCCAACTCCACATCTGGCCAGTTGCCCCAAGCAAGGGGGCACAGAGAGGTGGCCTGCCCCTATCTGGAGGCAGGAAGCCCCTACCCATTCCCTGAAGCCTGGTCCTCCCAGCCCTTGCAGGCAGCAGCCGTCCAAAGCCCCTCATGGACATCAAGCTGTTCGTAACTGTCCAGTGGCAGGGAGTTCCACATGCAGCGAACTTAAAAGTGTCATTGCCACTTGGCCCCGCTTCCCTTCCTCCTAACCTTGATGTTCCCTGGGGCACCGACTTGCACCCCCACCCCCACCCCACTCCGTGAGCCGCCACGTCCGGGTGACCCCTCACCTTTGCCCAGGTACCTGCTCTTGTCCCCATCGCGGAGTTCCAGGGCCTCGTAGATGCCGGTGGAGGCACCGCTGGGCACGGCAGCCCGGAAGTGGCCTGGAGAGGAGGGGAGAGAGGAGGGTCAGTCGGGCGCCAGACGCCCAGCACCCTCCCTGCCCCCCTTGGCTCCCTCCCCACAAGAGAACATGCCTTGCCCTTGCCCGCAGGGGGTTCCCTGCCTACACGACTCACCCTTGGCTGTCTCCAAGTCGACTTCTACCGTGGGGTTCCCCCGGGAGTCGAGGATCTCGCGAGCGTGGATCTTCTGGATAGACATGCCTGGGAGGGGGGGGGGTGAGAGGGAGGGGGTCAGTGGGGGTCAGCCAGGCCTCCTGCCTCCCAGCGCCCGCTTTGCCCTGGCAAAGTTTGGGGGGCTCAACTGCCACAGGGATGCTTTAGATGTCCTTCAGGGTCCCTTTCAATTCTACGATGCCACAAGTCTATGAACCAGGAGGCTGGTCTCATGCTAAGAAGGGAAGGAGGGCCTGCTGGATCAGGCCCAAAGGATCTGGACCAGCACCCTGTTTGCAAAGGGTCCAAATCCCCCATAGAAGCTAGGAATCGAGATAGACTGGCTCTGGAGCTGGAGGTTCCACAAGAACATCAGACAGTCCTGCGTCAAAAGGGACCCAATTCGGTCCAGCATCACAGGGGCCAACCAGATGCACATTATGGGATACCCAAAACCAGGATCCGGGTGCAAGAGGAACATTCTCCCCTCCTGGGGTTTCCAGAGGCATATCTGCCTCTGACGGTGGAGAAATGTGCAGGGAGGCCTCTCCCAAGCAGCGTGGGGCAGTGGTTAGAGGGCCAGACTGGGACCGGGGAGAGACCAAGTCCGATTCTCATCCGTGGGTGTCTGGGGGCAAGTCGCTCCACCTCGCAGGGGTGTTGGGATTAAATGAGCTCCTTGCAGGACCAGGAGGGCGTATCAGTGCCATAAATGCATTAATTGCAAAACCAGCAATGCTTCAGCTGAGAGCGCCAAGCCCACCAGCCCGGGACCCTCTTCTGCCACTCAGGGACCCAGCGCTGGCAGAGAGGGGGAAGGGAAGGACGGAGCAGCTGCCAGGATTAAAAATAGAAGTGCCCCCCCATCTCTTCTGGTCGCAGGGAAATGTCACCGGGGCCTCTGGCTCAAGGCAGAAAAGGAGGGCAGCTGGCGCCTTAGGGCTAGAGGCCTGGGGAGATGGGGGACCCTTTCTGCGCCCCCCGAGACACACTCGCCTTCCAGGCCTCCTCCAGGGGCCTCCAAAGTGGCGCCCCCCACCCACCCTCCCCAGGAAGGCAGCATTTCCTTGATCCACACTGCTAATAACCCCAAACGTGGAAAGAGGTTTTTTTTTCGGGCGGGTGGGCTCAGAAATTCTGCGCAAAGGAGGGCTGGCCCCATTCCTTTGCAGAGAGACCGTGAGAGGCAACGCCCCCTCCCCTAGTGGGACACCCAAGTTGACCAGGACACCCGCTTGCTGGCCTGGGGGTCCCCCCACCCGTGGCTCCTTCCCCCCACCCTGCTCCAGAAGGGGCCCCCACTCGCTCACTTGCGTAGGGCTGGCCTGGGGGTCCTTGGCTGTCGCTGGGAGCTGCTGACAGTGCCCAGGCTGGGGGCTGACCCCCTGCCTTTATACCCGGAGGTTGTGCAGCTCCGCCCCCCAGGGCCCAGTAAGGGACTGTCGGCAAAAGCAGGCTGGACAGAGCGAATGTCTGCGGCTCAGTCGGTAGAGAATGAAATCTCTCAATCTCAGGGTCAGGTGTGAGCCCCACGTTGGGGGGCCAGGTTCCTGTAGTGCAGGGGGTTGGACTGGATGACCCCCAGGGTCCCTTCCAACTCTGTGATGCTGTGAGCCTGGCAAGCGATACACAGCCAGAGGGAAGGATTCTCCTGTCCTGGCCGTCACCTGGCATCCCCAGACTCATCCTGGCCCCTTTGTGCATCCAGGCGCTGTGGGGCTGGGAACAATCCCACAGGTCTAGACTGGGCAGCAAGGACGGGGCCAGGTGTCCCCAGAGAGACTCCCGGGACACTGCTTTCTCTAAGCAGGAGGGTGGAATGGCGCTGGGGCCTGGCGGGCCTCCCCTCAGCTTCGTCTGGTGGCCCAGCTGTGCCCCTAACTGGACAGGGGCAGCTCTTGTAATGTCCAGGTTAGATTAGTGGCCCGACTGCACTGGCTCCCCATTCAAAGTGCTGGTTTCGACCTTTAAAGCCTTAAATCAGCCATGGCCAAACTTGGCCCTCCATCAGTTTTGGGACTACAGTTCCCATCATCCCTGACCACTGGTCCTGTTAGCTAGGGATGATGGGAGTTGTAGTCCCAAAACAGCTGGAGGGCCAGGTTTGGCCATGCCTGCTCAGGACTGCAGTACCTCAAGGACTGCCTCTCCCTATACGAACCCACTGAGATCATCCGCCGAGGCCCTTCTCACGAGAACAGGGCCTTCTCTGCAGTGGCTCCCCATTTGTGGGATGCTCTCCCCGGGGAGGTCAGCCTGGCACCTTCAATATACATACTTGAGGCGCCAGGCAAACACGTTCCTCTTCTCCCATCTGTGGCCTTTTACACGAGAAGGGTGCTACTGCTTCGTTCCTTATTATGGGATGTATATTTTGTGCTTTCATACTACAGACCACCCTGTGATCCTTGGAGGAAGCAGCATATGAATTTGATAAGGGAGAAGAGATCTGAACAGGAAATTTAACAACAAACAATATTAACACCCTCCCCTCCGCACACACACACTTTGGGGCTTATCTGGAAGGCTGGACTCAATGCACCCCTTGTTTCAATCCTGCCATTCAGGGGGTTGGACCAAATGACCTGGGGCTTCCTTCCACCTCTCCAGCTCACCTCCTCCTCCTCCTCCTTCTCTTCCTCCTCCTCTTCCTCCTGCTCCTTCTCCGCCCATGATCGCCCTTTCCGCCTTTCCCGAGCACTGGTCGCACTGGTTGCACTGGTGGAACACCCTGCTGAAGACCTGGCGGCGGCCTCCCTCGCTCGTCCTGGAGGAGAACTGCACAGTGTTGATGGTGCACTCCTCCGAATCGCTGTTCACGTCACTGTCCTCCATCCTGAATCAGCTGCCCCTCGCTTTTCGCCGGATCTCTGAGCAGCAACAGGATCGCAGTGGCTCGCAGTTCCTCCGCCCTCCTGTTCAGCCCCAAAAAAGCCAGTTTGATTAATTTGCAGGGCACTTTGTTTTGTTTTACTCTATTCTGGTTTTGACCTGGCTGCTCCCTCTTTTCTGCCAACCGCTCTGAGGCCTTTCTTCCTACGGTCGGTCAACCTTACGGCCTAAACCGAAGAATAAATCATTTGCACCCCTTTCCGTTTCAACGGAGGGGGAACTGAGGCAGGGAAAGAATGGCGTTTCCCTGATTGCTGCCAAAGCCCAGCCTTCGCCAATCTCGTGCCCTCCAGAGATAGGACTTGTAGTCGACAATATGCAAAGCCCAGTAGGACCCAGTCTGGTTTCAACATGGATGGGCGGTTGAGATTCCTGCATTGCAGGGGGTTAGACTAGATGGCCGCCAGGGTCCCTTCCAAGTCTATGAATCTGGAGGCTGCTTGGTTGCTCCAACCCCTGAGCTTCACTGCCTCTGAGAGGCGGGGGGCTCCAGAGCTTCGCTCCCCCAGCAGCACGGGGTTGGAACAGCACAAAATCACAAGACGAAAACCCCAAAAATGCTTTGAAACGAATACAGAAATGAAACAATACCTGCCCCACAAACACATTGAAAATTGCATAGGGTATTAATCAGCTTTTAGCTTTCTGTATCTTAACTTTATTGGTTTCCTTTTGTTTATTCCATGAAATTTATACACTGCTTTATTTTTATTTTTTTAAAAATAATATTTATTAAGAGTTTGAAGATTACAAAAAGAAAGAAAAAGTATTAAACAAATCAATATAATACAATACAAAAACAGAAACAAAAGCACTACATATAACATTGAATTAACAAAACAAAACAAGAACAATTAAAAACACTTCCAATATTTTCAAGCTTATCTTTCATTCACTTGTTTCATTGACTTCCTCACGCCTCCCTTTTTGTATTCCACTTCAATTAACTGTTTCAGCAACTCCTTTCCATCTTACACTGCTTTATTTTTAAAACACCCCCAATATAAAAAATAAACTTATCAATAAGGAAGAAGAATAACAGGAACGACTTAATACTCTGCGCATGGAGGTTTGCATTCCCCCCTCACCCTTCCCCTGTTTCTTTTCTGCCCCCTTAGATGGTGTCGTTCTGGTGGACCCCGAATACCTCAAGGACCGGAAGGGTAAGTCGGGGTGCAAGGAGAGGGGCAGGTGCTTGAATTTCGGGGACACTGATTTCTGCTTGTTTGCCTTTATTTATTTATTGTGCATTTTGTAGAATCATAGAATTGGAAGGGCCCCCCAGGGGTCATCTACTCCAGCCCCTTCAAGGCAGGAATCTCACCTTTTCCTCCAAGGAGCTGAAGGTGACTTGCGTAGTTCTGTCTCTCCCCCCACCATTCAGTCCTCACAACAATCTTGAAAGGTAGGCTAGGTCTCCACTGGCTCCCGGTGGAGTACAGGATCAGGTTTAAGGTGCTGGTTTTAACCTTTAAAGCCCTATATGGCCTAGGGCCCTCGTACCTACGGGACCGCCTCTCCCGGTATGCCCCACAGAGGAACTTACCGTCCTCAAACAAAAACATCTTGGAGGTCCCGGGCCACAGAGAGGTCAGGCTGGCCTCAACTAGAGCTAAGGCTTTTTCGGCTGTGGCCCCGATCTGGTGGAACGCTCTGTCCCAAGAGACTAGGGCCCTGCGGGACCTGACATCTTTCTGCAGGGCCTGCAAGACAGAGCTGTTCCACCAGGCCTTTGGCCAAGGCACAGCCTTTGGTAATCCTCACAGAACTCTAGCCCAATGGTTGCCATTACAGTGGTGCCCTGCAAGACGAACGCCTCGCAAGACGGAAAACCCGCTAGACGAAAGGGTTTTCCGTTTTGGAGGCGCTTCGCAAAACGAATTTCCCTATGGGCTTGCTTTGCAAGACGAAATGTCTTGCGAGTTCCTGCGGGTTTTTCCCCCTTTCCCCCCCCTTTTCCTAAGGCGCTAAGCCGCTTATCAGCTGATCTGCTGATAAGCCGCTTAACAGCTGATCCGCTAAAAGCCGCTAAACCTCTAATAGCGCTAATCCGCTAAGATGTCAATGGGCTTGCTTCGCAAGACGAAAAAACTGCTATACGAAGAGAATCCCGGAACGGATTAATTTCGTCTTGCGAGGCACCACTGTAATTTGATTCTGAACTGATTTTAGAATGTATTTTAATTAATTTACTGTGTGATTTTATGTACACTGTGCTATTTTTACTTGTTTCTTTAAAAAATAATAATATTTATTTAAATATTTTATTTTTTACCAACCACGAAAACACAAACAGTGAAACCCCCCAGGCAGCTGATACAATATACAATATTCAATAATATACATATTCAATAATATACATATTCAATAATATTCAATAACATATTCAGATCAGCCATATGTACACTTCTATATACCTTAACACTCCTCCCTTCACAAGGTTTATTGAACGTTTAACATTTTAATTGCCCCAGATTGTTCAGACCTACCCAAATAATTCAGTATCTTCTCAAACCAATCCTCATTTTTACTTGTTGTTCGCCGCTTTGAGCCCAGCTTTGGCTGGGGAGGGTGGGATACAAATAAAAATTTATTATTATTACTTATTGAAGTCACAGCCAGCAAGCCGAGTGGGGATTTGAACCCTGGTTCCTCCCAGGTCCTAGTCCTGAGGGAATCCCCACGCCAGCTTTGTGAGGGAGGCCAGGCTCAGAGGCAGCCCCTGCCGCCTCTCCCAGGTCCCAGTCCCAACACCCCAACTGCTACACCACAACAGTACAGTGGTGCCTCGCAAGACGAAATTAATTCGTTCCGCAAGTCTTTTCGTCTTGCGAGTTTTTCGTCTTGCGAAGCACGGTTTCCCATAGGAATGCATTAAAAATCAATTAATGCGTTCCTATGGAAACCGCCTTCAGACCAGGTCCGGGGACAGTCTGTCCCCCGACCTCTTCTGAAGGCCGGTGGGGGGCGAAAGTCTTTGTCCCCCCCTGCCTGCCTTCCCGGGGGCTTTTAAATCGCCCCGGGACAGCGGAAAATTCCTCCGCTGCCCCGGGGCGATTTTAAAATGCTGGCGGGCAGCAGCGCTGCCGCCCGCCAGCATTTTAAGATCACCCCAGACAGCGGAGGAATTTTCCGCTGTCCCGGGGTTTTTAAAATGCTGGTGGGCGGCAGCGAAGGCTTCGCGGGCAGCAGCGCTGCCGCCCGCCAGCATTTTAAGATCACCCCAGACAGCGGAGGAATTTTCCGCTGTCCCGGGGTTTTTAAAATGCTGGTGGGCGGCAGCGAAGGCTTCGCGGGCAGCAGCGCTGCCGCCCGCCAGCATTTTAAGATCACCCCAGACAGCGGAGACTTTTCCGCTCCCGGGGCGATTTTAAAATGCTGTCCGGCGGCAGCGAAGCCTTCGCTGCCGCCCACCAGCATTTTAAAAACCCCGGGACAGCGGAAAATTCCTCCGCTGTCTGGGGTGATCTTAAAATGCTGGCGGGCGGCAGCGCTGCTGCCCGCCAGCATTTTAAAATCGCCCCGGGGCAGCGGAGGAATTTTCCGCTGTCCCGGGGCGATTTAAAAGCCCCCGGAAGGCAGGCAGGGGGGACAAAGACTTTCGCCCCCCACCGGCCTTCAGAAGAGGTCCTGGACCTCTTCTGAAGGCCGGTGGGGGGCGAAAGTCTTTGTCCCCCCTGCCTGCCTTCCCGGGAGAGCGGAGAAACGCAGCGCTGCGTTTCTCCGCTCTCCCGGGAAGGCAGGCGGCGGGGGGGGGGGAGCAAAGACTTTTGCCCCCCGCCCGCCTTCAGAAGAGGTCCAGGACCTCTTCTGAAGGCCGGTGGGGGGCGAAAGTCTTTGCTTCCCCCCCCCCCGCTGCCTGCCTTCAAAAGCCGTCCGGGAAAGCGGAGAAAGCGTTTCTCCGCTCTCCCGGAAAGCAGGCAGGGGGGAGCAAAGACTTTTGCCCCCCGCCCGCCTTCAGAAGAGGTCCAGGACCTCTTCTGAAGGCGGGCGGGGGGCAAAAGTCTTTGCTCCCCCCTGCCTGCCTTCAAAAGCCATCCGGGATAGCGGGAAGCGCTTCCCTGCTATCCCGGACTGCTTTTAAAATGCTGGCGGTGGGGAGCAAAGCCTTTCGGCCCCCGCCGGCCTTCCTGGACCTCTTTTGAAGGCCGGAGGGGGGGAAAAGGCTTTGCTCCCCACCGCTAGCATTTAAAAGAGGTCCCCGGAGATTTCCCTATGGGCTTTCTTCTTGCGAAGCAAGCCCATAGGGAAATTCGTTTTGCGAAGCGCCTCCAAAACGGAAAACCCTTTCGTCTAGCGGGTTTTCCGTCTTGCGAGGCATTCGTCTTGTGGGGCACCACTGTACTCTGGGACCTGCTTGTGTGTAGAAAAAGAAACTCAAAGCGGTTTACAAAAATAAAAATGGAAAATAACATGTTATTATTTATTTCAGGGTGCGGTATATCACTATATCAGTTAACAATTACATATATACTTACCTAATAGAGATGTTACCCAAATAGTTATTTCTAATACACTTTTTAACCTACTGTATTTTTACAAAAGAGTACCAAATCTCATCTCTAAGCAATCTGCTCATTGACGGCAGGAATGGTCAGATCTTCAATCTATTGATTAATTGGAGCCATACATTAATGATAATGATAATAATTTTATTATTCATACCTTGCCAGTCTGGCCGGCTTACATCTTCGCAGTGCATCAAGATCTGTCTTTCGGCCCTAGTAAGAGCACAGAAAATCTAATCACGTTGCCAAATCTCATATAGTAGGTATGTCGTTCTAGAGAATATTATCCTCTGAAAATAAATTAACGATGGGAAAAATTTACAGCAATAATTTAAAACATTTGAAATGTCGAAATGGCAAAAGTCTGGATGCAGGTTAAAACTTGCATCGACTTTCTAAATGAAACTGCTTTTATTGGGCGCCAGAAAGAGTTCAGCTGAAGGCCAATCTCAATAGGCAGGCAGTTCCAGAGTTCTGCCACATTAATTTCTACAGAGAGATAGTTGCAGGAGACCCGTCTGTGCCATTTTAAGTCGTTTTTGCAAGCAAGGCCCTTTGAATTCCCAAAATCCCAATTGTGCAGTCTGAAGATGGTATTCAAGTGGGTGAAGATTTGTCTAATTTCCGCGCTCCCCGCCAAGCTCAGGGAAGCCTTTTCAGAGAGAAAAAGTTAAAACCGGCAGCCTAGAGAACAGAAGTATTGTTCTCCTGCTCTGAGAGAAGAGATTTTCCCTGCTCCTGGCGCCAGTGAAGTTGGCAGCTGTTTGGGGCTTGATGGGAGCCCAGTAGGGCTAATCCAGGAAGTAAAAGCAGGTGTAAACTTTACATTTATGCCTGGAAATGAGTCTCTCTCTGTTTTTATAATAATAATATATAATAATAATTTATTATTTATACCCGCCCATCTGGCTGGGTTTCCCCAGCCACTCTGGGTGGCTCCCAACAATAATAATGCGATAAAACATCAGACATTAAAAACTTCCCTAAAGAGGGCTGCCTTCAGATGTCTTCTAAAAGTCAGATAGTTGTTTATTTCCTTGACATTTGAAGGGTGCCACTACCGAGAAGGCCCTGTGCCTGGTTTTTCTGTCTCCAGTCCTTAAGATGCTCCAAATTGCTCAGTGTCTGATCATTTGAGGAGGGCGGGGGCAGCAGAGGAAACTTATCTGGGTAATTCTGTGGAAAAAACGGCCAACCTACAAACCCATTTTTCCTGTTCACAAGTGGTCTCTATACTATCCTGAAGATAATTCAGTTCACAGTTTGATTATCCGTCATTCTGCGCAAGATTAGAGCAGCTGGGAGTGTGAAAGGAAGATGACTCAGAATTTCTCTAATTCTCTAATTTCCGCCCAAGACCTCGCCAGAGAAAACAGACAGTAGGTTAACGACCCTGGATTGTACTGATAGTTTTGCTTCCTCCTCTGGGGAACTGATAAGAAGTGCCATGCTAGGGGCGGAAATCAGATGCCTGGAGGGCAAGGAAAATTGCGTTGCTTGAGCATGTTGCGTTGGTCACACACACCTCCCCCTCCCCATAGCAAAGGAAAAGGAAAAGGTATGGTTTTCCCCTCCTCTTTGAGGTTCTTAGCATTAAGGTAACGGGGTGAGTTCTTGTGACCAACGTAACATCACAGCAGAGAACTTAGAAGAGGGTGTGTCCTTTGAAACCTCCTTTTAGGACTGTCATAATTCCTTCCCTGAGAATTTAATAAGCATTAGGCCTGTGGTCGGGCATCTGATAGCTCTTAGGAAGTTTGAAATAATACAGTGGTGCCTCGCAAGACGAAAAGAATCCGTTCCGTGAGGCTCTTCGTCTAGCGGTTTTTTTGTCTTGCGCAGCAAGCCCATCGACAGCTTAGCAGATTAGCGCTATTAGCGGTCTAGCGGCTTTTAGCTATCAGCTGAGAAGCGGCTTATCAGCGGATCAGCTGATAAGCTGCTTAGGAAAAGGGCGAAAAAAGCGGAAAAAAACTGCGGGAACTCGCAAGATTTTTTCGTCTTGTGAAGCAACCCCATAGAGAAATTCGTTTAGCGAAGCGCCTCCAAAACGGAAAACCCTTTCGTCTAGCGGGTTTTCCGTCTTGCGGGGCACCACTGTAATAATATTAATAATAATAATAATAATAATAATAATAATAATAATAATAATAATAATAATAATAATAAATAAAATAAAACTTTTAGAGAAAACCATTATCCAAGTTGCAGGTCAATTCTTGAGGTTGCAGAAACTTTGTCACAGTCACATCTTGTCAAACACACCTTTTAATTGCAAGAAAAGCAGTTAAACGACAGCTTTTTAGTCATTTTTGCAGAGAGGTCCGTCTGCCCGCAAAGAGGTCCCCTGGAGTTCAAAGAAACACGAGCTTGGAAGAAACCAAAACATTACGTGCCGGGGAGCTTGCAGATGTTACGTTGGTCACGGCGGAATCGCCCCCTGATTTCCGTCACCAAGCAGAAGTGGCAAAGCCCTTGCTTTCTGCAAAACCGCAAAATCTTAAATGCCTGGGTTGCATCTTTGTGGGGGGGGGGGAGAGAGCAGTTTCCTGTTTCCCGTTCCCCTTTTCTGTGCTTGTCCTCCCCTTTGGCTCCTGCGCTGTGGGACTTGGGGGGCCTGACCCTGTCCCCCTTCTTCCCCCGCAGTCTTTGTGACGCTGACCTGCGCCTTCCGCTACGGCCGCGAGGACCTGGACGTGCTGGGGCTCTCCTTCCGCAAGGACCTCTTCCTGGCCTCCTGGCAGGCCTTCCCGCCCCCCGAGGAGACCGCCGAGCCCCTCACCCGCCTGCAGGAGCGGCTGCTGCGGAAACTGGGGGCCAACGCCCACCCCTTCAGCTTCATAGTAAGAGAGGGACCAAGCCTTTGCACCCCCAAAACTCCTGCATTGCAGGGGGTTGGGCTAGATGCCCTTTGGGGGTCCCCCCTTCCAACTCCGCACTTCCATGGCTCTGTGATTTCCTTTCCATCCCCTGTCACAGAATCAAAGGGCTGTCAGGTTGGAGGGGAACCCAAGGGACATCTAGGCCAACCCCCAGCTTTGAAAGTTGGCGCGGAAGGCGCCTGCTGCATTTCCAGTGGCAGGGAGTTCCGCAGGGCTGTTACCATGGGGTGGAAAAGTGGCAAGGGAGGAAAGCGGGGGGGGGGGGGGTCAGGGACTCGGAGGAGAAGTCCTTGGGGTGGGGGCCATGTTGGTGACCCCAAAGTTGGAGTTGAGGGGGAAAACCTTTGCACTGCTCTGTTTTTTTCTGCACCCCACAGATCCCACAGAACCTGCCCTGCTCTGTGACGCTGCAGCCGGGTCCAGAGGACACAGGAAAGGTAGGGGGGTTTCTGAAGGGATGGGGGCAGATTTTGGGGGTTTGGGGGGGAAGGATGGAACCGTGTGGATTCTGCCCTGAAAGCAGCATATGGGGCAGAGCTGCTTATGGGGCAGCTTGGGGGGGGGCGGGACAGGACCACCAGTGTCACTAAGGGCCCCGATCCCCCTCTTTCCCTCTCCTCCAGGCTTGCGGCGTCGATTTTGAGATCCGGGCTTTTTGTGCCAAAATTCAAGATGAGAAGATTCACAAAAGGTGAGCCAGCTTCGCAGGGCTGTTCTTCACAGGCAGACAAATCCTTTGGCTGAGAAATTGCAAAAAACAAAACAGATTTATTGTTATTTTGGGTGTTACGTGGCCCAGTCTTCCCTGCCAAACCTCTGGGAGTTTCCTCGAACGGAAGAGTTACAAGGGGACCCCCAGGGGTCATCCAGCCCAACCCCCTTCAATGCAGGAACTGCGGTTGATCAGGGAAGGCTGTGGGGCAGGTGGACAAGGCTGTGTCATTTCCTGTGAAGCCCCTTGCCCACTTTTCCGCCTGCTTTGCCCATGGCGGGCTCTGGGTTCGGATCCCTGGCAGCACATCCAGTTCAGGCCAGAAAACACCTTTGTCGTAGAAGGGAGAAGCGTTCGGCCCGACTCCATGTTTAATTCTTTGCTATTTATTTCTTTGCTCGATATATATATATACTTCCCATTATCCTGACCTCCTTCTCCCAGACTTGCCCACCTCGCAGGGTTGTTGTGGGGTTGCAATGGGGAGGAGAGCCTACGTGAGATTCCTAAAGGGGGGCTTCTGTTCATGCAACGGATTAATTGGGCTTTGAACTGCCCCCTCCTCACTTGCCTTGGGGAGAACCCAGGCATCCCGAGCCGCAGCCCCCTCCTCTTTCAACCCCTCTCCCTTCTTGCCCCCCTCCCTGACCCACAGGAATTCCGTCCGCCTGGTCATTCGGAAAGTGCAATATGCCCCGGAGAAGCCCGGCCCCCAGCCCATGGCCGAGACCACCCGCCACTTCCTAATGTCTGACCGCTCCTTGCACCTCGAGGCTTCGCTCGACAAGGAGGTATTATGGGCGGGGGGGGCCCTTTGCAATGCACATGGGGGTGAAACATGCTTCTGATGGAGACCTTGTGGATCCCCACCACTGGTCAGGAATCTGGGAGTCGTAGCTCTACGCCCGGCAAGGTGCGAACCGCAGCTCGAGAATCCCTTGGCGCCCGGCCTTCTTAAAAGAAGACCCTATCTAGTCCCAATCTCCCCCACCCCCGAGCAGTAGCTGCCCCTTCCCCACAATGCCCCACCTGCAAATTGCTGCAATGAGGGAAAAGGCCCTTAAAGTAGATTAAAACACACACCAGTATCCTCAGGCTGGTCTGTGCAAATCAACGCTTTTTAAAATGGTTGATAATTTTGATTATTTAAATTTGCTGGAAGCCACCCAGAGCGGCATAAAAATACAGTGGTACCTCGGGTTACATACGCTTCAGGTTACAGACCCCGCTAACCCATAAATAGTACCTCAGGTTAAGAACTTTGCTTCAGGATGAGAACAGAAATCGTGCTCCGGCAGCAGCAGGCCCCATTAGCTAAAAGTGGTGCTTCAGGTTAAGAACAGTTTCAGGTTAAGAACGGACCTCCAGAACGAATTAAGTACGTAACCAGAGGGACCACTGTAATGTGTTATTATTACTATTATTTTAGAGCAATTTTATTTATAAAAGAAAAGAGAAAAAGGAAATACGTGAGAAAGAGGATGCAGAAATAAAATCAGTACATTTCCATACATTGAAATAAATGATGTTGTATCCCTGATACGGTGAGGGGGGAAAGTATTTGATCCCCTGCTAAATTTGCCCGTTTGCCCTCTGACGAAGAAATGACACATCCATAATTTTAATGGTAGGTTAATTGTAGCTGTGAGAGACAGAATAACAACAGGAAAACCTCCGGAAACCCAGAAGACAAAAGTCAGAGATTGATGAACACCCTACCATTAAAATTATGGGCTGGTCATTTCTTCATCAGAGGGCAAATGGGCAAATTTAGCAGGGGATCAAATACTTGCCCCCTCACTGTACAAGTGCAGTTATTCAAAACCTAA